>NC_090652.1:198770464-199127131 GCF_040937935.1 Hyperolius riggenbachi | reverse complement strand
TAAGTGCATGCAAAGTTTGCTCCCTATTTAGACTGAAATAACTTAACATGCAAAATGAATCAAACTCAAGTGAACAAGTAGGAGCTGAATCCTAGCAAGTGTTGCCATGGAAGGAGAGAAAAAGCAGAGTTGTGGTATAGGAAAAAGGGACAAAAGAACATAAGTTGTACTACAGCGCGCTGTTGAGAGTTCAATTTGAATGATGAATAAGGTGAAAAACTTCTCCTGCCGCTGTATTGTACGCTGTGAGTTAGCTGATAGCCTTAGCCCCAAAGCTCAGCCCGGCATGTCACTGTTGCCGATTAGAGTTGGATTCTAATACAGTTAGTCAGTATTGGTTGCATATATATGTCGAATAAGTATTATCAAGTTGCTCAAGCGTATGATGCTTTTTAGTCAATGTACAATGTGGAGCTTACCACATCCGTAGTAGTAGAGATTATCTGTGGATTTCCCCAGGACCGCTCGATCCCAATAGCCCCGGCCGGCGGCAAATCAGGAGAGTCTATGTGCTAGAGTTTCCGTGTAAGAAATGCGCAGGGTCAGCTGACCCGGTCCTGGAACTCTGATTTCCGCGTTCCACGTAGGAAACAGGAAGTCTGGCCCCCAGAGTCAGATGGGTGGTGACGTCATTCCTCTCTACCATCTCTAATCGGCAACAGTGACACGCCGGGCTGAGCTTTGGGGCTAAGGCTATCAGCTAACTCACAGCGTACAATACAGCGACAGGAGAAGTTTGGCATCTTATTCATCATTCAAATTCAACTCTCAACAGCGCGCTGTAGTACAGCTGTATGTGTGTGACTGTGTGGGAGAGTGGAAGCAGGATCCTGTTCATTAATATATATATTTTATTTGTCATGTTTTTATTTTGCTGAGCATAATCATTAAATGTTATATTATTCTTCCATATGGTGTATGGTCCTATTAGTCTATAAGCGCAATTTATAATCTGTGGTTGGGGGCACCACTTTTTTAGGGTAGCATCTAGTCATTAATGAACTTGTCCTTCGGCGCAAGAACCAACATTTGAAAAAGAACAAAGTATTCAAATATTTTTTTGTATTTTAAGGGCAACTGACCTAAAAGGAATATGGAGGCTGCCACACTTATTTCCTTTTAAACAATACCAGTTGTCTGGCATCCTGTTGATCTGCCATGCATCAGTAGTGCCTGAATCACACACCTGAAACAAGCAAGCGGCAAATGCAGTCAAACTTAAATGATACCAGAGCCGAAGAAAATACTGAAAATTGGGGGATCAGGCATGTATTAGGTGCAGTCCTCATCCTACTGTTCCCCCCTGTTCTCCTCCTCCTCCGCCATCAAGGCTTTGTGTGCACGCACAAAGCGTTCCTGGCTGTGCGCACCGTTGCACTGCCACCCAACCGAGGGGTGGAGGAGAATGGGAGGAGTGGTGGTCATGAAGACTGCACCTAATACAGGCCTGCTCCCCTCATTTTCATTATATTCTTCGGCTCTGGTATCCTTTCAGTCAAACATCTGATCTGCTCTGCATGCTTGTTTAGGGGCTATGACAAAGCATTACAGGCAGAGGATGAGCAGGGCAGCCGGGCGATGTGCATTGTTTAAACGGAACCTGAACACTTGAGCACCGTCATAACCTGCAATGTAAATTGCAGTTACGGGGGTGCATAGCGGACATTTTGGGTTCCGGCGCTAGGCTATAATATAGCAAATGCACTCCTCTTAATGTACTACATGCACATTTTTAACAATTCTAGTTTTATAAAGTGCGCTTCCCACCGTAATTTTTATGTTTTTTGAGATATCGAATCTTGAGGGGATTGGAGTGTATCCAGTGGAGTGAGATTGCTGTCTGTGAGGTGAGGCAGCCTTGCCATAAGGTGAGCGTGCCAACTGTAAGGTGGAGCACCGGGTGGCGGAGGTGGCCCAACAATAATACCTTCCCTCAGTGGGAATCCTATAGGGTGGTGGTTACCCTACCAAAGATTATAATACAGACTGTACTATGATCTTTTTTTCTTATGTTTTTTTGCATCGCTTGAGGGTGGTTTCTGCGGTGGAGATACTCTGTGACCTTTTGGGTGCTACTTGGAAGTGAACATAGGGACTTCATAAGAACTGTGACTTGTGAGCATTGTGGTAGCTCTGTAATATTGTCTGTGTACAAAAATAAGTAAGACGTAAGACTGAATTTCCATGCTACTTGTCTCTCATAAGCTCTGCTCAGCCCTCCCCTCCCCCTTGCTCCCACTCTCTTCCCTTCCTTTGTCCAGGTGCAAATAAAAAGGTGGTCTGGTAGCAACTTAGCATTTGCTGTGTGACAAGTGTGTGACAGGCTACACAAAGCAACAGAAGATCAATATTTCCATGACTTAAAGTGACACTGAAGCGAAAATAAACTTATGAGATAATGAAATGTGTAGAATGGATAATTAATAAAACATTAGAAGCAAAGAAAAGAGTATCATATTTCAGCTATATAGCTTTTTTTTTATAACATTGCATCAGAATGTCATACTTGCAGTTTACAAACAACGCACTTTATTTAAACTATAAAACAGAGCAGAGCTAATGACTCTTTGACCCTCCCTGCAGTAAAACCTTATGCTAGGTACACATGATGCAATTTTCTGACTGATTTACTGTCAGATTGATTATTTCCAACATGTCTGATCTGATTTCCAATCGATTTTCCAATTGATTTTTCGTTAACGTCTGTGGATAATCGATCGGAAATGAGATCAGACATCTTGGAAATAATTGATCTGACAGAAAATCTGCCAGAAAACTGCATTGTGTGTACCTAGCATTAAACAATCAGAAAAAAACAGCGAGAGAAAACTTTAGATAAGTGCTTCAGAAAAACAACCCAAGTTGGGTCGAAGAGCTCAGAGAAGCTCTTTTACATAGAAAACAACTGAAGTTTCTTAACAGTTTGTGTGCTGGAAAACGATATAAGACTCTTTTCTTTGCTACTAATGTTCTATTTCTTAACTCACTATATCATAAGTTTATTTTCGCTTCAGGTTTTATTTAAGTATTGATTGTTTGCAGCACTGCTGGCATTGCGTTCAGACTCCATGTCATTGTCTGTCAGATTTCAGCGGATATCAGATGAGGTATCAAACGCAGCACTGTTGTTATTAGATTTGTACTGATCAATACAGTGAAAAGCCACGCAGCTGTCAATGGTGAGTCCCATGCGGCAGCTAGATTCCTCCCCTTTCCCCATTCACTGGCCAGCTTGCGGTTCAGATACGGATTGCCACAACCATTCCATCTGTTGTAGATATTCCAGTGAGAATCTTCTGCACAGAATACTTTTTTTTTTTTTTTAGAAATCATTATTCTTTTAATTATATTATCATTGGAAATTTACATAACACTGACACCTTATCCAACACTTTACTAAGTAAATAGTTATGACACTGACTGTCCTCAGAGGAACTCACAATCTAATTCCTACCAACGTCATAGTCTAATGTCCTACCATATTATTATTATGTTTGTATATAGCATTGACATCTTCTGCAGTACTTTGCAAAGTACATGGTCATGTCACTAACTGTCCCCAGAGGAGCTCACAATCTATTCCCACCATACCATAATTTGCATTACATTCTATGTTTTACATTAAAGGTAACATCTAATCTGTTGAGAAATTGAATATTGTGTGCCTATTTTATCTTGACTCCCTTCCTCGTTCTTTGTCTTCCCTTCCATCCTGCTCCTTCTCTCACTGTCTCTACACACTCTCTTTTATAGTTTCCTTTTTTATGACCCACATGGGCTTTCTCACCCTACTGTCCTTGCTCTCTGTCTCTCACTCCCCTCTTACTTGCTCTGTTTTCCCCTCAGGTTCCCACTCTTTACTCTAATTCTCATTTCCATTTTACCTCCTCACTTCTTCTCCTCCACTCTATTTGGCCCTTTCTCCGATTCTCTCTCTCTCTCTCTCTCTCTATTTCTCACT
The DNA here is from genome assembly GCF_040937935.1 of Hyperolius riggenbachi. Classification (NCBI taxonomy): domain Eukaryota; kingdom Metazoa; phylum Chordata; class Amphibia; order Anura; family Hyperoliidae; genus Hyperolius; species Hyperolius riggenbachi. The sequence continues at coordinate 199,123,170 of NC_090652.1, read as the reverse complement.
GTGTCCGTTACGCCCTTCCTCCTTTCTTTGTCCTGCCCACTATATGTGACTCTCCCTCTCTCCATTTTTATTTTTTGCTCTGCTTCCTTTTCTCACCCTTTTTCTCTCCCTCTTTGTAGCTCACTCTTCCATTCTCTCCCTCTCACAATTATCCCCTCTCCCTCTCTCAATCATTCCTCTCTCTCACCTTCTGTCTTTCTCTCTCATTTTCCCTCTTTCTCTCCTTCTCTTTTCCTCTCTCTCATTCCCCCTCCATCTCCCATTCTTTGTCATATAAGCACACCTCAATAATATAAAAAAGACAGTCCTTACACCATTGGATGCCTTTACTACAGGGGGTGAAATGACCACACACAGACATACAAACATACACACACAGACAGACACTTACACACACAGGGCTTGATTCACAAAAGCGTGCTAACTGTTAGCACGCCAGTGAAAAGCTGCTTATCACATGCAAACTGCCTCTTCGCACGCTAATGCGCGTGTAAGAGTTTGCGCGTGCAAAGTTTTATGCGGACTACTTCGCGTGCAAAATCAGCTGCTTTGCGTGCAAAGTAGTGTAATAAGCATACTTAGCAGGCAATTTTGCATGCAAAGTAGTGCGCGTAAAACTTTATGCGCGCAAACTTTTACACGCGCTAAAATAGCACGCGAACAGTAACAGCTTTGCCTTGCAAACTACTTAGCACTCTAGTTTGCACGTGCAAAGCTATTAGGCGTGCTGTGTTAGCACCCTTTAGTAAATCAAGCCCTAAGAGAGGTAAACTGAAATAACCCCCGTGCTGAAATGAGAACAGGGGGAGCGAGCTGGATAAAATTAGTCTTCTATATGTAGAGGATGTGTTGGGTGATAGAAGTCGGTGCTGCTTTGTGTGGTCCACTTGCAGTGGCAAATAAATCTATAACGGACATGGGGTAGGGGGAAAAAACACAAAAAGAGCGCACTCAGAAGACTGATGATAAAAGGGAGACCAGCCGGTCGTAGACAGATCTCACCTGATGTGGTGGCTGATATGCCCTTATGGGTATTATCAGCTTGCAGGCTTTTGTCCCTCTCAGACCAGGGACCAGGTCAGAGCAGGCTGACAAAGAGCTTGCTTCTGACCTGGTCCCTGGTCTGAGAGGGACAAAAGCCTGCAAGCTGATAATACCCATAAGGGCATATCAGCCACCACATCAGGTGAGATCTGTCTACGACCGGCTGGTCTCCCTTTTATCATCAGTCTTCTGAGTGCGCTCTTTTTGTGTTTTTTCCCCCCTACCCTATGTCCTTTATAGACTCACACACACAGACAGTCACACACACAAAAACGCTGCCCTTTGAAGTTTTGTGTTCCTGTATATGTGTGGTCTTCCATGTTGCTTCATTTACATTCCTAAGTCATCCCAAATCGTGATTTCATATAACAAGAGTCAGGATATTCTTCAGTTTCACATCATCACTAGTGGACAGATTAATCCATTACACCTCCACTGTTTTAATGTTTTGTTTTCTACAGCAGGCAGTCTTGGTTTCCCTAACTCGTTATAAAAGACCTACTGAAGATTTACTGAGGTTATTGCATTACTTGACTGGCAAGGCTCCAGCTGAAATGTCTTTTTAAAGCTCTTGCCTGCAGAGTGGAAATTAAGCAGATTCATCAATGTGTCCACAATGCTTCTCTCTGACGTTGTGTGACTCATAGAGGAACTGATTCCCAGTAACCAACCTATTGCCTGAGAAATGAGCCATTGGAAATTGAAGTGCATTGTTTATCCAGCTCACAGCTACTGCACAGTGCAATTTTCTCTGCTGCATCTTATTAATGATCAATGCCATTTTAAAGCACAAGGGAACCTTTTCCTTGATTACTTTACCTATGGTTAGTGGACTTCATCTTCATGTTGACCACGATAGATATTTTAATGTGTAAATATATTGCTCAGTGAGATTTTTCTCTGGGGAAATACAACCATATGTAACAAATCTGTGTTTTTCTAATCGACGGACATAAAATATAATACAGCATCCAGTTTCTGTCTAATGACTGATGTCAAATTGTCGGTCTATTAATACTGAGCTCCCTGAATCTCTGAAGTGATCAAACACTCGTGAATGTGCAGCATGTTGGTGTCACCTTCAAACATTTCTGTCATTTCTTTTTTCTCTTTTTTATTAGTGAAATATTTCTAAAACTGTCCCAAGTGAAAACAGCCTGGGGCACCTTTAGTCTTCTCGGGCCCAAGGGCAATATTTAAGCAGGGCTACACAATATTTCTTTTTATAATTAAAGTACACCTGACCTGTTCCATAACAAAAAAACAAATTGTAGCTACATTTGCCTGTACATGTCCAAGTTGGCAGACCTTGCACTTTTATACACAACATTCCTAGACCTGACCCTTGGGACATCACATTCTACCCCCATTTTTCCCAGTATGTACAGTTTTCCTGTGTTAAAAAAAATGTAAGACTTTTTTTTATTATGCTGTAGCAACTGTTTGATAATTATTTGCTAAAGTACTGGCTGGTTCCTTGAAGCAGGAAGAAGTGTTGGTTATTGCTGAGGCTGAGCGGGATCCCCTTAGTCCATATTTTCCCATGACCATGATTAAAACACTTAAAGAGTAACTGTTAGCCCCCAAAGTGAAATTTAAATCTCTACAGCAATGTTTTATTTAGTATTAAAGTGATCCAAAAAGCCAATGCAGAACTTAAAAATCAATATAATTTTGTTACTATGTAGCCTTTTGCCCAAGCTAATGACGCAAAGCCGCATATCTGATACTGATGAGCATGCAGAGCATGCCTATGTCTGCCCGACCCCCCTCTCCCCCCTCTCCCCCCCAGGACCAGGTGCCGATCTATTCGCACCACAAACAGCTGACCGCTCTGACAGGGAGAGAGAGCGGCAGCACTTCCAGCACAGCCACGGCAGAGCAGCCGCCACCGTGCATCTCTCTCACATGTCTCACATGTGACTCGGCGGCGGCTGCTCTGCGTGGCTGCACTGGAAGTGTTGCCGCTCTCTCTCCCTGTCAGAGCGGTCAGCTGTTTGTGGTGCGAATAGATCGGCACCTGGTCCTGGGGGAGAGAGGGGGGAGAGGGGGGTCGGGCAGACATAGGCATGCTCTGCATGCTCATCAGTATCAGATATGCGGCTTTGCGTCATCAGCTTGGGCAAAAGGCTACATAGTAACAAAATTATATTGATTTTTAAGTTCTGCATTGGCTTTTTGGATCACTTTAATACTAAATAAAACATTGCTGTAGAGATTTAAATTTCACTTTGGGGGCTAACAGTTACTCTTTAAGAGTGGGTGGCGCTTGTAGTAACCAAGAGTTCACATGAAAGCAAAACTTCCCGAGACTCATGCTCATACTTTCCTAACCAATTAACACAGAATAATAACTTAACCACTTAAGCCTATCTGGACAAACATTCTAGTCCAGATAGGCTGCGTGCACTCCCGCCGGCCGTTAGCCCAGCGATCAATGAATGGGATTATAGATCTGTAATGGATTGCGGAGATGCAGCCGCGCGGTCTGGCAGCGGAGCGGCTGTCTCTGCGTTCAGACCGGCGGTTTCCGCACAGCAACATGCGTCTGGTTTGTCTGAGCCTTCTAGTGCACACAGATGGAGAGCTACGCGTGCGCGCGCTGGGAGGCAGGACCTTTATGCCAGTAGGTGAGGGATCAGCTGATCAGGTCGATCAGCTGATCCCAGTGCAGCGTGTGATTGGCTGAGTGGCGCTGGGCGGCGCTGAGGAGAGCTGCACTACATATAGATCTTGCTGGTCAGTCTCAGGTTGTCTGCCGTTGCGAATACTTACGTGTGAGCACTCAGACCAGTCAGATCCCACAGTGTGTTAGAACCAGGAGGACCTGGGAATTCACACTTAGCCAGATTACGCTTGTGTTATACTTTAAACCAGTTCCTGGGTGTTGAGACCAAGGACCTCACACCCAAGTTTAGGATTACTGTGTCATTGCTGTGTTATACTATAGACCAGTTCCGGGGTGTTGAGACCAAGGACCTCACACCCAAGCTTAGGATTACTGTGTCATTGCTGTGTTATACTATAGACCAGTTCCGGGGTGTTGAGACCAAGGACCTCACACTCAAGCTTAGGATTACTGTGTCATTGCTGTGTTATACTATAGACCAGTTCCGGGGTGTTGAGACCAAGGACCTCACACTCAAGCTTAGGAATACTGTGTCATTGCTGTGTTATACTTTAGACCAGTTCCGGGGTGTTGAGACCAAGGACCTCACACCCAAGCTTAGGAATACTGCGTCATTGCTGTGTTATACTTTAGACTAGTTCCTGGGTGTCGAGACCAAGGACCTCACACCTCAGACTAGGACTCTGCTCTATTTCTGTTATGACTATTTGCTCTGTCGACCTCTCTGTTGCTTTCTGATTCGGTACCTCTGCATATCTGCCTACCTGTTGCCTGCTCGTGTGTTGCCGACCTGGCCTGCCCGACCTTCCAGGCTGTCACTCACCCTTGAATGCTCAGTCTATCTGTACTAGCAGTGACACCATTCCACCAAGTGTCAGTTGGAACTAGGACACCTGCTCCTCAGAGAGTCCGGCCTGTTAGCAGCCAGTGGCCTTTTCTCCTGGAGTTCCCTGGCTGCAGTACAGTCTATTACCTGATCTCTAAATATCCCTGGTTGCCAGGTTCTCACTACTCTCTCTCTCAAGAAGATAGTCCCTGCACTTCCCAGGGCCACCTGCCCCTCAGGTGGTTCTTGGCCGAGCTGCCTGTATCTCCCGCCTCACGGAAGATAGCCTACAGTTACAGCAAACACTTACTCTTTATTAGGTGTCTAGAGGTTAGTCATACTTGTATTATTGGTGATTCTGCAGATCATCCTTTATCAAGTATACATCTGTATTGTTGATGATTCTGCAGATCATCAATAATCAGATTCTCTCTGTGTGCTGACATCGATCGTTACAAGATCCCATTCATTGATCGAAGCCCCCCGCAGAAAAACTGACAGTCTCTTATCAGAGGCTGCGGTTTTTCTGAGTTAAAAAGTTTCCTGTCCTCCTAATGCTTCCTGGAAGTGTGATTGTACACTTCCAGGACTTTTTGACTGTGGCCATCTTGTGGCCAAATAGTAAAACTACACTCACATCCATTTTTTATTAAATAAATACTTTTTTTACATTTAAAATTAGCTGTTTACCTCCTACACCAAAAATTACCCAAATAAAATTTTTAATAAAAAAAAAAATAAAAAAATTACAATTAAAAAAAACAAACCCAAAAATAGTTACCTAAGGGTCTGAACTTTTTAAATATGCATGTCAAATGAGTATATTAACCAGTTCAGCCTTCAGTCGTTTTCACTTTATGCATCCGAGCAATGTTCACCTCCCATTCATTAGCCTATAACTTTATCACTACTTATCACAATGAACTGATCTATAGCTTGTTTTTTCCGCCACCAATTAGGCTTTCTTTGGGGGGTACATTTTGCTAAGAGCTACCTTACTGTAAATGCATTTTAACAGTAAGAATAAGAAAAAAAAATGGAAAAATTCATTATTTGTCCATTTTCGGCCATTATAGTTTTAAAATAAAACATGCCTCCATAATTAAAACCCACGTATTGTATTTGCCCATATGTCACGGTTATTTCACCGTTTAAATTATGTCCGTATCACAATGTATTGCGACAATATTTTATTTGGAAATAAAAGAGCATTTTTTCCGTTTTGCATCCATCACTATTTACAAGCTTATAAAAAAAACAGGATATAAGCCAGACGAAGGCTGCAAGGCCGAAAGCTTGCTTATTTTATTCATTTTTAGTTAGCCAATAAATGGTATCATCCTGATTTAAAACTTCTTGCTTATAAAAAAAAAATAGAGAGAAATCTTTCATAGATAGATATTTAAAAAGTTTAGACCCTTAGGTAAATATTTATGTGTTTTGTTTTTTTTAATAGTAATGTTTTTTTTTTTTTATTAAACATTTTATGTGGGCATTTTTGGGAGGGTGGGATATAAATAGTGCTTTATTTGGGGAAATATTTGTGTATTGCAATGTATTTTTACTGTTACTTGTAGTTTTACTTGTTGGCCACAAGATGGCAATCTTGAGTTTGTTTACATGACGTCACTCTAAGCGTACAATGTACGCTTAGAGGGACAGAGCTTCAGAAAAAGCGTAGCTTCCGAGAGAAGCTGTCGCTTTTTCAGCGGGGGAAAGGAATCAGTGATCGGGCACCATAGCCCGATACATTGATTCCTGGGCTACCGAATCCGCGGCCGGGAGTGCGCGTGCACGCGCGCGATCGGCCGCGGGAGCGCGCGGACGCGCACGTGGCCTCCTGGACGTAGGTACTACGTCCAGGAGGCATAAATGGTTAATATAATTTTTAAATTATGGGCTTGGAAATAGTGATTGACACAAATTGAAAAAATGCACCTTTATTTCCAAATAAAATATTGGCACCATACATTGTGATAGGGACATAATTTAAATAGTGTAATAAGCGGGACAAATGGGCAAATAAAATACATGTTTTAATTACGGTAGCATGTATTAATTTCAAACTATAGTGGCCAAAAACTGAGAAATAATGATTTTTTTCCATTTCTTTCTTAATATTCCTGTTAAAATGGATTTAGAATAAATTAATTCTTAGCAAAATGTATCACCCAAAGAAACCCTAATTGGTGGCGGAAAAAACAAGGCATAGATTAATTCATTGTGATGAATAGTGATAAAGTTATTGGCAAATGAATGGAAGGTGAAAGTTGCTTAGATGCAAAAAAAAAACAACCCTGTGGGCTTAAGTGGTTAAGGTAGATATACAATGAAACAATGATATTCATCATTGTTTAGCACTATCATTAGGCAACATTAAATATTAGATCAGATTTCAGTCGAAATGTCTACTGCTCAATGCATAACAAAAGCTACGCAGTCATCCGTCATGCACCAGTCCCACCCATGGCTACCCCCAAGCTACCAATGTATTTGATAAGGCAAAGACATAATTTTCCATATCAATCAAAAACTGATTAAGAGATCCTTTGTTTTAATAGATTTTTGTTTAACATTTTCTCAATTGAAATGTGCAGTTATTTTAAATAGGATATGACCAGATTAAGGCTGCAACTAATAATTGTTGCTGATTTTAGAGACTGCCAGTGGTGTCTCTGGTGCTAAATGTTTGAGGCCAATGCCTAAGTATGTAGCAGTGTTGGCGATCCTATTGCCAGACTAAACACTCCAGCTTCAGGGTCTGCTATGTGTACACTTCCTCTTAGTACAATTCAAGCTGTGGCCATGTCATCAACCCCTTCAAACACCCCCACCCCAATCTCAGTCTCAGTGCTTGTTTGGCACTATTTTCCCTAGATGCACCACTGCTGCTTGTCTGTGTTGGGGAGAGGGGGCTGCCTAACTGTTTTGTTTGAGAGACCATTTTGTCTAATTATATTGTTTGGGGGTACACTCTGGGGGAATTGGTTCCAAATTAGGCTGTGTGAGTAAACACTGTATACTTATGGTGGAGGATATGCTGCCTTATGTTGTTTTGGCAGTATATACTGTTATTTGTAAGAACTTACTGCCTAAATGTTTTATGTTTATATTTTTTAATCTTGATTAAAGCCTTGTACACATGCTAGATGGTTTTGATCGAGGTGGCTGGTCAAGAATATAGCATGTGTGAAGCCTCCCCAATGCATTAGTAAGAAATAGGTGGATCGCTGTCGCCTGAGGGATTGAATCTCAAATCCCTATGGGCAACATTTTTTTTGCGTATGTTTGCACCTTAAGACTATTGAAGCAGTTGAACATAGTACATGCACTGTCTAATTATTGTGTCTCACATGGCTGTTTATAGAGTAGTTGTAGAGTAGAGAATCTTTCTGCATTGCACTGTGGTACAGTGCATTATTGGGAAAGTCAGAAGTTGCTTTTACTTCACTAATATTGCTTCACACTGATCACTATGGGTCTAATGCATTAAAGTTCAATATGGTTACCACTAGTTAGCACACCTCAGTGAACTTTGATTCACTATGAAACAGTTTGTCTCACATGAAAGCCAGTGCATTAATGCCCAGCTCAGCTCCCTGATCTGATGCAGCCACTCATGTGTCCACCTGAACTTCTCACCTGCATTACTGTACAGCAGAAGCTTTGCAAAGTGCTGAACAAGGAAAATAAAAATGTTGAGGTTGCACAAAATCTGTTTATTAGGGCTTACCCCAGGCACAGAAGCTGGTAGGGAGCAAAGAGAGACCCATTATACATGTGGATCCCCTTTAACTCCAGTTCTTAGCAGCTCTATGCCTATAAGTGTTAGTGAGGGAAGGTTACCAGCAGGCTTTTAACCTATTCCCCATAAGTGTAAAATAGAGCTAGGATTAGAAAACCAATACCAGGTTTGAAATATGTCATGTCTTCTTATTTGATTTTTTTAAAGTTCTATTGTGGGGCCTTACCTAAATCCACAGTTGAAATGTTGCTAGATGCCTTTTTCAATCTTGTTTGCAGAGCAGTTTTCCATGGACTTTAGTACTTGTTTGAACTCTTGTTTGAAGAATACTCTCAGCTTGATTGCTGCCAGAATCCTATGTCATTTTGTTCATGTTTGTTACAGCTATCTTCTATGTTGCTTGAACAGATTCAGCATTCAGTGTCTTCTCTGTTTGGCCTTTCCTCTCAATGGGTCTTTCCAATTTGTTCTGTAATATTTCCAGATGTGGCTATATTTAAATATGCAGTAGTAGAGTTCAGCAAGGTTACTTCAGTTGTGGTGGTAAATTCAAATAAGCTCCAGTGGGTTATAGTTGAATCTTCTACTATGACTAATGTAACCCTGCCATATAGACTCCCCACATGTAAATATATATGTGTAACTGTCATGGTTACATTAGTTGAGTGCCAGAGCCCTAAGAGAAAAATTAGGACAAATAGGCAGATTGTTCTTGTATAAATAACAAGGTCAATATGAGATAAAGTTAAAACATGACCTTGAATTCAGATGTTTACCGTAGTTAATTCACACTTCCTGATCATACAATCTCTGTAAAAGTTGGGAGTTCCAGGGCTTCCTGCCATGCCAGTCATTCAGTTAGTCTTATACAAAAACTATCTGCCTATTTGACCTATTTTTTTCTATAACAAATGCTTGAGAAAGGTTCTACTCGGATCCAAAACAAACAGTGGTGGCACCCCATCATTATTTTTGTGCTCCAACATTGGATTTATAATCTGGGCTGTATAAACATCAGCAGCTTGCCACATGTTTAAAATAACTTTTCACCCCTCTGCAATTAAAAAAGTACCAAAAATAAATAATAAAAATACTATCAAAATTATTGTTGATGGTGGCTTAAAAGGCATTTTAATGATACATTGTGAAAATATCGATGAGCAGAAAACTTAGGAGAAAAAGTGAATCAAATAAGGGCCCATATGCTGAAGTGATGCCCAAATGCACCCACCGCTTAGCTGGGTAAGAGGAAATCAGATACGTGGTAGGTGAGTAGATAGGTGATATTTATTCACAAAGCTGTGTACATTTTTGCCCAAACCATGTTTTGTAGGGGACAGGATGCACTCACTTCCCAAAACCAGGACAAAAATAAGAGTGAAAACATCTCAAAAATATCCTTCATTTGAATTTCCCTCCTTGTTCAGGGATTACCTGAAGCTGTTGTATGCAAAAATAAAGCATTTCATAACATCCAGTGTTTAAAAATAAGACCTATATCTCTAAATATAAATATAACAGAGAATGTTCACACATAATTACTATAAATTATGGAAAAAAAAAATATATATACACATATAAACCTGTCTCCACCTTGCTCTTCCTAGCAAACCCTGAGCAAAGCAAAACAATAAATAATAGGGTACATTTTCTTATATGATACCTACTTACATATTCTCTACACACTTATTTAACTCCTCTGGTAAAGTGTGTAATCTGAATATCAATGAGAAGATTCTCAGCTGTATAATTATTTAAATATGTCGTTCTCAGGTTAAGGATTTATCTGTTCATTTGTTTGCTGTTGCAAAAAGCAACATGTCTAGCTACACTATGGTTATTCTCTGCTTTTAGTATGTTTAATCTGAAACAAAACTGTTGTTTGTTCTGTTTACATATTAGATGGTGCAGGGTTACATAAGGGCATAGACAACATAACTGCTATCACGACTTCAATGATTTTTGATAGGCCAAGATCTTTCATGTGTGAAAGAAAATTCCTCTTTTTTAATATTTATCAAAGTGGAACAACAATGACATCTATTTGACATTCATCGGAATATACCAAGTGTTTGTCACTGCAGTCCATTGTGAAAACTAAGATCCTCCATTTAGGTAGCCTAGTTGCTTTTATTTAAATTAGAGTTCCAGCTTGTTGTGAGCATGTGTTTATAGTGCACGGGGTTATTAATTGTTTGCAGATTCAGATATCAGCCACACTTTATTCCAGGTGGCCAGCACAATCAGTTGTTTCTAGATCTTTTACTGAAACCACTTGAAAGCATCATTGCTAGCAGATTGCCTTTGAAAATATGTAGCATTATTTCTGCTGGTCATCCTGTCTAGTAGATTTGCCTATCTCTATATATAATTTGCAAGTGTTCCTGCGACCTGCTTTGTCCGTGTGGTTTTTTTGCACTGCGCATGTGCAGGGATGCAGAGACACTGAAGGCTTGCAGAGGAAGACAGAGCCAGAAGTGGCGGGCGTGCGCGCTGCGGGCTTGCGTGCGCATGTGTGCGACAGGTGCGCATGCGCAGTGACAGATCTAGCCCGTTTTTAATTGGGTTAAGGTCACTAGTAATTCTATAATTAATTACTTGTTTGTGGTGTGTTATGCTGGATCCACACCATACAATTCTGTGGCAGATTTACCTGCCAGATCCATTATATCCAGCATGTCTGATCTTTGGATCGATCGTTTTTTTTAACAATTTTCTTATCGATTTCCATAGAAACTAACGGAAATCGATCAGAAAATCGCTAAATAAAAAGATTGATCCTCAGTTTGGACATGCTGGAAATAATTGATCTGGCAGGCAAATCTGCCAAAAAAATTATATGGTGTGGATACAGCATTAGAACGCTCAAGGTGCATACACAAGTACAATTACTGTTGCCTGCAGACTTCTTACTGATCCTCTCGGTGGACTCCCATTTGCCATTTCTCTACAATTCTAAACGGATTGGAAGCCCTAGCAAAAGGGCAAAAGTATCTCTGCATTGAAAACTTTCAGTTTTTCAATGTATAATATTCCTGTCTGCAGCTGGGTTGATCACTTTTGCGTGCTGTCATGTAATGCAAAGAAAATGGCCACAGGTTTCTATTAGATACACTATGACCTGTATAAAAGAAATAAATAGTCACAGACTGCTTTACTGGGAAAACCCTTACAAGTACACCTGCCAAGGTCATACTGTGCCACGCACCTTAAGAAAATAAACATTTGAGCTTTGCATAAGACGATTTTGGTAGAAAGTTTTGAATTAGGATGATACCAGTTACTGAAAATTGCATACAGACATCCAGTATTGATTGGCCACTTTTACCACTTCCATTTAGTATAGGAGCAATACATTTTGAATACTTTATGGGCAGCACAGTGGCGTATGGATTAGCACACTTGCCTTGCAGCACTGGGTCTCCAGTTCAAATCCCAGCCAGAGCACTATCTGTATGGTCTCCCCATGTCTGCGTGGGTTTCTTCTGGGCACTCTGGTTATAATCAATATATATAAAATTGTGTGTGTGTGTGTGTGTGTGCCAGTGTGTGCCACGATCACTCTGAAAAAGCATTTACCAATTTCTACAAAACTTGGTATACAGATCCCTTACTACCTGGAATGATATGTTCTCCCCCCCCCCCCCCCCCCCCCCCCCCCCATGCACACTTGGGCGGAAGCACCAACTGCCAATCAGATTTCACCCATTCACATCAATGCCAAGTTTGAGTCCAGAAACTTGTCACAGTTGGTCATTTGGTAACTGAGGTTAAAAATTTAGTTCAAAATTCACCCATTGATTTTCAAGGGGAATATTTAACCTGCTGCCATTCTTACACTGTTAATGGCAGAGACCTCAAACCTGCTACAGTCGGTCATTGGGTGACTGGGGCTCAAATTCACAAAGGGGGCGGAGCCACAAACAGCCAATGAGATTTCTTTGCAGGATAAACTGCTTCAATTCACACATTTTTGATGCCAGGAATCCGAAAGCTCACAAACTTGGTTATTGAGTGACTGTGTGTCAAGGTCACAAAAAGTGAGCGTAGCCAAAAAACAAAGTTTTCACTGAGAAAATGTTAACTGCAGCCATTCTTACACTGTTAATGGCAGGGTTATCCCACTTTGCACAATTGATTAATATTCAGGAAAGTGGGTGAAGCCTACAACTGCCAATCAAATTCACCAATTGATTTTCAAGGGGAATTTTTACATTGCTTCCATTCTTACACTGTTAATAGCATAGGCCTCAAACCTCCTTCTTGCTGATCGTATTGCTAAAAAGCACTCCTCATCCTCAACAGTTATTTTGAGAGCTAATTTTGTTCTTGTGATCTATTTTTTTTTTTTTTTTTTTTGGGTGTGTGTCCCACAGACACTTGTGTTGCATATACAGCCTTGGTAATTCCTACTTTGCCACTGCCAGGCCCAGCACATTCAGTGACTACCTGTGTGTGTGACAGGCAGCTGTACATTTGTAATACCAATCACTGCATACCCACCTGTTGTTGTTCAGTGCACCTACCTACCTACCTACGTGACCGCACGCAGTGTCACTGCACCTGTTCACGGTACCTGTGTGTGTGTGTGACAGGTGCACATTTGTAATACCAATCACTGCATACCCACCTGTTGTTCAGTGCACCTACCTACCTACGTGACCACACACATTTTCACTGCACCTGTTCACGGTACCTGTGTGTGTGACTGTGACAGCTGCAAATTTGTAATACCAGTCATTGCATAATTGTTCACAGTACCTGTGTGACCGCACGCTGTGTAATATACCAGTCCGTGCATACCTGTTAACTGCACCGGTGTGACAGCTGCACATTGTATTGTAATACCAGTCACTGCATATCTTTCACTGCACCTGTGTGACTGCGCATTGTATTAGTCAAGTCAGTGCATACCTTTCACTTCATCCCCCCCGATATGGACAAAACAGGCAGAGGCGGACCCAGAGGCAGGCCACCCGGCAGGTATGTTCGAGGTCGTGCTGACGTGATTTCATGTGGCCCTGGACCAAAGTACAGTGCTCAGAAGAAGGCACGTCCCATTAACTCCCAACATTGTCAGGACGTGGTTGACTATTTATTTTACACAGAACACCTCATCTTCCGCAGCCACCAGCGCTACTACAAGCACCACATCCACTGCATTTGACACTTCGCAGGAGTTATTTGGTGGGGAATTAACTGATTCACAGACATTATTGTTACAACCAGATGAAGGGGCTAAGCAAGTTACACCACCTCATATGACTGGGTTATGCGACACTATGGACATAACGTGTGAGGAGGAGGATGATGAAGTACCTGCTGTTGGTGTAGTTTATTAGGTGTCTGAGGCAAGCAAATCTGGTGAGGATAAGTATGATGATTATGATGATACGGATGCCACGTGGGATCCTAAGAGACATGATGACCAGGGGGACAGTTCAGAGGGGGAGTCAGAGAGGAGTAGGAGGAGACGAGTTGCTGAAAGAAGCAGGGGGAGCTCTTCTTCAGAAACAGCTGGTGGCAGTGTCCGGCGCAATGTATCGCCACCTATGGAGAGCCAGCCAACATGCCCTTCAACGTCAGCTGCTGATGCCACCATAGTGCCATCACCCCAGGGGGGACTCAGCGGTTTGGAAATTTTTTCGTGTGTCTGTCTCAGATCAGAGCAATGCCATCTGTTCTCTCTGCCGCCAAAAATTGAGCCGTGGAAAGGCCAACAGCCGCATAGGGACAACTGCCTTATGAAGGCACATGGAGAAAAGGCACAAACTGCAATGGAAAGCAGCACACAAAAGAAAAGCCACCCTCCTTCTCCTCCTCCTCCTTGCGGTGCATCATCTTCAGCCGCTTTTTCCCTTGCACCTTCACAATCACAGCCACCCTCCTCCACTCCGCCTCTCACCTTGAGCGGTTCCTGCTCTTCTGCCCACAGCAACAGCCATGTGTCCGTGAGGGAAATCTTTGAGCGGAAGAGGCCAATGTCTGCCAGTCACCCCCTTGCCCGGCGTCTGACAGCTGGCTTGGCGGAACTGTTAGCTCGCCAGCTGTTACCATACCAGCTGGTGGACTCTGAGGCCTTCCGGAAATTTGCGGCCATTGGGACAGCGCAGTAGAAGATACCAGGCCGCAAATATTTCTCCAAAAAGGCGATACCCAAACTGTACCCTGAAGTTGAAAGGCAAGTGGTGTCATCTCTGGCACACAGCGTTGGGTCAAGAGTCCATCTGAACGCGGATGCCTGATCTGCCAAGCACAGTCAGGGCAGGTACATTACTCACACAGCCCATTGGGTCAACCTGGTGACTGCTGGCAAGCAGGGAGTACGTGGCTGTGCAGCGGACCTAGTGACACCTCCACCGCTTGCAGGCAAGCCTGCTGCCACCTCCTCTCCTCCTGCTACATCCTCTTCGCTGTTGTTCTCCTCCTCCTCGGCTGAGTGGCAGTTCAACTCTACTGGTGCTGCGATCTCCTCTCCAGCTACACAGCCCCAGCTCCCCAGAACCTATGCTGCATGGCAGGTACGATGGTGTCACGCCATCTTAGACATGGCTTGCCTCAAAGCAGAGAGTCACACTGGAGCAGCTCTCCTGGCTGCTCTGAACAAACAGGTGGATCAGTGGCTGACCCCGCACCAAATGGAGATCGGCAACGTGGTGTGTGACAACGGCAGCAATCTCATTTCGGCTTTGAATTTGGGAAAGTTGACACATGTACCCTGCATGGCACATGTGCTGAATCTGATATTTCAGAGATTTGTGTCTAAGTACCCAGGCTTACAGGACGTCCTAAAGCAGTCCAGGAAGGTGTGTGGGCATTTCAGGTGGTCTTATACAGCCATGGCACGCTTTGCCGATATTCAGCGGAGAAACAACTTGCCGGTGAGACGCTTGATTTGCGATAGCCTGACTCGCTGGAATTCGACCCTCCTGATGTTCGACCACCTGCTACAATAGGAGAAAGCTGTCAAACAGTATCTCTACAACTACAGTCAACGGACACATTCTGGGGAGATGGGGATGTTCTGGCCGAAGTACTGGACACTCATGCGAAATGCCTGCAGACTCATGCAGCCATTTGAGGAGGTGACAAACCTGGTGAGTCGCAGTGAGGGCGCCATCAGTGACTTGATCCCATATGCTTTCTTCCTGGAGTGTGCCGTGCGTAGAGTGGTGGATCAAGCTGTGGAGGAGCGTGAACAGGAACAGGAGGAAGAGTTGTGGGATCAATTCTCATCAGAACCAGATGTTTCCTCAACACCTGCGGCAGCACAGAGGGGGGAGGAGGAGGAAGAAGAGTCGTGTGGGGAAGAGGAGTCAGATGATGAGGAAGGTGTTGTTTTGGAGAAGGAGGCTGAAAAACAACCACAGCAGGCATCGCAGGGGGCTTGTGCTGCTCAACTTTCCCGTGGTATTGTTTGTGGCTGGGGGGAGGAGGAGAACTTAGCTGGCATCACTGAGGAAGAGCAAGAGGAGATGGATAGTACGTCTGCATCCAACTTTGTGCAGATGGCATCTTTCATGCTGTCCAGCCTGTTGAGGGACCCCCGTATAAAAAAACTCAAGGGGAATGAGCTGTACTGGGTGGCCACGCTACTAGACCCTCGGTATAAGCACAAAGTGGTGAAGATGTTTCCAAATCACCAGAAGACAGAAAGAATGCAGCACTTGCAGAACAAGCTGGCAACTATGCTTTACAGTGATGTCACAGCACAAACGAATAAAGGTAACACTGCCAGTAATTCTTCTCCCATGTCCACGCAGGCAAGGACAGGACGCTCTAGCAATCTTATGGTGATGTCGGACATGCGAACATTCTTTAGTCCAACCTTAGCCTTAGCCCTTCCGGATCCACCCTCCACCAACACCTCGACCAGCAGGTAGCTGACTACGATGAACCCCTGGACTACTGGGTGCACAGGCTTGACCTGTGGCCAGAGCTGTCACAATTTGCCATCCAACTTCTGTCTTGCCCTGCCTCAAGCGTCCTGTGAGAAAGGACCTTCAGCACAGCTGGAGGTATTGTCACTAAGAAGAGAAGTCGCCTAGGTCACAAAAGTGTTCAGTACCTCACCTTTATCAAAATTAATGAGGCATGGATCCCGGAGGGCTACTGCCCGCCCGAAGACTAAGTCAGTCCCCACACACAGCATCTCTACCTGCACGCCGTGTGACTGCCTGCCCCATGACTAAGTTGGTCCCCACACAGCATCTCTGTCTGCAGGCCGCTTGATTGCCTTCTCCACCACCACCAACAGGGTCCAGGACTCCAGGCGGATTCCTGAATTTTTAAGGCCGCTGCTAGCAGCGGCCGCTATAATAATTTTTCTGGTGCGTGTACATGCCTGCCTAATTTTTCTGGCTGCACTTCAGCTGCAACAACAAAACAAAATACATGTACATGTGTCAAATCCCCTTCGTGATCGTTACCTTGCCGCGGTGAAGGGGCTTGTGTATCACAATGAAGCAATGACTGCCGGCTATATGAGTGTCTCGGGGGGCACACCCAGGATAATAAGGCTGTTGCTTCTTTGTGGACAGACCAAATTCGATCAGCTGGACAGTCACTGTTCTGTCATTGAGCTACATCGGCCCGGCGACCATATGGGCTGGAAAGCCGCCATCACCTGCACTCTCGTCATGGTGCGCACCAGTGCAGTACGGCCATCACTACACAAACAGCTGTTTGCAGTCACTGCATACCTTTCACTGCATCTGTGACTGCACATTGTATTATACCTGGCAGTCAGTGCATACATTTTACTTGAATGAATGGCAGACTTGCTCTCCATAAGATTCTCGTTGTAGGAACTGCACAGACTGGAAAAAAGTAAGAAAGTAATATGGAAAGTTTGTCAGTCACACAGTTGAATGAATGGCAGACTTGCCCTCCATAACATTCTCGCTGAAGGTACTGTAGAGCCAGCAGAAAAACTAATTTAAAAAAATTGATGTAAGCTTTAACAATGGTAGAGAAAGAACCATCAAAAGTTGACAAGGCAGTCAGACATTACCTGACATCACTGGGGAAGAGCAATCTCGCCATGGTGCGCACCAGTCCAGCACGGCCATCACTACACAAACAGCTGTTTGCACTCACTGCATACCTTTTACTGCATCTGTGACTGCACAACGTATTATACCTGGCAGTCAGTGCATACCTTGATTGAAGACTCGCCCTCCAAAACAGATTGTCGTTAAAGGTTTTAAAGTTGATTCGTCTCATATACAGCAGGGCCTCGAAAGTCTGCCTGTATTGTTATTTTTCGTCACTACCTCCCATAAATGGCGACTTGCATGCCATGCCTGCTGCTTTCCTTGGATGTGTGGTGGTAGCCGTTCCTGCTCCTTTGCCCACAGCGTGCCTGCTGCCTTCCTTGGATGTGTGGTGGTGGTAGCCGTTTCTCAGGCTCCCACTCCGGACCGGAATCGAACCATGATTCCCCGGCCATTACTCGTGGTCACCATGGTACTGAGAAAGTAATATGGAAACTTGTTTATCAGTCACACAGTTGAATGAATGGCAGACTTGCCCTCCATAACAGATTCTCGTTAAAGGCAAGTGGTGTCATCTCTGGCACACAGCGCTAGGTCAAGGGTCTATCTGACCACAGATGCCTGGTCTGCAAAGCACGGTCAGGGCAGGTACATTATTTATACAGCACAATGGGTCCTTCCTTGGATGTGTGGTCATAGCCGTTTCTCAGGCTCCCACTCCGGACCGGAATCGAACCCTGATTCCCCAGCCATTACCTGTGGTCACCATGGTACTGAGAAAGTAATATCGAAAGTTTATCAGTCACACAGTTAAATGAATGGCAGTCTTGCCCTCCATAACAGATTCTCGTTAAAGGTACTGAACAGCAAGCAGAAAAAAAAGTATTTAAAAAAAATAGATGAAAGCTTTAACAATGGTAGAGAAAGAACCATCGAAAGTTGATAAGGCAGTCAGACATTACCTGACATCACTGAGTGAGGAAGAGCAATCTCGCCATGATGCGCACCAGTCCAGCACGGCCGTCACTACACAAACAGCTTTTTTTGCGGTGAGTTACACAGTGAGTTTGGTGTGTCAGTGTAAAGCAGTACTCTAATTACATTCCCTGATTTATGTATACACATGCAAGATGTTTTAAAGAACATTAGGCCTCCAAGCATGCAATGTGATTTCTGCCCTTAAAACGCTGCTTTGCATCAAATCCAGATTTTGCTCCTGGACTTTTGGCGTGTATCCCACTCCTCCATGCAAATATGCAGATATTAGACCCCTTGAAACATCTTTTCCATCACTTTTCTGGCCAGCATAAATGTTTCTAGTTTTCAAAGTTCGCCTACCCGTTGAAGTCTATTGCGGTTCGAAAGTTCGCACGAACCCGAACTTTTTTCGCATGTTCGCGTTCGAGGTTTGCGAACCAAAAATCAGAGGTTCGAGCCATCTCTAATGTAGTGTTGGGCGAACAGTGTTCGCCACTGTTCGGGTTCTGCAGAACATCACCCTGTTCGGGTGATGTTCGAGTTCGGCCGAACACCTGACGGTGCTCGGCCAAACCGTTCGGCCACATGGCCGAACTAAGAGCGCATGGCCGAACGTTCCCCGAACGTTCGGCTAGCGCTGTGATTGGCCGAACGGGTCACGTGGTTCGGACCCGAACGCGCTCTGATTGGCCGAACGGTCACGTGGTTCGGGTAAATAAATACCCGAACCACGTCATATCTCCGCCATTTGTCTGTGGGTTTAGCTTTGGGTAGGCAGGCAGGGTAGTTCGCGCTCCAGCCACGCTAGCCAGGGTCCCCCCCAGTCATTGTGTGTCACTGCTGGGAACAGTAGTACACCGCTCGTTCAGCCACACTATATAGCATTCTGTGTACTGTTCTGTGTCTGCTGGGAATAGTGGTACACCGCTCGTTCAGCCACACTATATAGCATTCTGTGTACTGTTCTGTGTCTGCTGGGAACAGTAGTACACCGCTCGTTCAGCCACACTATATAGCATTCTGTGTACTGTTCTGTGTCTGCTGGGAACAGTAGTACACCGCTCGTTCAGCCACACTATATAGCATTCTGTGTACTGTTCTGTGTCTGCTGGGAACAGTAGTACACCGCTCGTTCAGCCACACTATATAGCATTCTGTGTACTGTTCTGTGTCTGCTGGGGATAGTGGTACACCGCTCGTTCAGCCACACTATATAGCATTCTGTGTACTGTTCTGTGTCTGCTGGGAACAGTAGTACACCGCTCTTTCAGCCACACTATATAGCATTCTGTGTACTGTTCTGTGTCTGCTGGGAACAGTAGTACACCGCTCGTTCAGCCACACTATATAGCATTCTGTGTACTGTTCTGTGTCTGCTGGGAACAGTAGTACACCGCTCGTTCAGCCACACTATATAGCATTCTGTGTACTGTTCTGTGTCTGCTGGGAACAGTAGTACACCGCTCGTTCAGCCACACTATATAGCATTCTGTGTACTGTTCTGTGTCTGCTGGGAATAGTGGTACACCGCTCGTTCAGCCACACTATATAGCATTCTGTGTACTGTTCTGTGTCTGCTGGGAATAGTGGTACAACGCTCGTTCAGCCACACTATATAGCATTCTGTGTACTGTTCTGTGTCTGCTGGGAATAGTGGTACACCGCTCGCTCAGCCACACTATATAGCATTCTGTGTACTGTTCTGTGTCTGCTGGGAACAGTAGTACACCGCTCGTTCAGCCACACTATATAGCATTCTGTGTACTGTTCTGTGTCTGCTGGGAACAGTAGTACACCGCTCGTTCAGCCACACTATATAGCATTCTGTGTACTGTTCTGTGTCTGCTGGGAATAGTGGTACACCGCTCGTTCAGCCACACTATATAGCATTCTGTGTACTGTTCTGTGTCTGCTGGGAATAGTGGTACACCGCTCACCCGCCACTGTATAGCATTGTGCTCTGTGTCGCTGCTGGGAATAGTGGTACACCGCTCACCCGTCACTGTATAGCATTGTGCTCTGTGTCGCTGCTGGGAATAGTGGTACTGTATAGCATTTCTGTACTGCCACTGTACTGCTGCCAGTCAGCGTGTACTGTAAGGATAAGTGAAATGAGGAAGAAATCCGGTGAAAGAGGGAGGGGCAAGGGAAGAGGTGTTTCCCCTGACGGTTCACGTACAGGCCACAGGGGAGCACCCAAGAAAACCCACTCAATACCGCCCATGTTGTCCAGGACAACAACCCTCACAAATCCAAAAGAACAGGACCAGATAATTACTTGGATGACCTCTCAAGCGTCCAGCAGTGGGTTAAGCAGCACCAGCACATCACGCACGAGGTCCGAGTCCTCAGCCAGTTACAAGGAGCCAGTGGGCACAAAGCTGACACAACCGGCAGCGACACCACGCACACAACTGCCAGATAACCAGTCCGATGAATTACCTCAGGACACAATGGGGTATTCGCAGGAGCTATTCCCAGCCCAACAAACTTCCACCTTTCAAAGGTCAATGGAGGAACAGCCAGAAATGTTGTGCCTGGATTCACAACCGTTAACTGTGGGAAATGCACCGCGCACTGAAATACAAGGCGAGTCCGAAGAGGACTCGGAAACCCAAATCCCAGAGCAATTTGGGCAGGAGGGGTTGCAATTGCAGGAGGTCGGCCGACAAGATCTGGAAGACGACGTTGGAGTGTGCTGCGCAGAGGTTGTTGTGGGGAGCTCTACTCCACGGCGGCGGCCCACAATGACATATGACGAGTTTGAGGAGATGGAAGAGGAGGGTATGGACAATGTGGACAGAGACCCAGATTTTGTTTGTGAACGAGAACATCGCCGTCGTAGCAGCAGCACAGATGAGTCTGTTGAAGAACCCACTGCTGCACGAGCTCGCCTTGTGCCACAAGGTAGGCGGCGCGCAATTTCAGGCACCACAAGCGTGGAAGTTCAAGTGAGAGGCAAAAGAGGAGCAAACAGAAATCGCCAGCAAGGAGGCAGGTGCTCCAAAGTCTGGGCTTTCTTTGAAGACTGCACTGAGGATGTTACCATGGCGATTTGCAAGGTGTGCAAGACCCGCCTGAGCAGGGGGAAAAGTATTAACAACCTCTCCACCACCAGCATGAGCCGTCACATGCTATCCAAACATCCCACTCTTTGGGCAAACGCGTCAGGACAGGGTACCAGAAACAACACTGCCTCCCTTGGGTTCACCAGACCCGCCTCAGCAGCAGCAGTAGCCCAGCCATTGCGTGGTTCACAACATTCACAAACATCAGACGACGCTGACACTGTCACTTTCCGGAGTAGTGCTCTTGAGGTCTCCCAGTGTTCTTCAAACACAACAACCAACAGCCCTTCCGTGTGCAGCGCTACGGTTCAGTTGTCTGTGTCGGAGATGTTTGAGCGCAAGAGGAAATTGCCAGCAAATGACCCCCGGGCCGTGGCAGTAACAGCCAGCATAGCCAAGCTTCTGGCCTGCGAAATGCTGCCATATCGATTGGTGGAGACAAACAGCTTCAAGGGCATGATGTCAGTGGCCATCCCACGTTACGTGGTTCCCAGCCGCTACCACTTTGCACGCTCTGCAGTGCCTGAGTTGCATGAGCACGTGGTCAGCAAAATAACCCGAAGCTTGAAGAATGCCGTTGCCTGCAAGGTTCACCTCACCACTGACACCTGGACGAGTGCGTTCGGCCAGGGTCGATACATCTCCCTTACCGCGCACTGGGTGAACCTTGTGGAGCCTGGCAGCGATTCCTCACCTGCTACGGCACGGGTGTTGCCCACGCCACAAACAGCTGCACCGCCGTCCCTCCCACTGGATAACAGCAGCACCTACCTCTCTGACTCCTTCTCCTCCAACGCATCTCAAAGCTGTACCTCATCCGGAAACGCTAACCCAGCAGCAGTAGGATCGTGGAAGCAGTGCAGCACAGCTGTTGGCATGCGTCAGCAAGCGTTGCTGAAGCTAATCTGCCTTGGGGATAAGCAGCACACAGGGGAGGAAATTTGGAAGGGAATAAAGGAACAGACGGATTTGTGGCTGGCACCGCTGGACCTGAAACCGGGCATGGTTGTGTGTGATAATGGGAGTAATCTCATTCGCGCTTTAAGGTTGGCTAAGCTGACACACATCCCTTGCCTGGCGCACGTGATGAACCTAGTAGTTCAGCGGTTCCTGAGGACATACCCAGGCGTGGCCGATCTTCTGTTGAAGGTGCGTCGAGTGGCCAAACATTGTAGAACTTCCAGTACTGCTTCGGGGGCACTCGCCAAGATGCAGGAGCGCTTCAATCTCCCCCACCATCGCTTGCTGTGTGATGTCCCTACGCGCTGGAATTCTACGCTGCACATGCTAGCCCGCTTTTGCGAGCAGAAGAGTGCAGTGGTCCAGTACATGACGGCGCAGTACCGAGGCGCATCCGGCCAGCTGCCAAGCTTCTGTGGATCCGATTGGGCCAACATGTTGGACCTCTGCCAAGTCCTCCAAAATTTTGAGCAATCCACGTTGCTTGTGAGCAGTGACAACTCTTCAGTCAGCATTACCATACCACTGCTGTGTTTACTGAAGAGGTCGATGTTAAAAATCAAGGAAACAGCTGTCATGATGCAACTGGGGGAATCTGAAGGAGAAAACGATCAGCGTGATGGTACCAACATCAGGCCATCCGCCTCAGGGAACGCTGGCCCCAGCAGCTATGACGAAGAAGAGGAGGAGGAACAGCTGGAGTTGGAGCAGGAATTTCATGCCACCACTGACGAGGGCCAGAGCGGTGCACGTTGGACTTCCACAATTCAACGCGAATGGTCAGCAGAAGCAGACCAGGAGGAAGGTGACGACTATGATGCATCACAACAACTATCACAACGCTCACAAGAGGATGATGAGGATTCTGGTAGGACTCTGGCACACATAGCTCAATTCATGCTAGACTGCATTGAACGTGACCCACGCATTGTGCGCATTCTGGACAACACCAATTACTGGGTTTATACCCTTCTGGATCCACGGTACAAACACAATGTTCCAAAACTGCTTGAAGAAAGAGTCAGACAGGTCAAAATGGAAGAATACCAGCAGGCCCTTGTGGAGACTTTAGAGAGGAGATTGACATCCTCCCCCTCCTCTAGCCAGTTGTACGCAGACAGACTGACTTCCGCAAACCCAGGACGACCAGGAGGGCAGCAAACAACGCAAGCCGCAGCTAGTACCCAAAAGGGAATGGTATCGGCAGTGTCCTTGGAGTGGGAAAATTTTCTGACACCCATGCAGCAGCAGCCCACAGAACAGCAAGCGTGCAGATCCACCTCCAACACCGATCGCCTGGAGAAGATGGTCAAGGACTACATGTCAGATGACGTAGCTGTGTCTAACAATCCATCTGCACCCTTCAACTATTGGGTATCGAAGCTAGACACCTGGCACGAACTGGCAATGTACGCAATAGAGGTGCTGGCTTGCCCGGCAGCCAGCGTTATGTCGGAACGCTGTTTCAGTGCTGCCGGAGGCATCGTCACAGATCGGCGTATCCGCCTCTCCACAGAAAATGCAGACCGTCTGACTCAAATTAAAATGAATCAATCCTGGATTGGAAACGACTACGCAACACTCCAGGACCCCAACCAAGTAACATGACCAATGAACATCTGGGATGGTTTAGCGTTTCCGGTCCCTGTTTATTGAACCTCTCATCTGTATTACACTTATGACTGCATGGCGGCAAAAAGCATTGCTATATCCGCACGCTTTTTGTCCTCATGCAAGGCCTGTGTTGTTGTGTCTCAAAAAGCTTGGCCTTCTCCTCCTGCGCCTGCTCCTAGTCCTGTTCCATCACGTCTGCTGCTGCTGGGTTAGCATTTCCAGTCCCTGTTTATTGAACCTCTCATCTGTATTACATTTATGACTGCATGGCGGCAAAAAGCATTGCTATATCCGCACGCTTTTTGTCCTCATGCAAGGCCTGGGTTGCGTCTCAAAAAGCGTGGCCTTCTCCTCCTGCGCCTGCTCCTGTTCCATCACGTCTGCTGCTGCTGCTGGGTTAGCGTTGCCGCTCCCTGTTTATGGAACCTCTTATCTTTATTACATTTATGACTGCATGGCGGTACAAAGCATGCTATCCGCACGCTTCTTGCCCTCATGCAAGGCCTGGGTTGTTGTGTCTCACAAAGCGTGGCCTTCTCCTCCTGCACCTGCTCCTGTTCCATCACGTCTGCTGCTGCTGCTGCTGCTGCTGGGTTAGCGTTGCCGGTCCCTGTTTATGGAACCTCTTATCTTTATTACATTTATGACTGCATGGCGGTACAAAGCATGCTATCCGCACGCTTCTTGCCCTCATGCAAGGCCGGGGTTGTTGTGTCTCACAAAGCGTGGCCTTCTCCTCCTGCGCCTCCTCCTGTTCCATCACGTGTGCTGCTGCTGGGTTAGCGTTACCGGTCCCTTTTCCTGGAACCTCTTATATGTATTACATTTATGACTGCATGCCGACAAAAAACATGTTACCTGTGCAAAGAAAACAGACATTTCCCGCATTTAAAAGACAGTTTTCCCTTTGAAACTTTAAAATCGATTTTCTCAAAAACTATAAGCTCTTTTTGCAAATTTTTTTTTTCCTCTTGTACCCACTCCCAAGGTGCACATACCCTGTAAATTTGGGGTATGTAGCATGTAAGGAGGCTTTACAAACCACAAAAGTTCGGGTCCCCATTGACTTCCATTATGTTCGGAGTTCGGGTCGAACACCCGAACATCGCGGCCATGTTCGGCCTGTTCGGCCCGAACCCGAACATCTAGATGTTCGCCCAACACTACTCTAATGATATCTTGAACTGGGTGTTTGGGTAAGTTTGCATACTGCATGGAAGTGGTAAAATTGGCCAATTAAGATTGGATGTGTGCACTTTGCTTAACCACCCTGGCGTTCTATTGATTGCGCCAGGGTGGCTGCGCAGCACTATTTTTAAATTTTTTTGTTGTTAAATCATGTAGCTAAGAAAAGGTGGGGGGAAAGGCTGCGCGTCCCTAAACATATGTTGCAATTGAATGGTTAATCACACAGGCATACACCGCCTCTGTTAGACTGAAAAATGCATGCCCTGCATCCAAGACAAGTGCTAACATTTATTAAACTAGGAGGAACTTTAGCTTCCAATATGGTTTGCATGCAAAGTATATTATACTAGACACTTGTGCCACGGTGAGGCAAACCTCCGTGCAAGTGACCTAACCTAAATGTAAAACCTTGGGAGCAGCTAAGCAAAAAAAATGTGTAACTTACATTTGGTTGAACAGCAAGGAGAACGCCAGCGCATACCACTAAGGCTGCATCTGAAATGACCACCATCTGACTTGAATGCAAAGTGTGCAGAAAATCTATTTAGGTGCTGCACACTGAGCTGGTGGTCATTTCAGATGCAGCCTTAGTGGTATGCAGGGCATGCAGGACTTGTCTTGGATGCAGGGCATGCATTTTTCAGTCTAACAGAGGCGGTGTATGCCTGTGCGATTACCCATTCAATTGCAACATATGTTTAGGGATGTGCAGCCTTTCCCCCCACCTTTTCTTAACTTTGTAACTATGTAACTGTCGGGTTAGCTGCTCCCAGCCCCTCCTCCTGAGTTTCCTGTTTGCATAATAAGTAGTAGCAGATTTGCATATGATTTGCATCTGAATTGAATGCAAAGTGTGCAGAAAATCTATTTAGGTGCTGCACACTGAGCTGGTGGTCATTTCAGATGCAGCCTTATGCTGGATACACACCATGCGTTTCCGCGTTCGATGCGTCAGTCGATACGCATCGATTCCATTATTTCCGACATGTCCGATTCAAGCTTCAAAGGATCGTTAGGTCGATTTGCCATACTTTACATGGCAATCGACCTAAAAATCATCGAAATGCGTTCGGAAATGCTCGGAAATAATCGTATTGACGCGTATCGACGGACGCATTCGACGCGGAAATGCATGGTGTGTATTCAGCATTAGTGGTATGTTCTCCTCGCTGTTAAATCATGTAGTTAGCCTAGCGCTAGCTACATGATAGCCGCTGAGCAGCGGCATCCCCACGCCCCTTCCAATCGCCTCCGGCGATTAGAGCAAACAGGAAATCCCGTTCAGAACAGGATTTCCTATTTGGCTTCCCCCGTCACCATGGCAACGATCGTGATGACGTCAACAGGACAACACAAAAGGGGAATAGAGTAGCAGACCACCACTACTCCCTTCCACAATGCCCTTGATAGGAATAAAGTGGAAGTTATAGTTAATGGACTGTAGCCCATATTCAAATAAGCTTTTCTCCTGAGTTACAGTATCTCCTGGGAGATAATTTTCATATTCTCTTTAAAATAACTTTTAAGCATTTTACAATTGAAAATGTACCAAAAAGTAAGTGAAAACATACTATCAAAATTATGTTGATTATTTTGCTTGTTGTTAGTTTAAAGGGAATTTTATGACAAGGCACTAGGTCATCTCTGCGAATATAACAAATATATTCTACTACCTAATTTTTCCTGTGGCCACATTATTCAAGTTCCGGCTATTGCAGCTACTCAAATTAAGGTTATTTTATCGTAATTCGGGCTGAGGCTTTCTCCTACGTGTCTTTCGAGTATACTTCTGAGTTTCCATGTTGTGAATTCTGTTCATGAACAATTCATTGTAACCCTTGTTCATGGTTTGTTATGACTGTATACTGTTTTTCTTATACGAAAAATTCAACAAATATGTTATACTCTTTTATTGCCTACGCAGTTGTGATTTATACACAGATGACAGTATTTTAGGGCAAGAGCAATTCTACCAGCTCACAGAAGAGCATCACTAGAAGCTGTCATTGCATGGAAATAGTACATAATTGAATTAATTTACACTTGTTTTGGGCGAAAAAGCTAAACTCTTCTATGGTTATGCTGTGGTGTGCAGGTACTGAATGTTGCTGAAACAAACTCTGAAATTGATAAGATTGACCAAGCCTAGAGCAATTATAGTGTTCAATGAATATATTTTACACGTGTGTGCCAACTTAAAGTAAACCCGAGGCGACCCTCCGCCAAGCTAACAGATACTTACCTAGGTAGAGGAGATAGAGAAAACAGGATGGCATTTTTCAGGGGGTGGGGGGGGGGACCCATACAATATTCTATTTTAGCTGCCTATCTAGTGCTCTGGATGCTGGTATGTTTGCATCCGAATCTTATTGTAAGTCCCCATTTCTGTTTTAATAGAGCTGCCTCAGCCAGTATAGGTTACTCTTACAGACTGCACCAATTGAGAGCCTCCAGTTCTTCCCAAATCAGGTAAATTCAGAGCTGGCAATGGCAGATGACCTAATACACTACAGTGTTTTTGCAGTATGTGGCACTGAAGTAGTGAGTTGAGCCCACCAATTGGCTAGTAGTTGATCTATAAGTTTTGAGTACCATTAGCCAATCAGCGGTTACTAGCAGTTCAGCTAATACTTCAGATAGTGGTTTCAGTTCATACTAGCTTATCAGCTATAACTAGATGATCAGTTAGTATTTTGACTAGTGGATTATAACATAGTAGCTGGTCCACAAGACATTCAGCTATGAGTAGCCAAATGGATGTTCCAGTGCTTAGGCGTACTCGGCAAAGCAGGTAATTTGGGCGTCTGTGGCGCATTGGTAAAATGGGTGTCATATAGACCACAATGTTAATTACGGCTATAGCAGCACTCGGAGTAATTTGGGTGCACTGATAAATATTATAATAAGGTGCACTAACAGCAACACAAGGAAAGTGCAGTAAATGTGACAAAAGGTTGGCTCTGTGTATGAAGTGTGCATGTGTCTATATACAGTGTGCATGTGTCTATACATAGCTCATCACTGTTTCCACATTTTGTTATGTTACAGTCTTATTACAAAATAGATTAGATTCCTTTTTCCCTCAAAATTCTACACATAACACCCCATAATGACAACATGAAAAAAGTTAACTTTTTTTTTTGTTACATTTATTTTAAAAAAAATCTGAAAAATCACATGTACATAAGTGTTCACAGTCTTTGCTCAATATAATTTGTAATGCATCTTTGGCAGCAATTACAGCCAGGGGCGTAACAATAGGCCCTGCAGCGCCTGCTGAATTTGTGTGGGCAGCGGGCAGCAGCAGCGGCCGCGGGATACATACCTTCTTCCTTGCGTTCCATCGCCGCCTTCTCACTCTAGCGGCTGACGTCACTTCCGGAAGCGGAAGTGACGTCAGCCGCTAGAGCGAGAAGGCGGCGATGGAACGCAAGGAAGAAGGTATGTATCCCGCCGCCGCCGCTGCTGCCCGCTGCCCACACAAATTCACTAGCTGGAGGGGGGCGCAGAGGGGAGAGCCCCGAGGTGAGGGAGAGGGGGGAACTTCCCCTCTCCCCGCCGACTGTGGGCAAGGCTTTCCCCTCATGCTGCCACCCCTCCAGCCCCCAAAAACCGGCCACGAGCGGGCCCCGGGGGGGCGCTCTGAAATTCTGCAGGGGGATTTTCAGGTGTCTGCTGCCCACATTACGATTTTCAGGTGTCTGCTGCCCACATTACGATTTTCAGGTGTCTGCTGCCCACATTACGATTTTCAGGTGCCTGCTGCCCACATTACGATTTTCAGGTGTCTGCTGCCCACATTACGATTTTCAGGTGTCTGCTGCCCACATTACGATTTTCAGGTGTCTGCTGCCCATATTATGATTTTCTGGTGTCTGCTGCCCACATTACTATTTTCAGGTGTCTGCTGCCCACATTGCGATTTTCTGGTGTCTGCTGCCCACATTACGATTTTCTGGTGTATGCTGCCCACATTAGGATTTTCTGGTGACTGCTGCCCACATTGCGATTTTCTGGTGACTGTTGCCCACATTGCGATTTTCTGGTGACTGCTGCCCACATTGCGATTTTCTGGTGACTGCTGCCCACATAAGGATTTTCTGGTGACTGCTGCCCACATTAGGATTTTCTGGTGTGTGCTGCCCACATTATGATATTCTGGTGACTGACTGCTGCCCACATTAGGATTTTCTGGTGACTGCTGCCCACATTACGATATTCTGGTGACTGCTGCCCACATTAGGATTTTCTGGTGACTGATGCCCACATTGCGATTTTCTGGTGACTGCTGCCCACATGGCGATTTTCTGGTGACTGCTGCCCACATGGCGATTTTCTGGTGACTGCTGCCCACATTGCGATTTTCTGGTGAACTCTGCCCACATTACGATTTTCTGTCCCACATTACGATATTCTGGTGAACGCTGCCCACATTACGATTGTCTGGTGAATGCTGTCCACGTTACAATTTTCTGGTGACTGCTGCTCACATTACGATTTTCTGGTGAACTCTGCCCACATTATGATTTTCTGGTGAACTCTGCCCACATTATGATTTTCTGGTGAACGCTGCCCACATTACGATTGTCTGGTGAATGCTGTCCACGTTACAATTTTCTGGTGACTGGTGCCCACATTACGATTTTCTGGTGAACTCTGCCCACATTATGATTTTCTAAAGGCCCACATTACGATTTTCTGGTGAACTCTGCCCACATTACGATTTTCTGGCCCACATTACGATTGTCTGGTAAAATGCTGCCCACTTTACAATTAATTTACAGTGAAACGCTGCCCCATTACGATTATTTGGCACCTATGGGGGGGGGGGCCCATCCAAATATTTGCAGGGGGGCCCAGTGATTTCTAGTTACGCCCCTGATTACAGCCTCAGGTATCTGTGTGTGTATAGTGTGTATGCGTGCTTATGTGAGTACTGTATGTGTTCATGTGTGTGTACAGTATATATATATATATATATATATATATATATATATATATATATATATATATGATATGTGTATTTCTACTTTGAAGTGAACTCTGGAGTCAGAGGAGCTCTGTTGCTCACCAAGCTATGACAATATTGGACCAAGTAAACATACAGAGGTGGACTTGTACTTGACTAAACTTAATACATTTCCCTTTCAACTTTAACTTTATGGATATGGTCTTTTTTAGGGCGTCTTAATACATTTTTTTTTCAACAGCAATCCAATAAAGGTTTTATCTTATGTTAAATGGTCTTTGATTCCCTACATACTTGGATGCATTCAGAATCCATTATAGTTGCAAACATGTAAATTTGGTTTAGTAGCCCTTTAAATGCTTCTAATGAGATTCTTATTTAAATAAGATAACTACAAGAGAAATCATAAAATGATATTTTCAAATGGGTGAATTTACAGAATACTTCTCCCTGTTAGCATATACCCTGATCTAATGTTTTCAAATAATAGATAACTAAATGAGAAAGGAAATTATTATTATCATAAAAAATTAATTTGTCTATATAATTATAATGAAGATGATCTGCACAGAAGTTTATAATGCTGCAGAGGTAGCAGGTGGAGCACTTTTAATCAGCACCAAAGCAATTAAGTTTTAATTAAATGTCAAGCCCACTTTTGTTAATCAAATAATAAGAGCATAGCATCCAATTGCATGGCAGAATGAGATGGTAGAAATGTGGAATCACTCACACTTGTACAACTGTTAAGGTGTTATGCTGGGAATACACCATGCAATTTTCCATCAGCTAGATGGGTGGATAGATAATTTCCGACAGGTCCGATCTGTTTGCAATCATTTTCTGATAACTTATATACAAATCGATCAGAAAAATGGCCAGAAATCAGATTGGACCTCTCAGAAATTATTTATTGACCCATTTATCTGACGGAAAATTGCATGGTGTATTTCCAGCATTACTTCACTATCTTCCAAATTTTATATATCACATATCAGTGCTAAACATGCCATTGTGCAATTTAATGCTATTAAAATGGCCTTTCAATTCAATTTGTAGACTGCTTTCTTTTCCAAATTGCCAGGAAGTGTGTATTCCCCTTCCTAGTAACCATGACAGCTGTACAGTGCGTGTTGTACACAATGTCCTGAATTCCGATTTTTCTCAATCAGTGATTTACTTCACTTACAAAAAAATTACCACTATTACCTGCTAATGACTACCCTAACCACTGCCACCCACCAATCAACAATAACCCCCTTTAAAATAAAAACAAAAAAACAGCCAATGACCTACACCATGCTAACTTCCACTCACGCTAAATAATTAAATAACCGCCATGCTTTTAGTTGGAGTGATACATTTTATGTCGGCCACAGCTCCTTTAAACACATTAACAGAAATTGCACCATATCTGGCAATCAACAAATTTACATAATATGAATTATTACTGAATCACGCAACACATTAACATTATTATGAACATTAACATATCCTGAATCCATTGCTAGTAACCCGTACTTCCGGTCTTCGCCCCTCCCCCCTCTTTTTTACTACTAGCAAACTAGTGGCAACCAAGGAGCCCCAAACTGATCATCATCCCTTAAACTGCATGTAAGATTATCTCCCAGCCATCTCTGGACATACTTAGTGTTATTCGCCTTCTGGTGACGATTACCTCAAAACTCATAGTTAGTCCATGTTTTGCATGGACTAACTATGAGTAATATGAGTAAAAATACCCTTTGAACCATGTCCCCAATATCTTGCCCCTCAACCCTGTTATTTACCACATCCAACTCTACCTTATCCTCTAACAGCAGGTTAAACATGTCGAGCCTGATATTGTTGAGATGAACCCCGTCAAACGGGAAGTACATTGGTTGACCTTCCAGACTCGTATGCCAAGCCACCAATTCACCCTGTCCTGTGAACTTTTACCCGAATAGCAGTCAGGTCCGCCTTGATGCTCCAGATTAGAGCCCTAACTGGCATCTGCCCCATACCTTTCTCCCCCACATGAATCACAAGAATGTCCATCCAGAGATTGGCTAACAACTGTCATTCATACTGCCCCCTAATGTTGGACCATTTCAACCCCCTAAAACCAAACCAGAAAACCAGTATCTGAGCCTCGTCCAAACCTATTTGTAGCCCCCTCCACTTCACTTTGGCCCTAGTCGCCGCCCAATGGATGTAAGAGTGGTAAAAAATCGACGCCACAAATCGTCGGCGACCTGTAAGAACAAAGAAAAAAAAACAACTTGAGACTGCCCTTCCATCGCCAACGAACCCTCTTTCCTCATGTACCCCCAGTGTATTCACCACACAAACTCCCGCGGCCTACAAAATCTCAGCCTTGTCCGGCCGCCCCGGCCGCATGAATCAAGAGCTTATGTCCCAGGTTGGGGCGCATTGCCATGCAGCACCCCCACACCCACAATTGACACATATGACACCCTGCTAAGCCATTTAGTGTAAGCTCTGCCTCTTTACCCTTCTGGTCTGTCTTAAAGAGGAGCTGTTAGGTATGGGGTCTCAGAGCAAAAAAACACATATATCAGTAGCTAAATATTGGCTGTACTTACATTACATATGCATTTCACTGTCCACGTTTGGATTTCACAGAATTTTTATATAGTATTTGCAGAGAATGATGCTCCTGACAGCTCATGGCAGGTTCCATGTTTGTCTGTCTTGTATGAAGCCAATTGTGATGTAATATCCTCCCTTTCCTTGCTTCCTGATGATTCGACTCACAAAAAAGATCAGGATCAAAGATCCTAATGGTTCATGATCCGGACAACACTACTGTGCAGTGAATATTAATTAGCCATGTGGCTAGGAACAATAGCAGACTCACGCAGTATACTCTAACGGAACATGTGCCCTGTGAACAGCACATTGATTTTTCAGTCCTGTGAGTTTAGGCTGCTGTTACAAGCTCCTGTAACATGAGCCTGTAACTTCCCACTGTGAAAGCAGCCTTAGGGTGGGATAGGGAAATGAAGAGGAGGACCAAGGGAGTGCACTGGGGAGAAGAAGCAGCCCCAGAATGCTTTGTAGTATCTGTTATGCATCCTGCCGGCCTCCTTAGGAGCTTGGGAATACAGAGCCTTGCTGTTCAGCAAACATCAAAGTAAGAGAGATTTTTAACTTCAGTATTGCCTTTTTGGCTTCCTTCTAAACTGTTTAACACAGGAGAATAGAGGTTTAAATTAGCTTTTGCAGCCTGACAGTTACTCTTTAAGACTGTCTGATCACCACCACCAGTGCCCCGTCCCTTTCGAACATGTCTCTCAAATCCAATCCCCCTTGACCCCTCTTATTGGCTCTGACCACCTTTCTAACCCTAAGAGTGGCATAAAACGCCTTTCATCCCTCGGTTTGTGGTTCCTCTGCCACCCTTTTAATGACTGGCACACCATGAAAGATGTTGTAAAATCCTGCCAGCCACACAGTTTAGCCATGAAGGCCAAGGCCACCACCTTCTTGTCCATGGCCCCTGGGGACAATCCCAGTTCCATCCAATACCCAATTAAACAAAATAGTTAAACTCATAGTTACATGTTATTTTGGTTGAAAAAAGACATACGTCCATCGAGTTCAACCAGTGTAAAGTACAACACCAGCCTGCTCCCTCACATGTCCCTGTTGATCCAGAGGAAGGCGAAAAAACCCTTACAAGGCATGGTCCAATTAGCCCCTAAAGGGAAAAATTCCTTCCCGACTCCAGATGGCAATCAGATAAAATCCCTGGATCAACATCATTAGGCATTACCTAGTAATTGTAGCCATGGATGTCTTTCAACGCAAGGAAAGCATCTAAGCCCCCTTTAAATGCAGGTATAGAGTTAGCCATAACGACTTCCTGTGGCAATGCATTTCATTCCTAATCACGCTTACTGTAAAGAACCCTTTCCTAAATAAATGGCTAAAACGTTTTTCCTCCATGCGCAGATCATGTCCTCTAGTCCTTTGAGAAGGACTAGATAATTCTTTGCAGCCTACCACAGTGTCTGCTATCCCCCATACCTGATGCCAGTCCAACCACTCAAACCAAGCCTTGTTGAAGGCCAACCAAGTGCTCGGCGCAACCGATCTCTGTATCCCTGGCCATAATCCCCTCAGATCACGTCCTACAGGTAGTTCGGGCAATGCTCCCCCTGCAGACGGGTCGTAGGTGCCAGGTCCAGGAAACAATCCCACTGAGAACGAGACAAAGCATCATCTATCTTGTTCTTGCCCAGAATATATAAATGTTATTTTCACAATAAAATTTGTCTTTACATTAATTCACAGGGAGATTTTGGGTCGAAATTGCATTTAATATAGCTGACTTTAGAGGTTAAAGGGGCACTATGGGGAAAAATTTTAAAATTTAAAATATGTGAAAACATAGACAAATAAGAAGTACGTTTTTTACAGAGTAAAATTAGACATAAATTACTTTTCTTCTATATTGCTGTCACTTACAGTAGGTAGTAGAAATCTGACAGAAGTGACAGGTTTTGGACTAGTCCATCTCTTCATTGCGTATTCTCAGCAAGGCTTTTATTCTTTATAAAGATATTCCCTAAAAAGGATCTAAACAATGATGCTGGTCAGCTGCCCTGCTTGCTACATAGATTTTTGGCAGTTAGAAAAGAGCAACTGTCATTCACTAAGTGCTTTTGAAAATAAATAAATCCCTGAGAATCCCCTATGAAGAGATGGACTAGTCCAACACCTCTCACTTCTGTCAGATTTCTACTACCTACTGTAAGTGACAGCAACATAGGAGAAAAGCTATTTATGGCTAATTTTGTAATGGAAAAAACGTACTTCGTATTAGTATATGTTTGCACATATTTAAAATTTCACATTTGTTTCACCATAGTGCCCCTTTAATAGCAAAACCTCCATACATGCTAGACTCCCCGAATTTGCTAGGTATGTTAGAGAGAATAGAGGGAGCAAGGAAAAAACTGATTTTAAAGTAACAATAGGAAAAATGTTTCTTAAATGCAGTGAAAGGACAGATAATGTGTCTACCAATCGGTAGAGAAAATGTACATATATCAACAGAAAGAGCAGTGAATTTCTTTCCAGGGTTTCCTGGTGGTCAGTAGGTAGTGTGTAATAACCACCTGGACGCTTTTGCCAGGGACCACTGTACGGCCACAATACTGCTGTATCCAAGGATCCCTGGTAAATATAGCTATTATTAACATAACAACATTTAAAAAAATGATGTGGAGTCCACACCCTCCCTTGTGGAGTAGGAGGCACCTGTGTCAGCTGTTTGTTTTTTCCATTATCCTTCCCCCCTTTGATGATCCTGGAGAGGATTCCTCCTACTTGTAACGGCACACTTGTGCAGTTTTACAGTTCATCAGAGCCGCTGTATGTCTCAGGACAGTGATTTACAGCTCTGGTGTAAAAATGTTGCCCGCCAAGGCCCCCTTCAGAGAAGCTGGAACAGCCATGGACAACTGTTGTTGTCTGTTTCTGTGGAGTCCAGCTCTCTGCTTATGCGCAGATTCCCATCGGCTAGTTTTAGCAGGCACAAGTGCTATAGCTGTGTCCTGCATTCTGAGACATACAGTGGCTCTGATGAACTGTAAAACTACACAAGTGTGCCATTACAAGTAGAAGGAATCCTCTCCAGGTTAATCAAAGGGGGGAAGAATAAACGAAAAAAATAAACAGCTGACATGGCTGACTCCTACTCCACAATGGTATATGCTAACTCTGCGTCAGTAAGGTTTCTATCCACTGATTGTGGCTAATTGCAATTGTAATTGATTTATTCTACAACAATACAAGCCTAAAACATTGCTCCACTTATAAGAAGTAAATTCGTCAAAGTGCCCCTTTATGCAACGCACCACTGTGAATCTAGCCATAACGGTTCCAGACATGTGTTTTGTTTTTTGTTTTTACACAAAGCCAACTTAGTCCAGGTCTAATTTAGCAATTTCCAGTTTCCTAGTGTTACAATCAGTTCCAAAGACTATGCCAGAGAGAAACCTTCTGGATTATACAGATGGTTAAATGAATATGGTTATCTTTCATTCCATTTTTTGTTTTCTACAATAGCATTTTAGCTTTCTATTAACATTTTATGCATTCCTAGCCCTTGTTTTTATGAACAGCTCATCTATGGATATCTAAATTATTTAGGATTTCTTAATGAGAACTATTGCATTTTGTGGTAGAAGAACAGTTCAACAAATGCCAGAGGGACCATCACATACAAATGACCAGGGACCAATGATGCAAAAGCAGCAATGGATCTGTTACAAATTGTATTGAAAATTGTCAATGATTAACAGTGAAGGCTAAATTCCTGTGTCATCCAACAGAGAACCAGCAACAGCACCTGTAAATCAATAGCTGTTTTAGAGCTATATCCCCTTTTCCCTATGTTTAATGAGTCTACAGAGAATATTGATTTGTTTTAATTTATTTAGAGATGGCTGAGCTTAATTGTGAAAGCTACAATATCCCTATCCTAGAAAGAATCAGATTTTACTTAGCAAGCTAACTAGGTGGACTAGTGACACCTTTCAATTATTGCCTCGGTCTCAGCACACACAGCTCGGTCAAAGAATCGTGGCAGCGAAGATTACGGGAGTGTGACTAGAGCAGTATCAATGACAGACTGTACATGCATGGGCCAAATTAGATACACGTCAGAAGACGTTGACTTCCTGCAGTCGTGACCTGTACTGAATAGCATTATGGGAAAACTGAGAAGCACAGGGGGGAACAAACACTGCAGTCATGGTCTGGAGACCATCCAGACCATGTAAGGCTTCACTTAATTTCTTTAACCTCAGATATCTTTTAAGTAGACTAGGTGACAAATGCAGAGGTCTTGCTTCATATGTGGGGCCACTGATTACCAGATGTGACTGTATGGTTTCAGGGTATGTGTAGAAGTGATATCACTACATTTGATCAATCAACTGAAACCATGATGGAAATGGTACTACAATTAACCTCTTCCCGCCCTGATCCTTGACCTTGACCCAGTTACAC
Source organism: Hyperolius riggenbachi (assembly GCF_040937935.1). Classification (NCBI taxonomy): domain Eukaryota; kingdom Metazoa; phylum Chordata; class Amphibia; order Anura; family Hyperoliidae; genus Hyperolius; species Hyperolius riggenbachi. Next base: position 199,086,127 of record NC_090652.1, on the reverse strand, counting down.
TTGACCTCCATCTGCCTCAAACTTCGACCTGTTTACTGCTGATGTTCTGCCCAAGAGTCACCGTTGAGCCAATATCTGGATCCGTGACCTGATGGCTGATAGGAAGAAAAGTAGTCCAAAAGTAGTCCACTGCCTGCTAAAATCTTGACAAAATAAACTCTGTGCTGCTTTAAACCTGCATACCATCTCAGTGCTAACAAATGAAGATTATAGCTTTTCATCAGTCCTGTTGTAGTGTGCAATAAAAGTGAACATGAAGTGAGAGGAATACAATGGGGATGCGAACTTTTAAAATTAGAAACACCTATGCTGGCCACACAAAGTGATGGAAAAGATGTTTTAAGGGGTCTAACACCTGGAGGGGGGCATGGCGGAGTGGGATAGACGCCAAAAGTCCCGGGAAAAAATCTGGATTTGACGCAAAGCAGCGTTTTAAGGGCAGAGATCACATTGAATGCTAAATTGCAGGCCTAAAGTGCTTCAAAACATCTTGCATGTGTATACTGCAATCATGGAGTTGTAATTAGAGTACTGCTTCACACTGAAACACCAAACGCACTGTGTACCGCACCGCAAACAGCTGTTTGCGTAGTGACGGCCGTGCTGGACTGGTGCGCACCATGGCGAAAGTGCAGGCCGTGCCGGTTTTCAAGCCCATATGGTCACCGCGTTGTGGTAGCTCAATGATAGAACAACAGTGACTGTCCAGCTGATCAAATTTGGTCTGTCCACAATGAAGCAACAACCTTATTATCTTCTTGTATGTAGGTAGGCATAGGTAGGTGCCCCAGTAGTTAGCTAGGCATAGGTAGTAGTCCCAGTATAGGTAGGTAGGCATAGGTAGGTGCCCCAGTAGTTAGATAGGCATAGGTAGGAGTCCCAGTATAGGTAGGTAGGTATAGGTAGGTATGTAGTAAAACACATGAGGGTGCTTCGTCTCTGGTTCTCTTTAATCATATCTGAATGGATGTATCCGTCCACATAGGCTACACTGCTGTCGCTGCCTGGTGCGCTCCCACCTCCTTCCGTTAGCCTGGAGATCAACAAATGGGAACAATGTTCCCATTCATTGATCTAAGTCCCTGTATGAAAGACCGACACCGTCAACGAGATGGCTCAGTCTTTCATAAATCCCCTTCTGTCCCATCCACTCATTACTTTCGCTTTGCAGAGGACCTTTCCGCATGCAGAAGTGAACTTCAAGGGCATCTTGTGGCCAAATAGTAAAATTACTTCTGGAAATAAAAATTTCCAGATAATTACATTTTTTTTTACTTTCAAAATTAGCCCCTTACCTCCCACATTCCCTGATAATAATTTTTTGTAAAAAAAAATAAATAAAAAATATACAATAAAAAAATACATAAATAGTTACCTTAGGGACTGAACTTTTTTAATATGTATGTAGTACAGTATACTACTGTTATTTTTTAAATTATGGGCTTGTAATAAGTGATGGACGTAAAACTGAAAAAATGCATTATTTCCAAATAAAATATCGGCGCCATACATTGTGATAGGGACATAATTTAAACAGTGTAATGACTGGGATGAATGGGAAAATAAAATACATGGGTTTTAATTATGGTAGCATATATTATTTTAAAACTATAATGGCCGAAAACTGAGAAATAATACATTTTTTCCATTTTTTCTTAATATTCCTGTTAAAATGGATTTATAATAAAATAATTCTTAGCAAAATGTACCACTTTTTTTACAAATTTAGAAAGCCTAAATGGTGGCGGAAAAAACAAGATATAGATCATTTCATTGTGATAAGTAGTGATGAAGTTATTGGTGAATGAATGGGAGGTGAAAGTTGCACGGATGCATAAGGCGAAACGACACTGAAGGCTGAAGTGGTTAATGTTCTTAGTCAGCAAGGCACCATATGCAACAAACTGAGACATGGCTCAACACAATAACACACTGGCTGCGAGTCTGTGATAAACAAACTGCTCACTCTCAGCCAGTCGGCCATCCTCCATTCCACCTCAGTCAGGACAGCAGTGCCACCTCCTCCCTTCTGCTGTGTGAGTCAAATGAGACACAGCTGCTCTCCTGCCTCCCCCCTCCTCACTCACTGTCAGACTCCTCACACCGCACAATAAGTTGCTTTTCCCCAATGATGACCCCTTCACCTAGCTCTCTCTACTCTCGCTTCTCCTCCTACTCTGACTGCATGCTGTAAGTGTAAACACACAGTACAAACATGCTGCCCCTGTAACCTCTGCTCCTGATTGTACACAAAGCATGTAATAACATTTTAGTAGTGTCCTGAGTGAGGAAAGGTCAAATGTGAGATATGTTTTTGAGTTGGAGATGACAGGAGCTGGTTAAGGCATGAATGCAAGGAATAAGAGAGAGAAGAGTCAAATATTACTCCTAAGCACCGTGCTTTGGGAACTGAAGTTATAGGGGTGTCATTAACATTTATTGTTATATCAGGCAGAGAGGTGGACAGAGACAGTGGAAAAATGATTAGTTCTGTTTTACTCATATAAAGTTTTCAAATGTGGAAGGTCATGAAAGAGGCTAGAGCAGACAAGCAGACAGGAACACATGTGAGGAGGGAGTTAAGGTCTGGGGCTGAAAGGTATAGTTGTGTATCGTCTGCATATAAGTGGTATAGAAACCCAAATGCATTATGTTGCCAAGACCATGCATGTACATGGAACAGAGGAAGGGGCCAAGGACAAAGCCTTGACGTACCCTCACAGACAAAGGATGTGAAGAAGAGTTCTGATCAGAGTAAGAGACTGCGAAAAGCCTTCCAGCAAGATAGGAAGATATCAAGGAGTGAGTGAGACCATTTATGCCTTCAGAAAAAAATATCTGTAAGAGTAAGGTGTGGTCAACAGTATCAAACACTGATGACAGATCTAGTAGGATGAGTATGGAATAATGGCCTTTGGATTTAGCTGTAAGAAGATCATTGGCCACTTTAGTAAGAGCCAAACTGGAACTGATCCAGCAAGGAGTTAGCAGAGAAATAATGGCTTAGTTCAGCATGTATTCAAGTTCAAGTAATTTGGATGCAAACAGGAGAAGTGACACAGGGCACTAGTTGGCGAGTGCTGTGGGATCAAAAGACTTTTTTTATGTACAGGATCTTCTAAAAAAATTAGCATATTGTGATAAAGTTCATTATTTTCTGTAATGTACTGATAGACATTAGACTTTCATATATTTTAGATTCAATACACACAACTGAAGTAGTTCAAGCCTTTTATTGTTTTAATATTGATGATTTTGGCATACAGCTCATGAAAACCCAAATTTCCTATCTCAAAAAATTAGCATATTTCATCCGACCAATAAAAGAAAAAGTGTTTTTAAAACAAAAAAAAAGTCAACCTTCAAATAATTATGTTCAGTTATGCACTCAATACTTGGTCGGGAATCCTTTTGCAGAAATGACTGCTTCAATGCGGCGTGGCATGGAGGCAATCAGCCTGTGGCACTGCTCAGGTGTTATGGAGGCCCAGGATGCTTCGATAGCGGCCTTAAGCTCATCCAGAGTGTTGGGTCTTGCATCTCTCAACTTTCTCTTCACAATATCCCACAGATTCTCTATGGGGTTCAGGTCAGGAGAGTTGGCAGGCCAATTAAGCACAGTAATACCATGGTCAGTAAACCATTTACCAGTGGTTTGGGCACTGTGAGCAGGTGCCAGGTCGTGCTGAAAAGTCTTCATCTCCATAAAGCTTTTCAGCAGATGGAAGCATGAACCCACTTTTGAACTAGAAACAGCGGCAGAAGCTCCTGACCTGGGCTACAGAGAAGCAGCACTGGACTGTTGCTCAGTGGTCCAAAGTACTTTTTTCGGATGAAAGCAACTTTTACATGTCATTTGGAAATCAAGGTGCCAGAGTATGGAGGAAGACTGGGGAGAGGGAAATGCCAAAATGCCTGAAGTCCAGTGTCAAGTACCCACAGTCAGTGATGGTCTGGGGTGCCATGTCAGCTGCTGGTGTTGGTCCACTGTGTTTTATCAAGGGCAGGGTCAATGCAGCTAGCTATCAGGAGATTTTGGAGCACTTCATGCTTCCATCTGCTGAAAAGCTTTATGGAGATGAAGATTTCATTTTTCAGCACGACCTGGCACCTGCTCACAGTGCCAAAACCACTGGTAAATGGTTTACTGACCTTGGTATTACTGTGCTCAATTGGCCTGCCAACTCTCCTGACCTGAACCCCATAGAGAATCTGTGGGATATTGTGAAGAGAAAGTTGAGAGACGCAAGACCCAACACACTGGATGAGCTTATGGCCGCTATCGAAGCATCCTGGGCCTCCATAACACCTGAGCAGTGCCACAGGCTGATTGCCTCCATGCCACGCCACATTGAAGCAGTCATTTCTGCAAAAGGATTCCCGATCAGGTATTGAGTGCATAACTGAACATAATTATTTGAAAGTTGCCTTTTTTTGTTTTAAAAACACTTTTCTTTTATTGGTCTGATGAAATATGCTAATTTTTTGAAATAGGAAATTTGGGTTTTCATGAGCTGTATGCCAAAATCATCAATATTAAAACAATAAAAGGCTTGAACTACTTCAGTTGTGCGCATTTGAATCTAAAATATATGATAGTCTAATGTTCATCAGTACATTACAGAAAATAATGAACTTTATCACAATATGCTAATTTTTTTAGAAGATCCTATAGTGGTATCACAAAAGCATTTTTGAGAGAGGATGGAAAGATGCCAGTGGAGAGGGATAGGTTAAATAGCGCTGTTAGTACATGCAGGAAGGATGAGGATAGCTGTGGAATGAGATGGGAGGGAATAGGATCCAATTAACAGCCAGGTGGTTAGAAGGGATTAGGAGATTAGAGAGGAAATAAAAATGTTCAGAGAGTAGAGAGAAGGCAGATAGAGAGCAGTCGATGAGAGAGGTGGAGAAGAAATTTGAATGCTGTAAGGAAAAAACACTTCGGATTTTGTCAATTTTATCAGTGAAGTAGATTTCAAATTGTTCCGTTGATAAGCATGAAAAAGGAGCAGGGGGATAGAGAAGGGAGTTAAAAGTGCTAAATAGGATCGTGGGAGTGGGAAGATATTAGGGAACAAAAATAGGACTGTTTTGCGGAAAAGAGCATTTCTAAAGTTGTTTAAAATGGACCTTAACTTTTCCACATGTCAGAAAGAAAACAGAGAGAAATGCAACCTGTATGTATTTAGAAAGTTTATCCTGTCAAATTCCCCCACATCTGTGACTAATCACAAGTTGTAATTTGCTCCCTTAGCTGTGTCAGGTGACTGCCATGGCAGAGAGGCTAATTTAAATACACAGGATGTTAACAATAGGTCTCCTTTCATGAAAGCAGGAAGTAGACACAATACAGATTTATTGCAGAATTTGTATTAACTGTAACATAGAATTTGTTTTCTTGAAAGCTTATTATGCTGTTGTGTATCTTTTAGAGCAGAGAGGAAGTTCTGAGTTCAAGTTCGCTTTAAGGCTTTTATGTATGAAATGACATCCTCATTTGTGTCACTTTTTCTCCAACACTGTTTAGTTACTATGAGCTGTTTTTTTATCCAAACTAATCCACTTTGCTTTTTCCAGTAGTATACTGCACAGAGGGAATATGGACCTTTAAGAGAATGAACATTAAGTGATTAACTTCCAGAGAGAAAAGGGTCATATTTATCACTCAAGGTATTAAATGTACCCATGACATCAATTACTATCATTAGCCTGTGCAATTATACTTACTCTCCTGTTCAGGCCACAGAGGAAAATACAAAGCATTTTTTCCACTGCCTTTCTTATTTCATATCATTACAAACAATATGGTCTTTCAGTAAATTTTCCACAGTAATGGGCGGCCTTTGAAGAGGTATTCTATGTAGATTACTATTTTAGACTCATCTCTGAAGTAAGGGGGTTCCCAGATTAATATTTATTTCTTAAATAACAGAACTGAAGTATTGTCTGTAATTCTGCGGGAATGCATTAGCAACTTGGAAATATGCAAAAAATACTTCGTATTAAAATTTGCACTTCCAAAACACAAAACCAGGCAAAGTAACTTTGGAAAATTTAAAATTTTATTGAGATGAAAGAGAAGAATTTTGGATGGTTACGCACAGTTCCTGTGCTGATCTGTGAATTTGAGGACTACGTGGTAGGACCATGTGGCCACACACCATACAATTTTTTATTTTTTATTTTTTGATTGGTGAATTATGATACATTTTTCTGATTTTTCAATAATGAAAAAAAATTATGGAGAATTTTATTTGCTTCAGTCTATGAATCACCATCTATCATACACCCTTAAATTTTCTGAAAAATTGATCAGTATTTTCCACCACTCCTGATTGACATATTGAAAAACAAAACAAAAAAAAAACTGTAAATTCCATCATATTTCTCACTCTAAAATAAAAAAAATTATATTGCTCTGTACATTCAGAGGCTAGCACTGTGTCCGCCGGGCGGATCGTTCAGGAACAGCCTTATCAGTCCGCCGACAGTGTGTACACATGCACTACAGTCTGCTGAAAACCCGCCCAGCGGGAGGTGCCGACGGACCCGTCGTTGGCTGCTGTCGTGCGTGTGTACGCACCTTAAAGAGACTCCGTAACAAAAATTGCATCCTGTTTTTTATCATCCTACAAGTTCCAAAAGCTATTCTAATGTGTTCTGGCTTACTGCAGCACGTTCTACTATCACCATCTCTGTAATAAATCAACTTATCTCTCTCTTGTCAGACTTGTCAGGCCTGTGTCTGGAAGGCTGCCAAGTTCTTCAGTGTTGTGGTTCTGCTATGAACTCCCCCATCCAGGCCCCTCTCTGCATACTGCCTGTGTGATATTTAGATTAGTGCAGCTTCTCTCTGTTCTATTATCTTTTACAAGCTGGATAAATCCTCCTCTGAGCTGGCTGGGCTTTCACATACTGAGGAATTACATACAGGCACAGCTGTCTGCACTCTGCAGGAAGAAACAGCCTGACACTTCAGTGGAAGATAGCTGCAGGGGGAAAGAAACACACAAATGATCTCTTGAGATTCAAAAGGATGGCTGTATACAGCCTGCTTGTGTATGGATGTATTTTCTATGTGTGGACATACTGTACATCAATCTACTTCCTGTTTTGGTGGCCATTTTGTTTGTTTATAAACAAACTTTTTAAAACTGTTTTTAACCACTTTTAATGCGGCGAGGAGCGGCGAAATTGAGACAGAGGGTAATAGGAGATGTCCCCTAACGCACTGGTATGTTTACTTTTGTGCGATTTTAACAATACAGATTCTCTTTAAGGCTTTAATTCTAAACCGAAGCCATAAAAAAAATCTGCCTTGCTGTTCTAAAAAACCCAAATAGAAAGAATTACCAGCACTAGAGCCCTTTCCAGCACTAGAGCCCTATCACAAGCCTTCTCTCACTCAGATAACATTCCTCTGGCTTCTAAGTACTTTCCAGGAAACTCAGGACTGAATTCAACAATGTGTTTGACAAGCTTATTTGAATGGTAAACAAGTTTAGTTTTTTAACACTCACTATAATGGAACCAGAAAGGGGCTTCAGACAATTTCTTAGTAGGACAATCAAAATTAAAGTGCAGTATGGACCCAGGAATAATAACAACAACAACAACAACAAATAACATTTGTAAAGCGCTTTTCTCCCGTGGGACTCAAAGCGCATAAGCATGGCTCCGACCATCGTGGTACAGAGGAAGAATTTTATAAATCTGGAAATGCCAGGCTAAACAGGTGGCTTTTCAGTCTGGATTTGAATAGCTCCAGGGATGGTGCTGTCTTTACTGGGTGTGGTAGGGAGTTCCAAAGAGTAGGGGCAGCATGACAGAAGGCTCTGTCTCCAGATTTTTTGAGGTGCACTCTGGGAGTGACCAAGTTTATAGAACTTGCTGATCTGAGGTTGTGAGAGGTGTGGTGCAGCTTCAGCAAGTCCTTCATGTATCCAGGGCCCAGATTGTGCAGGGATTTGAATGTCAGCAGTCCAATCTTGAAGAGTATTCTCCATTCTACTGGTAGCCAGTGCAGTGAGCGAAGGATCGGTGTAATGTGACAGTGGCGAGGCTGATTTGTTAGCAATCTGGCAGCAGCATTCTGCACTAGTTGCAGGCGACGCAGGTCCTTTTTGGGGAGGCCAGCATAAAGGGCATTGCAGTAGTCCAGCCGTGATGTGATGAAGGCGTGGACTAGGGTTTGAAGATCCTCTGGGGGAATCAGATGTTTAATCTTTGCAATGTTCTTCAGATGAAAGAAGGAAGATTTAACTACAGATGAAATTTGGTTTCTGAAACTCAATTCCCCATCGATTAGTACGCCAAGGCTGCGCACAAGGTTGGAGCTGTTTATGTCTGAATTCCCAATCCTGATTGGTGTTGCTTTAGGATAGAGCTGTTTTGATGGCGGGCACTGGCTTTGGACAAACAGGACCTCAGTTTTGTCAGCATTCAGTTTCAACCAGTTATCATTCATCCATGCCTGAAGCTCAGCTAAGCAAGAGTTTATTTTTGGGGTAGGGTCTGTTCCACCAGGTTTTAAGGACAGGTATAGCTGTGTGTCATCGGCGTAGCAGTGGTACGTCAGGCCATGTCGTTGGATAAGTGTACCGAGTGGCAACATGTAGATTGCAAACAGCAGAGGGGATAGGATTGATCCTTGTGGCACTTCGAATTGTAGAGGTGCAGGTTTGGACATTATAGGTCCTAGGCATACTCTCTGTGTTCTGTCAGTCAGGAATGATCTGAACCACTGGAGGACTGATCCACTGATGCCACAGTACTCCTGCAGTCTGTTAAGCAGGATTTCATGGTCAACTGTATCAAAAGCAGCTGAGAGATCCAACAGGATTAGGATAGAGCATTCCCCTCTGTCCTTTGCCATGAGCAGATCGTTGCAGACTTGGATGAGGGCTGTTTCACAGCTGTGGTGTTTCTTAAAGCCAGATTGTAGAGGGTCCAGGATGTTGTTTACTGACAGCCTGGTTTCAAGTTGCAGATAGACAGCCTTTTCAATAACTTTACCTAAGAAGGGGAGGTTGGAGACAGGTCTGTAGCTGCTCATAGCAACTGGATCCATGGAAGGTTTTTAAAGAAGGGGCTTGATGATTCCTTCTTTTAGAGAGGTAGGAAACCTCCCTGCTTGCAGAGAGCAATTTACTATTTTGTGAAATGCTGGACCAAGCAGGTCAGGACATTTCAGCATATGTTTAGTTGGTCCAGGGTCCAGGTCGCAGGTTGTCTGGCGGAGACGACAGAGGATGTCTGAGATCTCTTCCTCACTAATACTTTTGAAGTCAGTCCAGGGTGTTAGGCTGTTTTTGCAGCTATTTCCATTAGTTGCATGAGTCTTGGGTGCTGTGGACTGAATGAGAGACCGAATAGAAGATACTTTGTCAGCAAAGTAGCAAGCAAATTTCTCGCATAGCTCCTTTGAGGGAGTTATAGTAGTTTTTAGACAGGATGGATTACATAGTCTATCAACTGTGCGGAATAGTTGGGCTGGTCTGTTGGCGGCCTTTGCGATCTCCTGTGATAGGTAGGAGGATTTTTTCTTGGTGATCGCATTTTGGTAGCTTTCCAGGTGAGAGACAAGGGTGTGTTTATCTTTTGAATTCTGAGATTTTCGCCACTTCCTTTCTAGTCTGCGCACTTCTTTCTTTAGGTCCTTTAGTGAGCTGTCAAACCACCGTGCATGGTGAAGTGGTGTAGACCGTTTGATGCGAACTGGAGCGAGGGCGTCATAGGCAGATGACACTGCATGGTTGTATATCAGGACCATGGAGTCTGGGTCTGCGCAATGATTGGTTAATGCGTCGAAGTTGAGGATATTCTGAACGTGCTGGGGTGAGACAACTTTCAGTGAACGGTATCTTATGAGTTCTTTCCCTCTGTGTTTTATCGCTGGTGCTGTCAGAGAGAAGTGGATGGTGTGGTGGTCTGACCATACCACTGGGTTTATATCCATGTGTGATATTAAAAGTCCGGAATGAAATATAAGATCCAGGGTGTGCCCTTTCGTGTGGGTGGGGAGGTTGACAGCCTGAGAGAGACCCAGTTCACTCATTATGAGAAGTAGTTCACTTCCTAGCTGGGAGTCGTGATCATCCACCCATGCATTGAAGTCTCCCAGGATGATCCATCTAGGGTGTTCCACTGTTAGGCAGGATAAGAGTTCAGATATTTCCTTAAGAAAGGCTGGACCATTTTTTGGGGGGCGGTATATGAGCAATATGTTGATGTTTACTTCTGCTGACAGTTGAGCTGCAAGACATTCAAAGGTTTCAGTGGGGCCTATGGGCAGGGGCCTTATGTTCAAAGAGGATCTGAAGCATATGGCAACCCCCCCACCCTTGCCGACTTGTCTCTCACAGTGCAAGATTGAATAATTGGCCGGCACGGTTGCTTCAAGAGTTGGGCCTGCATGCTTCCCAAGCCAGGTCTCTGTCAAAAAGGTCAAATCAGAGAGCTCTATTAGGTCATGTATAGTTGCAGTCTTATTATTTATCGATCTGGCATTGCAGAGTGTAGCTGTGATTAAGCTTTTCTGAGGGCAAATATGTTTTTTAAACTTGGATCCACTACCTCTCCGCCCCCTTCTGCATTTCCTGAGTATCCCAAAGGATTTTAAGAGGAGAGCTAGTGAGGTGTTAATTTGTAATTGTTCCTTGGGAGGGCAGGCAGAGAGAAGGTCCTTTGATGAGTATTTGTATGTTGACATTAGAGACAATAGACTTGTTCAGATAGCTTGTACTTCTGGAGTCCTGCTGAGATCAAAGGGGATCTGTGCAAACTCCTTTCATTCCTACACAGAGTTGGATCATAGATTTATTTTAAGTAAAGTTCCTTGTTTTAGAGTTAGATGATAAATGATAACATAAATGTGGAAAATAGTCACTTGGTGCATATGCCTTGGATAATGAATAAAGGATTACTCACAGGGTGGAGTGAAGGCAATCACAGGCAATCAAGTTTCCAGAGAGGGTGAGGGTCTTGTTTCAGGTCAGGCTTGGTGTGTTCAGCAGAGGTAAGCTTCAAGGAGGATTTCAATCCAGTTTAAATCTCTGCCATCCAAAGTAATCCGATTGTTCTGGTTGGTTGTAGTTGTAGTCTTGGTCGTGGTGGGTGGAATTCCTCTGTATTTTGAGTCCAGTTTCAGCACAAATAGGTTTAAAGGTGTAGAAATCTGAGACAAGGTCTGGAGCAGCTTAAGAGAGCTGCAGCCCGGCTGGGCGCGCTCAGTATCTACCATAATAATACACAGCAGACAAAGAAAAGGATGACTCTTCTCATCCAAACATAAGACCATCACAATTGGCACTTCCCAAAGGCTAAAAGGCTAAGAAGAGTTGTGTAAGATCTCACCGCATATGGCGGCGGAACGCCGAGATTGCGATTGGTTAGTGCTGATATAAAAGAAAGGTGAGCGCCCTCAGTCTTCACCCGTGATAGCCTATGCTGGGCTTGTAGCTGAGATTGCGCTCACACCACGTGCCTTGTCTTGTTGCAGATTGTCTGTCTCTTGACCTTGCAGATCTGATACCTCGTTGCCAACCCGGATTGAACCTGACTACTCTTCTTCTGATCTTCTGTTAACAACCCGGCTTGTACCTGACCTTGCATCTGGATTCCCTGTTGCCAAGTCTCAGATTGTTTAAACTTAAAGACCTTGCATGAACGCTGCCTGCCTTGATCCCGGCTTGTCTGACCTTGCATCTGTATTGTGATTATACTTTCGTCTAGATTGCTTCAGTCCATAGGCCTCAGATGACTATTCAATTACTGTACCTGCTTTTCCTTGCTGTGTTTGGTGAATGCTATATGCCAGGTTGTATGTTACATCTACCTGCAGGGTTGTGTAGTTTGTTTGCTAGGCAGGAGTGTCCGCAGGTGTTAGGGCTGGGTTATAGGTCAGTCATATGAGCATACAGTCTGACCTATAGCAATAGCCAGGCAAGCCTGACAACTTGCCATCTGAATGAACATAAAGCATCCTGTTCTCTTCCCCTAACAAGCAAGCATTGAGTTTGAACACACACTACTAAGCACTTGGTCTGCCCTATTTTCTGTTCTCCTTTACAATGAGTGCTGAACATGGTCTTGCTTTATCCCTCTCTAGCTGTGCCCGTCCCCAACATCTTCTTAAACAGTGGAGCACTGAGCATAGCCAAGCATTTGCTCCTCCCACTCTCACCGTCCAGACTTGAGGCTTCTGTCGGTCAAAGCTCACGTCCTGGAGGAACTGGGAAAGGCCCTGACATCTCGGGGGTAACATAGGTGAAAGTTGGGGGGGCTAGGAACCGCATGAGCGAACAGTGTGAGGGACAGGTCACCTGTCTCCCAACATGAAAAATAAAGGAGCTGCATGGGGTAACAGTGTGATGAAATGGGTGGCATGTCTCCCAACATTAAAAAAAGTGAAAAAAAGACAGCACTCACTGAGTGCGCGCATAGGTGACCTGTTGCCAAAAGAAATATTCTCACCTGATACAGTGGGCTGTATATTATAGGGACACACGCAATCTCTGGCTGCTATAATATACAGCCCACTGTATCACACGATCCAGTGAGACTTCTTTTGGCCACAGGCCACCTTTAACCACACTCAGTGAGCATTGTCCTTTTTCTCCTTTTTCAGCTTCAGTGGAATATACAACTGCTGTATACATGTGTCCCAACATAGCAAAGGCAAGGGCCAGTTCACAGCAACTCCACCCTGCCTGGTAGATGAAAGCAGAAGGAGAGCAGTGAAGGAGATGACATGTTTGACAGTAGCCAGTCCCCAGTGATCATACTGTCACCCAGGGAAGTTTCTGACCTATTTGGCACCCCATGCAAAGCAACCTATGTCACCCCCAGCCCTTCCGCAACAACTCCACCACTACTCCACCACTACACACATACACAACTCAAGAGATGGTGGCAAGAGGGATCAGATAATGTGTGAAGCCTGGGTAGTGTCAAATAGTGAGTGACACGGAGTGGCAGATAGAGGGAGATGGCTAGTAGCAGATAGTGGGTTTCCACTGGTGCCAGATAGTAGGTGTGACAAGCAGTGTCAAATAGTGATGAACCGAAATTTCACATTTTCATAATTACGATACAAAATTTGCAATTACAACACAAAATAGTATCAGAAAATTCATAATTTGTAGATTCATAATTTGTAAATTTGTGTTGTATTTTCACATTTAATCAGAATTTGGTATTTAATTCGGAATTTCATAATTTAGCATAATTACAAAAAAAACAGTAAATTATGAGTAACACAAAAGACTAATGTCACTTTTTATGCAAAAATTAATCACGAAAATGTATCATCATTTTAAAAATTATTGTAATCACAAAAATGTTGTGTATAGTCGTAATTACGTGAAATTTCACTTGATTTTTAGTGTTTACAATTTTTCCATTATAATTGTAAAGAAAATCTGTAAGGAAAAAAAGGGCCCCTGGGAGGTACTTACCTCGGGAGGGGGAAGCCTCTGGATCCTAACGAGGCTTCCCCAGTCCTCCTCCGTCCCTCTGTTGCTTTGCTTGGACCCCCAGAATAGTGGCAAGGTAAATATTTTCCTACCACGAACCTAAGCAAGGTGCACTAGCTGCTCTTCATTCGGGTTAAGGCAGAAATAGCCGAACCCAATCGATCCACTCTACTGCGCAGGATCGGACTCAGCTATTTCTGTCTAGCCTGAACGAAGAGCTGCTACTGCGCCTGCGCTGGATCCCGACAAGGTGAATATATCAAGCCTTGTCAAGCTTGTCGGGGGGTGGGGGGGAGAGATAAGGGGGATGAGGGGAAGCAAGCGCTGGATTCCCTGAAGCTAAAGTGGAGGAGGAAGCCTCAGTGGGACCCTGAGGCTTCCCCCTCCTGAGGTAAGTATCCCCCCGAGAGTTTTTTTATGTTACAGAGTCTCTTTAATTCTGAAAATTACATGAAATTTGTCAAACTCGTAACCAGACTTTTGTGCTGCTAGTGCAGGGCACTGCGTAATTTAAAGAAATAGCAAGCCAAAAAATATGTACTAATTCCTATGGCACCCTGGCTTCTAAATGGTGCTCCAGGCCTGTGCATGGCAGAAAAAATAGGTCTGCTGTCTCCAGACTGTGTATGTGTGTTATGTGTTCTGTGGTGTAAAAGTTCAATGCAATAGTTGCAAGTACTAAGTACTAAGTTGCAAGTAGTAAGCAATCCACCTGACACCGGTGCATCTCATGTGTTGCAACAGCAGGAACACAATTGGTCAGGGAAGCATTGCCGCATGTTATCTGCACATTGCGTTGCATATAGTGAAGTACAGTGAAGCATACAATCAAACAAAAGTATGCCTTACTGTCACTGTTAATGTGCATAATGCACAGCATGCAGTGTGTTACGATGCCGCATGCCATTATAGAACAATATATATCAATGTTGACCCTTGACTTGGTCTAAGTTTTTATTTTCAGCCCACTGTCTATTTGAGTTTGACACCCCTGATGTATAGTGACAGCTTGATAGGTCTGTCCCAAACAATTAAACCCAGCTGCCGCTCTTATGCCATTTACTCATTATATCAGTTGTGATGGTCAGAGCAGATGTCTGCTTGATTCTGGTCTGGTTTTGGATGGAAAAGTCCTGGATGTTGTCAGTTGTTGCACATTTGCAACAACGCTTTCTTGCATATTAGTATGGGATCCAGGGCTGGCGTGTATTGGGAGAAGGGTGGGCCTTACACCCCACTCCTCCAAGTCCAGGCCTGAGTCTGGCAGGCGGAGGGTTAATGGATTCACCTGTGGGGATTTGCATAAGTACATGCATCAGGCAGGATGCAGTGGGCTGTATGTGGAGCAAGCAGGCTCCGGGAAGGCTGTGTAGCCAAGAGGGCTGCCAGGCCTGTAGCAGCAGGGAAGCTGCTGATGTGGAAGTGCTGGAGGGGAGTTGGACTCCAGTACTGGAAAACCAGGAGAAGCCTGGGAAAAGGTGAGTGACACCAGGACTGTCATTAGGCCCGTGGCAGGGTGTCACTGAAAAGCCAGTGTAGCTGGAGAAGGCTGTATATTTCTATGCTGTGCCTACAGTGTGTTTACGGAATATCCAGAGTGATTTATTTTGTTGCTGTTTATGGACACTGTCCGACTGACAATAAAGATGGATTGTTTTATTTTTACCCTAAAAAGACTCACTGGCTGGTGTGTTATGACCCTTGATGCTGCTGACCTACTCTACCATTGAGTTAAAAAACCCCAGAATATCACACAGTAAAGAGAGTTTTTAAGCACAGAGATTTAGACCATGTAGCATTAGGTGTGGTTCACCTTGGGGCACTTTTATGCAGTGCTTTGCTGATCACCAGCGACCAGAAAAAACTATGTACAATGTATCCCTATCAGGGGCATAACTAGGAATCACAGGGCCCCCTTGCAAAACTTTGGATGGGCCCCTGTGGCTGCATCTCTTGCAGAGGCTATTGTTATGCCCATGATCCCTATGAGACCATTCTCACTGCAGCATTTGTGATTTGTATAAAATCGCTGATGTGCTGCATGCAGAATTTTGGCCACGATTGACACCGGAGCTGTGGCGAGGGACATATTGGATGCCAGGGGCTGGAGGAAGCCCCAGGTAAGTTGATCTTGGATGTGCCCTTTAACCACTTAAGCCTATATGGACAAACATTCTCGTCCAGATAGGCTGCACGCACTCCCGACAGCCCTTAGCCCAGTGATCAATGAATGGGATTATAGATCCCATTCATTGATCGAAGCCCCCGCAGAAAAAATTCAGAGGCTGCGGTTTTTCTGAGTTAAAAAAAGTTTCCCGTCCTCCTAATGATTCCTGGAAGCGTGATCATTCCATTTTAGTGGGTGTAGTTTTCCAATAGTAAAACTACACCCACATCCATTTTTTATTAAATACATTTTTTTTACATTTAAAGTTAGCTGTTTATCTTCCACACCAAAAATTACCCAAATAAAATTTTTAATAAAAAAAAAAAAAAATTACAATTAAAAAAAAAACATAAATAGTTATCTAACAGTCTGAACTTTTTAAATATGCATGTCAAAGGAGTATATTAATATATTTTTTTTAATTATGAGCTTGTAAATAGTGATGGACACAAATTGAAAAAATGCACCTTTATTTTTAAATAAAATATCGGCACCATACATTGTGATAGGGACATAATTTAAATAGTGTAATAAGCGAGACAAATGGGCAAATAAAATACATGTGTTTTAATGACGGTAGCATGTATTATTTTTCAAATCTGAGAAATAATGATTTTTTTTCCATTTCTTTCTGAATATTCCTGTTAAAATGGATTTGGAATAAATTAATTCTTAGCAAAATGTATCACCCAAAGAAAGCCTAATTGGTGGTGGAAAAAACAAGATATAGATCAATTCATCGTGATGAGCAGTGATAAAGTTATTGGCAAATGAATGGGAGGTGAAAGTTGCTCAGATACAAAAAAATGGCCATCTCAGTCCCCAGACCTGAATATAATTGAAAATCTGTGGTGTTAGTTAACCCTCCTGGTGGTTCATTTATTCTGCCAAATAGGCAGAAATACATTTTTTTTTTGTTTTTTGTTTCATGTAAAGCTACCAGAGTGGTAGCTACATGAAACAACACTAGAGGGCGCATGTGTCCCTCTAGTGCGATCGTCGCCGGCATCAATAGCAAACAGGGGAACGTGTATATAACGCGTTCCCCTGTTTGGCTTCTCCTGTCGCCATGGCGACAATCGGAATGACGTCATGGACGTCAGCAGACGTCCTGATGTCAGACGCCTCTGATCCAGCCCTTAGCGCTGCCTGGTACTCATTGGTCCGGACAGCGCAGGGCTCTGGCAGGGGGGCCCTCTTCCGCCGCTGCGTGTGGGCGATCGCCGCAGAGCGGCGGCGATCAAGCTGTACGCACGGCTAGCGAAGTGCTAGCTGCATCCTCTTGCGTGGCATAGCCCGAGCTCAGCTCGGGCTTACCGCCAGGAAGGTTAAAGAGAGCTATCCATGCTCGGAAGCCATCAAACATGAATGAACTAGAGATGTTTTGTAAAGAGGAATGGTCCAAAATACCTTCAACTAGAATCCAGACCCTCTTTGGAACCTACAGGAAGCGTTTATGCTGGGCATACACGGCGCGATAATGCGCCGGTATCGAGCCAGTGTCTCGATGCCGGCGCGTCCCCGCTCGTCCACGTGGATCGATCCCCGCTCGTCCCCGCCAGCGCTCCTTATCAGCCACTCGATTCCCCGCTATTGTCCGCCCGCGAGGATCGAGTGGGGAATCTATCCGGCAGGTCATCAGGCCTGTCGGATATTATCAATCGAGCCACCAGCGGCTCGATTGATAAGGACAAAACGCTCCGTGTATGCCCAGCATCAGAGGCTGTAATTTCTGCAAAAGGAGGATCTACTGAATATTGATTCGGGTTAAGGCAGAAATAGCCGAACCCAATCGATCCACTCTACTGCGCAGGATCGGACTCGGCTATTTCTGCCTAGCCTGAACGAAGAGCTACTACTGTGCCTGCACTGGATCCCGACGAGGTGCACTTTCTGTAAATAGAATATACTTAAGTTCACTTCCCAAATATCACTGTGTGTGTCTCCTATATGATATTTAACTGACATTTTCATCGTAATAACCAACGATTTATACAGGAAAATCATGATGATTAACAGGGTTGCCCAAACTTTCGCATCCCACTGTATGTGGTTTTTGCGGATGAAATGCCATCAGAATTATTCTTTTCCTGTGCATTGTTCATTTCATATGCCATCTATGCAAGAGAAGAACGTCATAATTATCTAAATATCCCTTTACTAAAGATCTCTATTCAAGGATTAGAAAAGCTTAAGTCACCTTCTACAACAGAGAAGATCAAAACAATTATTGTACAGCTACTCAGGGGGAAACCAAGCATTTAACTTTCAAATAACTACTTGCAAGTAAACTGCTAAAATCATACACTGTGGTAATTAAACAGAATGGAAAACTCTAATAATTTCAATCTCAAAACCAGAAAACGTGATTCTCATAGAGCTGATTGAAAATTGAGATATGAAATATATGATATATGAAAATAGTAGAAAGATGGCATAGCATTGTAAATGCGACTTCAGCTGCACATTTCCAAAAAGTTGGGTTGGCAAAAAATTTGGAAAAGATGTGTATTGCTAGAGAGTAAGCAAAAAAAAAAAAAAAAAAAAGGAAAACGAAAAAAAAACCTGTTAAAACTTCTCCCAAATGTCTGAATAGAAAAGATAGGAAAGGCATGCAGTACAATCAAGAATATTCTAGTAAAAAAAAGTTTTGCCACATTAGACACTCTGGAAGCTTTTTTTTTTTTTTCTTCCACTTTGGTTTTTTATTGATTTTTTCGAACAGACAAAGAGAATAAGTAGGTAACATTGTCCAAGTTACAGAGATAATATTTACATCTAGAAACTGACAGAGATGCTTTATAATATCACAGTATAATATAGGCCTTAAGTGAAGATGGCGCCCTAGAGTTCGTATCCTGAGGCCCATGCGATTGAGGACAATACGAACTTTATGAAAAATTCACAAGTAAAAAGAAAAATAAACAGACAAAAACTGAAAGGAAAGAAAATAAGAAAACAAAATCAAAAACGCCAGTTGAACCTTAGCCAGGCCTGTCTTGACCGGGAGCTGAAATACATCATGCTTACGAAGGTAGGTATCGGCAATGCTCAGGGATGGAGCGAGGTCCACTCCTCCCAGGGTACCCAAATCCTGTCAAAGGCCGGCATAGTCTCCCTAATGTAGGAGGTCATTTTCTCCATTATATATATATTTTGGATTTTATTAACCAGCTCTGGTTTCGTGGGAGGAGGGGATTTCCAGTATTTGGCCAAGAGGGCCTTTAAGGCGTTACATATCTGGCCAAGTAGTTTGTTCTGGTGTCTGGAGAGCCCAGGCGTCGGACTGTGGAACGAGGCCGCCCAAGGATCAGGACTAATATGTGTCCCAAGAACCTCAGAAGCCAGAGAGAAAGATATGGACCAGAAGTCTGCAACCAGTGGGCAGGACCACCAGCAATGTAATTGATCGGCAGAAGACAGGCACCCGCGGAAACACAAATCTGTTTGAGTTAGCCTCATTTAGCCAGTGTTACCGGGGTCCTAAACCAATCATACAACAGCCTGTAATTCCTCTCTTTGGTTACTGTGTGTTTGGACGAGCTAGCTATAGCAGAGAAAATGACCTCCCATTGTTGTTCATCTAACGTTGCCCCGAGCCTTTCCTGCCATTTAAGCATGGCCTTAGAGGCCTTTTCATGCTTGGAATACCAGAGGTCAAAATACAAGGAGGATATAAGGCCTTCCGGAAGGGGGTAGGAGCAATAAGTGGACTCGAGGTTAGAGCGTGTGAGACGTACGCCCCTTGCCTTCCTAGATTGGATAAAATGATGGAGTTGCATAAACCTGAATCTTTCGGTGTTAGTAATCTGATGTTTTTCCTGTACCTGAGACCAGGAGAGAATAGAACCCTCTGAGAGTAAGTCAGCCACAGACACTATCCCCACATTCCTCCAAACACCCCAGGCCAGGCCACAAATCCCAGGGGGGAAATCAAGGTTATAGAATAAAGATTCCATGCCAGAGAGAGTGGCTAATTGAGGTAACATTCTGCAGAGAGATTCTTTGATACTTAGTGATTCCATGATCAGTAAGAGGGGAGCCTCCGGGCCTAAACATGGCCTAGGGGTCCATAAGAGGCACTTAATGGGGAAGAGGTGAATCATTTCCCGTTCAAGGTCTACCCACCTTACTAGGCCCTGAGGGGAGGACCATTGGAATAGTTGAGAAAGTCTAGCGGCATAAAAGTAATGTAATAAACTAGGAGCCCCCAAACCACCCTGGAGTTTGTGCCTGGCCAAGTGTGCATATTTAATACGGGGTCTACGCCCTGCCCAAATAAAATTTGTGATTCTAGACTGAAGTATCTCTAAGTCTTTCCTAGCGACCCTGATAGGCAGAGCCCTGAATAGTCTAGTTTAGACTCACCGGTAATATTGTTTCTAACCATCTCAGTGTACGCTTGGAAAGGAGAGACTCCAGGCTCCTCCTCCTGTGGAAACACAAAGACAGAGCTTAAAAGGCCCCCGCCCTCCCCACCTCCTCAGTATCTAGATAAGAATCCGGCCACCGAGACCCCCGTGACCTCAGAACCTACCTAGATTCCTATACACCCCATAGAGTGCTCGAAGGCGAGAAAGCAGCAGTGAGGGAGGGAAGTTTGTAGCGCGTACACTGAGATGGTTAGAAACAATATTACCGGTGAGTCTAAACTAGACTTTCCCTATCCATCTCAGTGTACGCTTGGAAAGGAGAGACAGGCAAGTAATTTACACTAACCTCAGGGAGGGACTGCTGCCTGCAAAACCTTTCGCCCAAATGCCATGTCCTGTCCCGACAGAACATCTATCCTATAATGCTTAATGAACGTGGTCGGTGTCGTCCAGGTAGCCGCTTGACAGATCTGTTGTAGTGATGCACCCGCTTTCTCTGCCCATGATGTTGCTACTGATCGTGAAGAATGAGCTGGAGAACTCCTGGAGGTTCTATCTGCTTTAGATTGTAGGCCTCTACTATCACCCTTTTAATCCATCTGGCCATGGTTGATTTAGACGCCTGTAATCCCTTAT
The DNA here is from genome assembly GCF_040937935.1 of Hyperolius riggenbachi. Classification (NCBI taxonomy): domain Eukaryota; kingdom Metazoa; phylum Chordata; class Amphibia; order Anura; family Hyperoliidae; genus Hyperolius; species Hyperolius riggenbachi. The sequence goes on along the minus strand of NC_090652.1, from coordinate 199,065,473 downwards.
TTGGCCCTGTGTAGTTTACAAATAGATGACTTGACTTTCTGAACTCCTTTGTCCTTTCAAGGTAATGCAACATAACCCTTCTGACATCTAATTTATTGTATTGTCTTTCCTTGTTGTTAGTTGGGTTTTGACAAAAAGATGGCAGGACTATTTTCTGTGATCTATGGAATTCCGTGACCACTTTTGGAAGATAATTTGGATCTGGCGTAAGTACTATCTTATCTGGAAATACTAGGAGAAATGGCTCTTTAACTGATAAAGCATGTAAGTCTCCTACCCTCTTTGCTGACGTGACCGCTGTTAGAAATAAAGCTTTCAGTGACAGTCTTCCTAAGTCTAGCTTTCTTAGTGGTTCGTAAGGTGCAGACATAAGCATCTGAAGGACCATCGGCAGATCCCACTGTGGTGAAATCTTCGTTTTTGCTGGACTGGATCTCTCCACTGCTTTCAGAAAGTCCTTAATGAGTGACTCTCTTGCTAACTGTCTATCTAAAAATAGGGAAAGGGCTGTGCATTGTACTCTCAAAGTGCTTACCGACAATCCTAATTCTACTCCCCTTTGCAGGAATTCTAATATATCTGGCACTGTGTTAGAATGTCTATTAGTCTTAGAACACCAGACCAAATATGCCTTCCACATCTTTGAATAAATCTTCCTTGTTACTGGTTTCCTCCTTTTTAACAGAGTCTGAATAACTCCCTCAGAAAGACCCTTCCCTTTTAGGAGTCCTTCCTCAGAAACCACGCTGTGTAACTGAAAATCTTTGGATCTGGGTGTTTTACTGGACCTTGCATCAGAAGGTCTGCTCTGTCTGACAGACTCCAGAACAGACCCGCTGCCCTTGTCCACACCTGAGTAAACCAAGCCCTCTTTGGCCACCATGGGGCGATCAGTATCATGTTTGCCTCTTCTGTCATCCACTTTTTTATGACTCTTGGGATGAGAGTCGTCGGAGGAAAGGCGTACACTACTCTGTACCGCCATGGCTGTGCTAGAGCGTCTACTGCTATTTCCTGACTGTTTCTGCTTAGCGACATGAAGTCTTTCAACTTTTTGTTTACTAGGGATGCAAATAGGTCTATCTCTGGCATGGCCCACCGACTTGCCACAATCTTGAACACTTCCTGGTTGAGACTCCATTCTGCCTGATCTATAGTGACTCTGCTTAGATAGTCCGCCTCCAGATTCTGGCTGCCCTTTAGATGGGTGGCTGATATGGATGCTACCTTCTGCTCGGCCCATTCTAGAATTTCCTGGCTTAGTTTTAGTAGACTTGGTACTCTTGTCCCTCCTTGCTTCGTCAGGTATGAGACTGCCGTGACGTTGTCTGAAAGTATTAGGACATCCTTGTTCTGTATTTGTTCCTGGAACCCCCTTAATGCCATTCCCACTGCCTTTAGTTCTTTTGCATTGGATGATAGCAGCTGATCGGGTGTCTTCCAGCAACCCTGAATGTGGCTCGATCTGCATACAGCTCCCCATCCTGTGCTACTTGCATCCGTGGTAATCGTCACTACTTCCTGGGACATCCAGGGTCTTCCTTTCTCTAGATTGCTTTCCTTTAGCCACCAACTTAAGGACTCCTTTACCTCCCGAGTTAGTTCTACTTTTTCTTCCAATGACTGTTGAGACTTGTCCCACTTGTCCAGTAAAAGATTCTGAAGTGGTCGGCTGTGTAACTGTGCCCATGTGACCGCTGGTATAGCCGAGGTCATTAAACCGACCACCCTTATGATCTGTCTTATCGAGGATACTTCCTGACTCTGTAACCTCTGAATTGTCTGCAGTAATGTCTGTTTTTTCTGTTGGGGAAGATATATCCTGCCGTCCACTGAATTTATTAGATATCCTAGGAAGGTCACTGTCTGTGAGGGTGCCAGGTTTGACTTCTCCCAATTGATTAACCAGCCTAGTTTCGTGACTGTCTCCAATACAATCTGTTTGTGATGCTGTAGACGTTCCTCTGACTGTGCATATATTAGCTTATCGTCTAAGTATGGGATGATTGAAATTCCCTGTAACCTTAGTGGTCTCATTATCTCTGCGACCACCTTGGTAAATATTCTGGGAGCCGAAGCAATCCCGAAAGGAAGGGCCACAAATTGAAAGTGCAACGTTTGGGTTCCTATCCTTACCGCAAACCTTAAAAATTTCTGATGACCCTCCCATATCTGCACATGCAGGTAGGCATCCTGCAAATCCAGGTTTACAAAAAAATCGTTTTGGTTTATTAATTGACGCACAGAGTAAATACTCTCCATGCGGAACTTTTTGTACTTTAAATATGGATTCAGATTCTTCAGGTTTAAAATAAAACGAAACTTTCCTGTCGTTTTTTTTATCAAGAATACGTGGGAATAGAAGCCTTGTTTCTCTTCCCCTTTCATGACCGCTTTTATGACCTTCATAGACAATAGGGATGCTATCATTGCTCTCATCCCTAATGCTTTCTGTGGGTCCTTTGGGAGCGGGTTGAGGAAAAACCTGGTTGGAGGTAAAGTCGAAAATTCTAGACGGTAACCCTCCCGCACTAGATTCTGAACAAAAATGTCTGGGTATATCTTTTCCCATTCTCTCCAAAAAAAACCTCAACCTGCCCCCTACCTCCAAGTCATTTGGAATCTTTGGGGACATCGGACTTTCCAAGTACGAAGCCCCCTCTACCTCTACCTTTCGGGAACCACCTCCTCTGAAAAAGTTTGTTTCTATCCTGTTCCTTCCCAGTCTTCTTTTGAACAAAAGGTTTCCTAAAGGGTATATTCTTTTTATTTGGGAACTGACCCCCCTTCTCCGCTGATCTTTTTAGGATATTATCCAACTCCGCTCCAAAAAGCCGGCCTCCCTCAAACGGAAGAGCGCACAGATTGTTTTTGGAGGAGAGGTCCCCCTCCCAAGCCTTCAGCCAGACAGCTCTACGGGCGGAATTTAACAACGCTGTAGTGCGGGCAGTGACCCTGATAGATTCTGCTGCTGCATCTGCAAGGAAGCCTATGGCTTTAATAATGACCGGAATGGAGGCTGAGTATGCAGCTAGCGGTTCTCCAGCCACTATTTTATCTACTACATTTTCTACCCATATCTTCAAATTACGGCAAACACAGGTAGCAGAAATGTTAGCTTAAAACCCAAATGCTGCAGCCTCCCAGGCCCTTTTAATAAGAAGTTCAATTTTCTTATCCATGGGATCTTTTAATGTACCTGCGTCCTCAAACGACAGGTCTGACTGCTTTGAATATTTTGCTAATGAGGCGTCCAGTTTTGGGCATCTCATCCATTTGTCCATCTCTTCTTCCTTAAATGGGAATTTCCTTTTAGCAGATTTTGGAATAAAGAGCCGTTTTTCCGGCTCCTTCCATTGCATTTCCATGATATCCTTTAATGATTGATGGATTGGGAAAGATCTACTCTGTTTCTGTATTAGACCTCCGTATATACTATCTTGGATAGATGTCTGAATCGCTTCTTCCTTAATATCCTCTGTCATGTAAATCGCTTTCAATAATTCCTGAGTCTCCTCGGGGAGAAAAAGGAATTTTGGATCTTTCAGTTTCACACTATCTGTGTCTGACTCTGAATGTATGTCCTCCATAGAGTCTTCTCTGTGGTCCTCCTCTTCCTCCTCCTCTAAATCCAATCCCATGGGATGCGAGGTAGAGAGGTTAGACCTGACCCCTGAAGGTCCCGCTTCTGCTGAAGCCCCTGTTTCCTGATCTAGGGGTGCTGATCGCCCCCCTTTCAAATCCTTTAGGGCTTCTCTAATTTCCTGCCTCATGGAATCCATGAACTGCCTCACCATCCCCATTGATTCTGAGGCAAATATATTGTCTGCACACTTAAGACATATTAGTTTTGGCCAGGATGGGTCTAGTTGCGCAAAACAGTTCTGACAACTCTTTCCCTCATTTAACTTTAACAAGGAGATAAGATAATAGGAGAAAGAAAAAAGAAACATGAAAGCCGCTGTTAGCCTTATTAGTATTTCATCCCCAACACATTTCTGAAAGCAGGTCTCAGCGGTATACTTTACCCCTCCGCTGCTGGCCTGTCTGGAAGGCGCCGTTCGATCTGGCGTCTCCTCCTGCTCCATCACCGCGTGGAGCACGCGGAAGTATCGCTTGCCTAAATAGTTCCGGCGATCACTTCCGGAAACAGCTCGGAGTGGCGTTGCCCAAACTAGGAAGAAGCCACTCCACCGCTTCTTTCCTCCTCCCAGACGTAAAAGGAGTGACGACAGCCCGCGCGCGCGTAAGCACGCTCAGACGCTCTGCATCCTCGCACGGAGCTCTCCTGCGGCCATTCTCCGTATGTCCACGGAGAATATCACTGCCAGTCACCCCCTCTGTCGGGGAGGATCTCCACCCTGCGCTCCTCACTAGTCGGAGTCCGCTAGGTCGCCACTCATAGCTCACTACCACAGGTAAGATGTGCCCCCTTTGCCTGATCACAGGCCACGAAGGGAGCCCATGCTTGCAAAATGACACTGCCTAGTCAGCTATCAGCTCTTGTCAATGTGCTCCCGGTAGGCCGGAAACACAAGATACTGAGGAGGTGGGGAGGGCGGGGGCCTTTTAAGCTTCTTGTCTTTGTGTTTCCACAGGAGGAGGAGCCTGGAGTCTCTCCTTTCCAAGCGTACACTGAGATGGATAGGGAAAGATATAATAACTTTGGAAGCAGCGTCATTTTTACCGCATAGATCCGTCCCAACAAGGAAATACGGTAATGCTGCCACTCGTCTAATAGGGAGTGCAGTTGTCTGAGCATAGGGATGTAATTAAGCTTATAGAGGTCCCCGAGGTCGTGCGATAATGTAACCCCCAAATATTTGATTCCCCCTGGTTTAAATTTGAAGCCAAACGTGTGTGAAAGTGTACAGCAAAGCACCTCAGAGAGGTCAAATGGGATGGCTTCTGATTTAGTTTTGTTGATTTTAAACCCAGAGTGTCGGCAGAACTCATCAATCTCACTGAAAACACTCGGGACCGAGACTAGTGGGTTAGTTAATGTGAAGATCGTGTCATCAGCAAACAGGGCTGTCTTGAATTCCAATTTGCCAACCGTTACCCCCCTAATATCTGGAGACCGCCTCACCCTGATAGCCAATGGTTCAATACACAAGGTGAACAATAGTGGGGACAGGGGGCACCCCTGCCTTGTACTGTTCCTGATCAGGAAGGGAGGTGAGGTTATGCCCATGTTGCAGACATATGCTGAGGGGTTGGTATATAAGCTCCTGACCCCATTAAGAAACTCTCCCCTAATCCCGAATTTCTGTAACACCAGTCGTAAGTACCTTCAGTCCACCCTGTCGAAAGCCTTCTCCGCATCCAAAGATAGGAGCAGAGAAGGCGTCCGACAGTGCTTCATCTTGGCCAGCAGACCCACTATTCTGCGTATGTTGTCCGTAGTCTGCCTCCCTGCGACGAATCCTGTCTGGTCCGGATGGATAACACTTGGGAGGATGGGGTTCAGCCTGTTTGCCAAGATCTTCGAAAAGATCTTGACATCCACATGAATAAGTGATATGGGCCTGTAGTTTGTTACTTCCGCAGGGTCCCTACCCAGCTTAGGGATAACGACTATCGAGGCACAGGACATTTCAGGAGGAAAGTCCTCCTCACCTCTTAGAATTTTGTTGTAAAGGACTGTAAGTTCAGGAGCTAGGATCTGCTTAAAAGCTTTGTAGTAGGCTGCTGTGTATCCATCCGGACCAGGGGCCTTAGATGACTTAAGTTTTTTAATAACCGTCAACACTTCTTTTACCGTGCTTGGGGCGTTAAGAGACAAACTAAGAGGAAGTGAGATTGTGGGGACTGGGGTGTCATTTAGGTAGTTCAACATGTCAGAGGCAGAGATCTTGGATCTGTCCGTCGTAGTGCCATCATATAGGGACTGATAGTAGCGTTGAAATTGCCTAATGATTTGTGAAGGGTCGTGAGAAAGCCTCCCAGAGTTATCCCTAATAGGGTTAAGCCTATTTAGCGCATTCTGTTGCTCAGCTTTCTGGCCACAGTGGCCAGCATGGTATCTGGCTTGCCACCCTTTTCATAATAAATTTGTGAGGTCAGGCGCATAGCTCTCTTAGCCTTTTGGAAGAGAAGAGTCTTAAGCTCAAGCCTCAATTCGTTAATCTGATTGAGTAAGGGAGGTAAGGGGTTATGGGCATGTAGCAATTCTAGGCGTCTGATTTCAGCTTTCAGAAAGTTCACCCTGGAGGTGGCTTGCTTGCGTTTAATGGAAGAAATTTTAATGAGCTCCCCCCTGATGGTGGCCTTATGGGCTGCCCACCTAATCCCCTGTGAAGTATCTCCCACAAGATTATGTCCAAAAAAGGAGGATATCTCCGAGGTCAATTGCAACTTAATCTCCTGATCCACTAATAGTGACTCGTTGATGCGCCACCTGCTGATCGGCCGTGGGACCAGAGAAGAAAAGGCTACCTGAACAGTTGCATGGTCAGACCAAGAAATCTCTGAGTGTTCAGCCTGGACCACCTCTGACAGCAGGGGCGCGTCCATAAATACGAAGTCAATGCGGGAGTAAGTATCATGGGGGTTAGAATAAAAGGTATGGCCAGTCTCCCCTGGGTGAAGCGCTCTCCAGACATCCCACGTTCCCGTATCCATTAAGAACTTGAGTAAGCATTTGGGGGGGGGGATCTAGCACGTCCTCGAGGACCATCTAATGAAGCGTTAAAGTCGCCTGCAATGATTAATTTACCTTCTCCATGCGACAGAACTTTGGAGGAGAGCTTAGCTAGTAAGGGGCGTAAACCTTCAGAGGGGGCGTATACAGCTACTAATGTCAGCACTAAGCCATTAGCATCACCAGATAAGATTAAGAATCTGCCGTCAGGATCTCTAATAACATTCTTAACTGTGAAATTGAGCCTCTTATGAAGGACTATGGCTACACCACACTTTTTATGTAGGGCAGAGGTGAAGTAAGTCTGGGGGTATTGCTTATGCCAAAATTTGGGTTCTTTGCTATGAACATAATGTGTTTCTTGCAGAAAAATGATATCCGCCTTCCCCTGTTTGTAATATTGACAAGCAAGGCGTCGCTTTTGCAGGGCGTTAAGACCCTTCACATTGTGGGTAATAACTGTTAAGGGGTTAGTCTGGTTATGAGGGGCGGACTGAGGGGACCTCGCTTCAGCCGAATTGGATGACATTAGGGAAGATAATAATGGTGCAGCTATAGTCGCCCAGCCAAGAGGGGACCCTATAGAGTGCCCAATATCTCAACCTTCGGTTTAGGCAGGTGTGCAAACAGAATTTACTCCTTCGTCCAACGGTCCAGCCAAGGATAATAAGGATAATAACACATATAAAAACTGGTGTGACATATAACAGAAATAAAAAAAACTTGCTGTAAGAAAAAACCTGCTGTAAAGAGGAAAGTGAGTGTTAAAGCCAGACAATAGGTCCAGCTAACGACAGCAGGTAAAACATAACTCAACATTAACAAAAAAAACAGAGACACATGATCCTTCATGCCCCGAGCTAGCATCAATCTGGCTGCAGTCAGAGACCGCAGTTTAGTCCGGGGCTATAGCACCCTTGTGCGTGCCGGGAAAGCACGACCCAAGCTCCAACCGCTGAAGCCACTAGTGAATTTATAACTCTTGTGCAGGGAGCAGGAGTCAACTGTTGGCTGTTAACCACTTTACCCCCGCACGTACGTATTTCTCCGCCCCTTTTTCCATCCTTTAACAACCAGGGACGGAGAAATACGTACTTTCCGCGTTCCCGACGCTGTCCGCGCTCCCGCTCGTAAACACGCCGCCCGCCGCTAGTAAACACGCCGCCGCCCGCTCGCCCAGAGATCAATGAACGGGAAAATCCATTCCCGTTCGTTGATCTAAGCCCCGCAATGATCCGCTGCTCTCCTATGGGCAGCGCGATCATTGTGAGAAAAAACTCACGTGTCCAGCCTCCTTATACTTCCTCCAAGCTTCCGGAAGGAAGCTTGGAGGTCGCATTAAAACAAAAAGTTACTGTGGCCATCTTGTGGCCAAATAGTAAACTACACCCTACACATTTTTCACATACAAATAAATGACTTTTACACATAAAATTAACTCATTACCTCCCACACTCCCCATTTTTTTTTTTTTTGTAATTAAAAAAAAATTAAAAAATTTACAATTAAAAAAAATACATAAATAGTTACCTTAGGGACTGAACTTTTTAAATATTTATGTCAAGAGGGTATAACACTGTTACTTTATAAACTATGGGCTTGTAATTAGGGATGGACGCAAAAATGAAAAAAAATGCACCTTTATTTCAAAATAAAATATTGGCGCCAAACATTGTGATAGGGACATAATTTAAATGGTTTTATAACCGGGACAAAAGGGCAAATACATTTCATGGGTTTTAATTACAGTAGCATGCATTATTTAAAAACTATAATGGCCGAAAACTGAAAAATCATTATTTTTTTCCCCACATTTTTCCTATTTTCCCATTAAAACACATTTAGAAAAAAATAATTCTTGGCATAATGTCCCACCTAAAGAAAGCCTAATTGGTGGCGGAAAAAACAAGATATAGTTCATTTCATTGCGATAAGTAATGATAAAGTTATAGACGAATGAATGGAAGGAGCGCTGAAAGGTGAAAATTGCTCTGGTGCTCAGGGGGTAAAACCCCTCAGTGGTGAAGTGGTTAAACACAAAAAAAAACACAGCCTTAGGGAAAATGAGCGACGAAATAGATAACCGACACCGGGAAGACTCATCCAGGGTTGGAAGATGTAGATCCCGGACTGGAGGGATTACTGGTGGGATCTTCGGCCCGTTCGGATCCCCGTCGGCTAGGGCCTGGGACTCTAGACCATTCAAGATGAGACAGAGAGAGTCTTTTAGGTGGAGGGGAGACCGGCGGGCGAAGGGGTTTCTCCACTTTCAGACCTAGCTTTTGTAGGGTCTCGGGTATAAATTGCGGGTCAGAGATGACGAGTTGCCGTCCTTTGTGAGGGATGATAAGTTTGAAAGGGAATCCCCATTTGTATCTGATACCGTGTTTGGCCAGAACTGTAGTGAGGGGTTTCAGGCCCCATCTTCTGCTGAGGGTAATAGGAGACAGATCCGGATAGATAAATATGTTAAATTCTTGGAATGTCACCTGCGGGAGATTGCGGGCAGCAATGATGATTGCTTCTTTGGTGCTATAATAGTGAAGTTTGATGAGAATACACCTAGGGGGATTACCCTCTTTAGGTTGCGCTCTCAGGGCTCTGTGAGCTCGATCCATACGGCATTCCGCTTCTGGGAGATCTGAGAGGAGATGGCGGAATAGTGCCAGAAGATATTCTTGAATCTCTGTAACAGTTTCAGGGATCCCCTTTATTCTAAGGTTGCTGCGTCTATCCCTGTTTTCCTGGTCTTCCCTGGCGTCATAGAGCTCTGTGATGTCAGCGCGCATTTCGTCTATGTCCGTGCCCACCTGCTTGCAGTAGGCCCTGACCCCATACAAGCCCTGCTCCGTGGCGTGGATCCGCTCCCCGAGTGCGGACAGTTCTGGACTTATTTCTTTAACCGTATCAGCGTTTGAGGCCTTGATGAGCTTCTCAAGGTTAGAGTATAGCTTTTGTAAGTCTGCTTTGGTTACCCCCGTCAAGTTGGCTCGCTTACCATCCTGCCCTGAGTTGTCTCCCGGTGGTCGGGCGCCATCTTGGGAAGACGCGCCCTTCTGCTTGCCGGCAAAGAGTTTCGGGATTCCGGGGTCCGGGTTCCCCTGATTTTTCTTGGGAGGCATCCCTGGGTGCTCAGAGGGGACACACTGATGTACTGGACCACGAGAGTGGGAGAGGACGGGGCCCGGGCAGCTGATTTGTGGCTAGATTTGCCGGAGCTATTCAGCCATGCGTCCTCCCGGAAGTTAGGTCAGGCGCCGCCCCTTCTGGAAGCTTTTTTTATTCAGTAAAGAGGCTTTATAATGAGAGGCGCCACCCAAATTTTGGTTTTGGTCAGAAATTCCAAAAAAAAGGATCAAAGCTTTATATAATTCAGTTCACCTAATTAAGGTTTATAAGTCAATAAAGTTATAGGTGATCTGTATGAGATCTACAGAGGGAAATAACAGCGTTAAATATTCTTACCAGTCTTAAAAGGAATCTGAAGTGAAAATAAACTTATGATATTCCGTATTCTTCGGACTAGAAGTCACACTTTTTCTCCCCCAAAAGTGGGGAGAAAAAGTGGGTGCGTCTTGTAGTCAGAATGTGCCTCCCCTTACCAATCCAGCGCTTATATCCTTAGTGCTGTAATTGTTGCTAATGACATCCTCGGTGGGGAGGCAGCAGCAACACAATGCAAAGTGTTTCTGAGCAGAAAAGCAGCAGCCACTTAATGAATGAAAACACTTGTCGTGGCTGGGATCCGGTCATCCGCGGAGGGGAGGCAGCTGCATCAGCGCATTCCTATGTGTATTCAAAGCGGCATAACAGCAGCCGCTGTAATGACAGAGAATGCTGTGCCTGCCTCCTGGACGCGCATAAACGTGATCCTGCAGAGAAGTATGGTAAATCTTCAGCCGCTATTATGGCAGAGTTCTCAGAGGCTTCACTGGTTACTGGTGTCACCCCATGACCCCGATGCACGTGAAGGGGTAGCTCTTTGTAGCCACTGGATGTCTATGATATCCGTCTGTGGGATAGTGTCTGTGCACCCGGTTGGTCGGATGCCTATATCCTTGTTTTATTTATCTGGCTCTTGTGGGCAGTTTGGCCCAATAGATAATTATATGCAATGAGGCCTCATGAAGGGTTTTTGTATACCCGAAACGAACATATGTCGTTGCCACTAGAAATGTATCTTTATTAATGCCATCAGAAAATTGAATATTCTTACCTTCGTCAAGCCAGATGATTTGATCCTACTAGCTTCATGGAAATACTGGATGAGCTTTGATGCTAATTCTGGAAATTGAATCTTTTTTGGATAAAGAGTTTTTATGAGAAATGTACCTTTTGTATTTTTGAATAATGTTGTATCAATTTTGTGCAAGACTTCAATGTGCCATGATGTTATTTTTTTACACCCTTGTCCTTATAGTGGATAACTACGTTTTGAAGAAGAAGCTGCTGGTGAGATCTGTGATGTCATTGTAGTGGTTAGTGTAGCTAGGGTGGGGGGGGGGAGCAGGGGTTTGTGTAATGTAGTGCAGTGTAGCTGGGGGGAGGGGGGGGGGTAGGGAGCATGGATTTGTGTACTGTAGTATAGTGCAGTGCAGCTGGGGGGCATCAGGTTAGTGAAGTGTAGAGTAGTGTATTTGGTGGGAGCAGAAGGTTTTATTGTAGCTAAGCAGTGTAACTTAAAGATATCTTGATCTTGGGGGGGGGGGGGGGGGGACACCTAGGTTTAGTATTTTTCCCCTGGTTTTTAAAAGGGCACGGGGCAGCTGCCAGGGGCTGGAGGAAGCCCCAGGTAAGTGGATTTTGTTTTTTATTTTAGCTTAGACCTCTCCTTTAAGATATAAAGTAGTAACCAGGTGCTGCTCATCAAATGGACAAAAAGTAGGGATAATAAAAATTGCACCCTGCAGGAAGAAAACACAGAGACAACAGGAGCCCAAATGGGGCAGTATGTCACAGTACCAGAAACATGTAAAATATGCGAATGTATTATACTCACAAAGGTGGGTTGCAGAAGGGCAACCGACCACTAGAAGCAGGTGGAGATGTATAACCCCGACTCCACTCGGGTGACCAGACGGAGCTGGTGATGGTTGCACTCTTGATAAAAAGCAAACCTCAAATGACCTAAACTGGTCAAAGAGGGTTGATCCCCCTCCAAAGGAAGGGTGAAGGCACAAGGTAAAGGGGGAAGAGGCGCCCAGAGCAGATAAAATACGTTAAAAACAAATAAAATGAAAAAAGTGAGGTGGCTTACCTCAATGAAGACAACTTCACGTATTAATAGAATTTTATTGCACTGGCAACGCGTTTCGTGGGTGCATACCCACTTCCTCAGGCCAAATAGCAGTGCCTACAATCATCAGACAAGGCGCTTAATGCCACAGCACTAACAGCATATCAAAAACATAACTCTACCTTTAACAAATAGTACAGACAACATTGTATAATGAGAATCAAAAAATAAATAACAGCATTCAAACAAATTTATGCATATAGAATTTGATTTCAACTATCAGAGGCAACTATCAGTGCCAGAGCAGTTACATGCAATTTAAATAAGGTTATAATATGCACACAAAATACATGACTGTAGTGCATTCAACGCTCAAATGCTTTGCATAAATTTGCATGCACGTGTAGCGGATATGGTTCCATTTAACCATTTTACCCCCGCGCGTACGGATTTCTCCGCCCCTTTTTCCATCCTTTCACCCCCAGGGACGGAGAAATCCGTACTCTGCGCACTCCCGCCGCTGTCCGCGCTCCCGCTCGTAAACACGCCGCCCGCCGCTAGTAAACACGCCGCCGCCCGCTCGCCCAGAGATCAACGAACGGGAAAATCCATTCCCGTTCCTTGATCTAAGCCCCGCAATGATCTTCTGCCGCTCGGCTGAGCAGCGCGATCATTGTGAAAAAATAACAAAGTCCCAGCCTCTTTCTACTTCCTGCAAGTGTCCGGAAGGACGCTTGCAGGTCGCATGAAACAAATTGGTAATGTTGCCATCTTGTGGCCAAATAGTAAAGCTACACCCTAACCATTTTTTACACACAAATAAACTTGTTTTACACAAAAAATTAACTCCTTACCTCCCACACTCCCCAATTTTTTTTTTTTGTAATTAAAAAAAAAATAAAAAATTTACAATTTAAAAAAAATACATAAATAGTTACCTTAGGGACTGAACTTTTTAAATATTTATGTCAAGAGGGTATAACACTGTTACTTTATAAACTATGGGCTTGTAATTAGGGATGGACGCAAAACTGAAAAAAATGCACCTTTATTTCCAACTAAAATATTGGCGGCAAACATTGTGATAAGGACATAATTTAAACGGTTTTATAACCGGGATAAATAGGCATATACATTTAATGGGTTTTAATTACAGTAGCATGCATTATTTAAAAACTATAAAGGCCGAAAACTGAAAAATAATAAATTTTTTCCCACATTTTTTCCTATTTTCCCATTAAAACACATTTAGAATAAAATTATTCTTGGCATAATGTCCCACCTAAAGAAAGCCTAATTGGTGGCGAAAAAAACAAGATATAGTTCATTTCATTGCGATAAGTAATGATAAAATTATAGACGAATGAATGGAAGGAGCGCTGAAAGGTGAAAATTGCTCTGGTGGTCAGGGGGTAAAACCCCTCAGTTGGGAAGTGGTTAAACAAAGGTTATTTTAGTACATGAGGTCATGCTAAAATATGTGCATAATACACAAGTATAAAAGCTAATGCTATAGGCTCGCATAAAAAATATATAGAAAAGATTAAACATTAAATCTCATAGACTAGGCATACTACACATTAAACAAATGCAGCTGCACTGGAGTAGGTCCCCAGTGTAATACTGCTTATAAAAATAGCATGTCATTAATAAATAAGAACAAAAACATGTGCCTAAAGATAAATGTGCTATATGGTCCTGTAATGTATGGTTCTAGGGAGGGCTGCATGAATGGAACACTCCAAAAGGGTAAAAGGGGACAGAGCGGTGTGCATCATATCAACAGGATTGGTAAATGCACCATATAAACAGCATTCTGTGGTATGTGCTGCACTGTATAAATGACACTCTGCGTGACGTAAATGCTTACATAGAATGTTTAGCATAGGGAAAAGGGTATATGTTGTGCTGTATAAACAGCACTCTGTATAAAAAGAGATTAGCATGGCAGTGGAAGGGGATACACTGTCCCATGAGTATAGAGTACTATTACCACAGTGTTTATCCCCTTCCACTGCCATGCTAATCTCTTTTTATACAGAGTGCTGTTTATACAGCACAACATATACCCTTTTCCCTATGCTAAACATTCTATGTAAGCATTTACGTCACGCAGAGTGTCATTTATACAGTGCAGCACATACCACAGAATGCTGTTTATATGGTGCATTTACCAATCCTGTTGATATGATGCACACCGCTCTGTCCCCTTTTTCCCTTTTGGAGTGCTCCATTCATGCAGCCCTCCCTAGACCCATACATTACAGGACCATATAGCACATTTATCTTTAGGCACATGTTTTTGTTCTTATTTATTAATGACATGCTATTTTTATAAGCAGTATTACACTGGGGACCTACTCCAGTGCAGCTGCATTTGTTTAATGTGTAGTATGCCTAGTCTATGAGATTTAATGTTTAATCTTTTATATATATTTTTTATGCGATCCTATAGCATTAGCTTTTATACTTGTGTATTATGCACATATTTTAGCATGACCTCATGTACTAAAATAACTTTTGTTTAAATGGAACCATATCCGCTACACTTGCATGCAAATTTATGCAAAGCATTTGAGCGTTGAATGCACTACAGTCATGTATTTTGTGTGCATATTATAACCTTATTTAAATTGCATGTAACTGCTCTGGCACTGATAGTTGCCTCTGATAGTTGAAATCAAATTCTATATGCATAAATTTGTTTGAATGCTGTTATTTATTTTTTGATTCTCATTATACAATGTTGTCTGTACTATTTGTTAAAGGTAGAGTTATGTTTTTGATATGCTGTTAGTGCTGTGGCATTAAGCGCCTTGTCTGATGATTGTAGGCACTGCTATTTGGCCTGAGGAAGTGGGTATGCACCCACGAAACGCGTTGCCAGTGCAATAAAATTCTATTAATACGTGAATTTGTCTTCATTGAGGTAAGCCACCTCACTTTTTTCATTTTATTTGTTTTTAACGTATTTTATCTGCTCTGGGCGCCTCTTCCCCCTTTACCTTCTGCTCATCAAATGCACTTAATAAAAACTTTAATACATAATCAGTAAACGTGATCACTATTTTTGAAGCTACAGAACCCAGCCAACTTGCAGTCATTGGGCCTAATTCAATTCACTTTTTCTCCTAAATTTTCTCCTAGGTGATATTTTCACATCTTATTATACAATGCCTTTTAAAGAGGAACTGTGTTGAAAACAACATAATGAATAAAATTGCTTATATTTTACAATATTAATGTATAGATTATTTAGTCGGCGTTTGCTCATTGTAAAATCTTTCCTCTCTCTGATTTACATTCTGAAATGTATCACAGGTGGTGACATCTTTAGTTCTGCCAGGTGATCTGTGTGGAATATCCCTTTAATGAGAGTTCTACGCACAAAGGGAGATACTGCTTACTTGGCAGTTGGAAAAAGCTGTTATTTCGAAATGCAATGAGGTTCACAGACAGCAAACTGTCAGGACCAAGGCCATGACATCACACTGTAGGAGGGGTTTCACCTCAATATAGAACACCATGATGATCTATTCAAGAAAAGGTAACGATTTCTCATGGGCAACGGGGTATCAGCTATTGATTGGAATGAAGTTAAATCCTTGGTCCTCTTTAAGCCACCAGCTAACAAAAAAAAAATACTTAAAATAATTTTGACAGTACTTTTTCGTCTACTTTTTGGTACTTTTTCAGTTGCAAAGTGTTGAAAAGTTATTTTAAACAGAAGATGAAAATAATCTCCCAGGAGAAAAAGTGAATTAGATAAGGGCCTTTGAGTCAACGATAAACTTGTCTGTATACTTATGTACTTCAGAGTCAAATACTAGGCTGTGTGACAGTTAAAATTTGGCTAAAATTGGTTGATGCAACAAGACAACAAGCACATGAACAAATCTAAAAAGAAAACAATCAAGATTTTGAAATATGTAGGCCAAAGTTCAGTCCTCAACCTGATTGAAAAGAAATAAAGCATTGAAGGGGAGGGGGGTAGGTCATGGGAGTAAAGCATAGATAAATTAACACAAATCTTAATTTTGTAAGTGAGAGTTGATCAAAACTCACCACCACAATGGCCTCAATTCACTAATATCATGCTGGAGATAATAAGGCAAGAGAAAACTTACCTCCACACATCGATCTTGCCTTATTAAAGTGTAGAGATAAGTTTTCACAGTAAAAGAATTATTTTATCATGTCACTCCTTAAGGCACGTACACACACCGTATTGTTATAAACGACGGGTCCATCAGACCCTCCCGCGGGGCGGTCTTTCTGCCGACAGTACTACATGCGGATCAGTCAAAAACAGTCTTATCAGACTGCCGACAGCCTGTACTCACGTATTACTGTCAGCAGAATGACCGCCCCGCGGGAGGGTCTGACGGACCCGTCGTTTGTAACAATACGGTATGTGTACGCACCTTTAAGTTACCTCCTCTGTAGTTATTTTCATATGCAGTTAATTAACAGCCTGTCTTTAAAGGACTCACGAGGCGAAATAGGGAAAAAATGTTAAATACCTACATGACATTTGAGTGTACGGAGGACGCCATCCGCCCCCTCCGTGCCGTTCCGCTGGGTCCCTGCTGCACAATGTCCCCCCAGGCCGGCTCCCGACCCCACAGCCCAGGTCGGGCTCTCCTGCCTCCACTAAAATGGCCACCGGAGCTGGCCGCGGCTGCGCAGTCCGCATATGGGCGAGTGCGGCTGCACAGCTCTAGGGCCTCCCCCCAATCCATGCTACAGGCTGTCTCCTGTAGTGTTTACAGGTGTTTATGAACAGGGCCGTAGAAAAGCATGGCAGAAGTTGCTAAGTGGTTAAAGAGGAGCTGTCAGCCATATTATCTCAGGAAAAAAACATATATATATAAGTAGATAAATACCTGCTCTACTTACATAACATATGTATTGCACTGTCCACGTTATGATTCCTGTGAATTTTATAAAGGAAAAGTAGAGAATCCTATTCTAGTTTCCATATTTACTGCGGCTATTTTGAAGCCAGCCCTGATGTAATATCCGCCCTTAGTCTCTGCCTGATTTGCCCGCCCTTCACTATAGAAAGTGCATTGTTTCAGCCTGAAAAATCTTGGCCAATCAGGGAGGAACAGAGGAGTGGGAGGGGAAAGCAGGAGGGAAAGAGGCTTCAGCCAATCAGGCTGCATTAGTTAAGTCTGAAGGGAAGTAGAGAAGCAAAAAAAGACAACCCAGCATGCTCTGCAACTTACTAAAAAATGACTTCTCAACTGTTACCTGGCCTAAAACTACAAACTTCTTAAAAATGTTGAATTTGGACAAGCAAGATGGAAAAACGGGACTTAGGAATTCATAGAAATTGTGCTTTAACCTTTGTTGGATTTTGGCTTAAAGTGGCTGTGATGATCCGCTCAGCTGGCTGCACAGGCAGACAGCTGTTTGTCCATTCCTCTAGTCTGTGGGCTGCAGGTCTCTGGAACAGAGACCTGTCTTTCCATTGCAAGTTTCTGGTCTGTTCTCTTGCTGGGGAATTTGCATACATTCGTTATGCAAATCCCCTACCTGCCTTCTTTGATGACTGGCACTATAAGAGCTTTATGTTTCCCAGAAGGCTTTGCTGGTCATTTCCTTTCCATGGTCTGTTCCTGATGGACACTGCTGGAGTGTCAGCCATTGCTATCTAGTATAGTTAATTCCTGGGGGTTGCTTTAGGCTCCCCTTCTAGCCCAGTCAGGTTGTATTATCTGTATTGCCTGTTCTGTCTTGTCTTGCCTGTTGCCATTGTCCTGTCCCAATGGTGGTCGACAGGAAATGGTTCTGATCTCTGTTCTTGGAGTATAGCTGGTGCAGCGGTTGCTACCAGCTATCTCTTCTGTTCTGTCTCCTGGGATCGCGCCAGCCACTTTTCGCTAGTGCTGTGGATCCTATCTCTCGCTTGTCCCTGTTTTCGTGTGTCTGTCTTGTCTGCTACGCTTGCTGCAGGCTCGGTGAGGTAACCGTTAAGCAAGCGCTCGCGTCCTCTGTTTCATGTTTGTCTGTTAATGGTTAGTTAGGCGTGCTTGTCTCTAATGTGCTTATCACGTAGAGATCGCGCATAACCGCGTGCACTGTTGCGAATGAGTGCGGTGTTCGCGGTTAGCTAGCGTTTGTTATTTTCCATATCTTCTCATTGTATTATTTGCTGTGCCTTTGCTTCCCTCGTATTATGTTCTGATCTGCCTTGTGTCACGTCTGGCGATCGCACCTCTCGCGATCACGTTCCTATTTCATATCTGCTGTTGTGTGTGCGGTCACGGGGTGGCGACTGGATTGGCGCACACACATACAACCTGTCCCTTTGCTCGTTCTCATTCGCAATCGCCTCTCTTGCGATTGCGTTCTGCGCTTCGTACAAATTGTGTCTGGCATTTGTGGAGGTACAGAGGATTGGTTCCTCTGCACTCCTCAGCGCCATCTGCTGACAGGAATTTCCCTCTACAGGTGCGTAGCATCTTTTGCTGGGTGCCTGCAATTACACGCTTGTGGAGGATTTCCGCCGTGTCAGCGCACGCGTTGTGCGCTGATCACGGAGAAAGTTCCACAATCGTTACAGTGGCAGTATACATATTACTGAATATACTTAAAAATAACTGAAGCCCTGATCGATAATGCAATGTTCTTGAAATATTTATTATACATCCCCTATTTATTTTTCAGAAACAGGCATGTCATCTCCATTGTGTATTGTTTAAGTTGTAACCTTCAACACTCCCATGGATACCATTCTGACCAGTGCTTTAACCAGTTCACCCCCAAGGGTTTTTATCCTAACGGACCAGAGCAATTTTCAGTTGTCAGCGCTCTTCCCTTTTATTCCCTAATAACTTTATTACTACTTATCACAAGAAAATGATCTATACCTCGTTTTTTTCGCCACCAATTAGGCTTTCTGTGGATAGTACATTTTGCTAAGAATTTTTTTATTCTAAATGCATTTTAATGAGAAAAACAGAAAAAAAAGAAAAAAAAAACATTATTTCTCAGTGTTCAGCCTTTATAGTTTTAAAATTAAACATTCTCCTGTGGATAAAACAAACACGTTTTATTTTCCCAGTGGTCCCGATAATTAAACCGTTTAGATTTTGTCCCTACCACAATGTATGGCGACAGTATATTATTTTGAAATATAAGTGGTTATTTTTCTGTTTGTTCTGGCCATAATTACAAGCCCCTATGTAATAAATTAAAATTAATTTTCCCCCATAAAATATAGAATAAAAAAAGCTGAGTCCCTAAGGCAACTATTTATTTATTTTTTTTAAGCTGATTTTTTTTTTACAAGTGTTTTTTTTGGGGGGGAGGGTTGGAAGTGTAATTTTATTAATGATGTGTATATACTTGAAAATGTATGTATTTTGTAGGTGTAATATACTTTTTGGCCACAAGATGGCGCTAGTGAACACTCATAGGCCGTGTTCATTTTTTTTTTTTATTTTTTTACACTTTATTAAACTGTTACATTTCCTGTTTATGTGAATGGACGTAGCCGCTGTTCGCGGTCACGTCCATTCACTCCAGGCACTGCGATTGGGTAGAGGACTGTTCAGTCCTCTTCCCCAATCACCCAGCACGGGATCCCGACGGTAATGGCGGCGGTAGCGGCGGACACACGGCGGTAGCAGCGGCGGGAATGCGCGACGTATTAAAACGTCATGTTGCTGTTAATAGCGGTAAGCATGACGTTTTAATACGTTAGGATGGCGGTAAATGGTTAATATTGATGCATTATTAAGCAATAGTACAAACTATGAGATTGAGTAAAGGAGGAGTGAGACCTGATTGAATACAAATCAGTCTTATTCAAAAATACAAAACTTTATTCAAACATATGCTCATTATTAAAAACTGCAAGATAAAAATCCCACCATGTAGCCTATCCCCCACCCCATCCATGCACATACCCACCCAGGCGTCCCCTATACTCTCCCCCTCCTGAACATAGATGTATCTCTGGATCGTGTGCACACGTGTTAATGGCTGCGCAGCCCTGCAAAAATAGATCAAAACCTTGTTATGAAAAAATGTTGCCGAATCCCTCACAAGCAGAGATTTATGGATATCATAGGAAGTTCATTTGAAAAATGGATTCCAGAACATTCATCCAGTACATAATGATTTCTTCATATCATATAGCCTCCTATATTGTGCACATGATCATCCAATGAAACAAAATGGAGTACTCAGCGTCCCATCAGGCTAGCAAGTCACCTCAGTATAGTATGTTGATATGGCAGAGTGCAGTCCTGTATTATAGCATAGCATAGCACATGCAGTGTGATTCCTAAGGAACTTTTGGCAAACAAGCACATCAAGTAGCAGCATATATCAAGTTGAAGCAGCAGCAAGGCACATCCAGTGCTAGCCAATTCACAAAGCAAAACAAGCAGACAAGGTGCATGGCAATATTATCAATGTCACTATGCAGGCCGCATATGCAGTTGAGGTGCCCTCAGGGCTCTTACTGTATCCACCGGTCTGGGGCCTTGATGTTGGCCTGCTATGACGGAGCCTGGAAAGACTAGCCGAGTCTCTAGTGATGGAGGTGTGGAGAGAAGGATGCAGCACCTGGTTTAGGCAGCATGGAGGCATGGAGGGGAAGACCTCATGGTGGAGGACGGCGTCCTCGATCGATTTCGCCGGACTCTGCCGGCTTCTTCAGGAGGCGTGTCTCTCTGTGGACCACGCTGCGCCTATGTGCAGGCCGCCATCCAATCCGACCGCAGGTACGGCATCTCCCGCCCCCACACCAGGGCCAGTGCGAGCGGAGGGGCGGAGCGGGCAGACACGACGGGCGCGCCCAATAGCACACCCGGCGCGTCCGCCAAGCCCCGCCCCCCCGCACGCAGGCCCCGGGGAAGGGGCGGGAGACGCCAAAGCAGCCGGATCAGACGGCGGCAGCACAAACAGACACAAGCGTTCCACATCCCATCCCAAAACAACATCACAAAAACAAAACAACTATACAGTGATAATTATTATTCGCAATTAGAAAACGCCTAACACATATATATGTGGCTTTGCAAAACAGCGAATTTAAATGGATAATTTAAATCACAGTACATATAATTCCGCTCACTCTTACGTTTTGACTACCCCCACCATAAAGAAAGAAGAGATGTGCATACATGCACATCCCTGTCCAGATGGGGATCAAGCCAATTATGGCATAAACACAAATCAAGAAATTTTCTCCCTAAACATCATGCGGAAAATTAGATATGAGATGCCCCAGCAGGGAGCCCCCAAAGCCCCTCCTACTAGAAGAGCAAAACAGACCCTTCAGGTGTGGGATGCTGCACCAGAAATCCCTAAGGTGGCAGAAAGGGAACATAGCTTGTATTTTCATTGAGGCCTGGTTCCTTAGTTGCCTCCAAATCAAATATCCACCTTGCTTCACGTTGTAGAAGCAAGCGATCCATGTTACCACCTCTTGCAGAGTTATGAATTCTGTCCAGACCAACAAAGCGCACATGTTGAAACCTACCACCGTGAGCGGACTTAAAATGTTTCGCCACGGGAGTAAGGTTATTATAATTTGGACTCCTAATACTTGCAATATGTTGCGAGATGCGTGTACGAAATTCATTCTTGGTCTTTCCCACATAAAAGGCCCCGCAAGTGCAGAGCAACAAGTAAACCACAAGAGTAGTACTACAATTTACATAGTGTGGGAGACACCAATCCCGGCCATCCGGGAGGCGGACCGATCTGCCCACCTGAATGTAACGGCATACCGAACAACCACCACAAGTATATGTACCAGTCACCTTACAGTGCTTTTTGTTGGCCCGAGGATCGACAAAATGACTGTTAACCAAAAGATCCCGTAGGGACGGTGCCCTCCGGAATGAATAAAGGGGAGTTTGTGTTAACACTGTGCTCAATTTGGCATCGTTAGTGAGGATATGCCAATGCCTATCCAATATCCTCGAAACCTCTTGATGCTGTGCCGAGAATCTGGTGCAGAACCTGATTGCTTCTGACCTCTCGCTGGCGGGACATCTACTTCTATCCAAGAGGGCAGATCTGTTACTAGCATTAGCTCTCTTATAAGCCTTGATAAGAGTCTTATTCTTATATCCTCTTTGTCTGAATCTCGATCTCAGCTGCAGGGCCTCCCTCTGAAAAGCGTCATCCTCTGAACAGTTGCGACGAATCCGCAAATACTGTCCAGTAGGGATACCGTTAATAGTATGTTTTGGATGGAAACTTTCTGCTCTCAGAAGTGCATTTGTTGCCGTTTTTTTCCTATATAAACTTGTAGAGACAAGGCCCGCAGTCGAGACCGAGATCAGAAGATCCAGAAATGGAACCTCCACATGACTCATGTGCATAGTAAACCTGAGATTCCAGATGTTTTTATTGATAGTTGTAATAAATTGTAGCAATAATTCTTTGCCACCCGTCCAAAAAAGCAAGTTGTCGTCAATGTACCTATGCCAGGCCAATGCGTGGCACAGGTACATTGCCAGGCCCTCATCGGAAAACAGCTCCCTCTCCCACGCCCCCAGGTACAGGTTGGCATACGACGGAGCACACGTGGTGCCCATCGCTGCCCCCTGCACCTGGAGGTAGTGGGTGTCCTCAAACAAAAAAATATTGTTTCTCAAAATGAAATCCAGAAGGGTCAACAGAAACATATTGTGTGCAGTATTCTGTATGCCCAACTCCCCCAAAAAAATCCTAACAGCCTCCACACCTAAATCGTGTGGTATACTTGAATAGAGGGCCTCCACGTCCAGAGTCACAAGCAACACACCAGGGGACAGCTGAAGATTTTCCAAAATCTGCAATAAGTATGATGAATCTCGAACATATGATGGTAATGCACAAACGTGCGGCTGAAGATGTCTGTCTATATATGCGCTTGCCCGTTCAGTAAGGGATCCCCTACCCGATACAATTGGGCGCCCCGGGGGTTTTTTGAGGTCTTTATGAACTTTGGGAAGTGAATAAAATGTTGGTAAAACCGGATTAAGTACTTTCAAAAACGTCACTATATCCAAATCAATTACCGTGCGGGAGAAAGCGTCATCGATTATTGCAAATAGCTCCCCCTGGCAGCGTGCAGCCCTGGACGGGGAGACCCTCACATAACAATCCTGATCTTTCAAGATATCCAGGCACATCTCTCTGTAACGCTCAGCCCTCATCAGCACAATGTTTCCCCCTTTATCTGAGGGTTTAATAACCCCTATTTATTTTTCAGAAACAGGCATGTCATCTCCATTGTGTATTGTTTAAGTTGTAACCTTCAACACTCCCATGGATACCATTCTGACCAGTGCTTTAATATTGATGCATTATTAAGCAATGATATTAAGTGAAAGGCATGTTCTCCGATGTTCATCTAGGTAATTCTGTGAGTTTTATACATCAACAATGAGTGATTTTGCTGGGACAACCACTGCAGATTTACCACTGTTCCAAATTTTCCTTATTTGGAAATTATGGTTTTCTCAGTGGTAGGCAGTGGTTCACTGAAGTCCCACGGTTTTAAAGATTGCTTTGCAGCTCTATGCTAACTGATACATTTCAATTACTTAATTTTTTATGTTTTCTGGAATTACTCTTGACCAGTGGTGCTCGGATACCCCTTTTTATTATTCGAGTTTGGTCGAATTCGAATAGTAAATTATTCGCGTTCGGTCGAATATTTTTTACTATTCGATTCGACCTCGGACTTCGAGCTCACTATTCGAGTCGGTATTCGAGCTCATTATTTGAGCTGACTATTCGAATTGGCCTTAAATAGCTTCCAACACTTGTTTTGAGGGTGAATGATGCAAGAAACATCTTTTTTTCCAAGTAACAACAGCAAGTGATTATGTGGGGATGTTCCTTTAAAAAAAAAAAAAAAGGTGGAAAGAGAAGTTGTGTCCAAAATTCTGTTCAGTACAGTGTATATACTTCTTCTTCTTCTTCATCATCTTCTATATCTTCTTCTTCTTCTTCTTCTTCTTCTTCTTCTATTTCTTCTTCTTCTTCTTCATCTTCTTCTTCATCTTCATCTTCTTCTTCATCTTCTTCTTCATATTCTTCTTATATCTTCTTATATCTTCTTTTTCTATATCTTATATCTTCTTTTTCTATATCTTATTATTATTTTTATTTTTCTATTTCGTCTTCTTCTTTTTCTATATCTTCTTCTTCTTTTTCTATATCTTCTTCTTCTTCTTCTTCTTCTTCTTCTCCTTCTTCTTCTTCTCCTTCTTCTTCTTCTTCTTCTTTTTCTATATCTTCTTCTTCTTCTATATCGCCTTTTTCTTCTTCACTTATTTCTCTTTTATTTTTATTTTTTTAAAAGAAATGCAGCTATTTTTGAGCGTAATAAATAGCTGGTGGCGCACGCATGTTGGAAGCGCCATTGTATGTGCTCCCTGGCAGTGGAAACACACAGACAGCAGGAGGTAAATTCAGCAGCAGCAGGAGGAGGAGGATGATTGTGTGGCAGCAGGCAGTCAATGAGGCAGGCAGCGAGACATAATAGGCTGTGGTACCTAGCGGTGGTACCAGGCCGTAAATACACAGCATGAGGTTCCAGACAGCGGTCGTGAAGCCCACATCATGTCCAATACACAACTGGGACAACACAGTTTTCAACCCGGACACCTCTAAAAATAATATCACAAAGTATTAATAAAAAGTATATATATTTTTATCGTTTTTTTTAAAGAAATGCAGCTATTTTTGAGCCTAACAAATAGCTGGTGGCGCATGGTGGAAGCGCCATTGTATGTATCGTGTCCAATACACAACTGGGACAACACAGTTTTCAACCCGGGCACCTCAGAAAAATTAAACCTTTTTTTTAATGGTTTTTTTGTTTTGTTTTTATAGCAAATTACACAGATATAGCTATTGTTTGACGTAATAGCTGGTGGCAGAGTGGCAGCAGAAGGTAAATCTGTGTACCCTTGGCAGTGGGAAACACAGACAGACAGCAGCAGCAGCAGGAGGAATGGAGGAGTAGTGTGAGTGTGGCAGCAGGCAGGCAGCGTGACATAATAGCCCTGGTACCTAGCGGTGATACCAGGGCATAAATAAACACACCAGGAGGTCCCAGACAGCGGTCGTGCAGCCCACATCGTGTCCAATACACAACTGGGACAACACAGTTTTCAACCCGGGCACCTCAGAAAAATTAAACCTTTTTTTTTTTTTTAAAGGTAAATACAGGCAGCAGGGGCAGCTATTGTTTGACGTAATAGCTGGTGGCAGCAGAAGGTAAATCTGTGTACCCTTGGCAGTGGGAAACACAGACAGACAGCAGCAGCAGCAGGAGGAATGGAGGAGTAGTGTGAGTGTGGCAGCAGGCAGGCAGCGTGACATAATAGCCCTGGTACCTAGCCGTGATACCAGGGCATAAATAAACACAGCAGGAGGTCCCAGACAGCGGTCGTGCAGCCCACATCGTATCCAATGCACAACTGAGACAACACAGTTTTCAACCCGGGCACCTCAGAAAAATGAAACTTTTTTTTTTTTTTTTTTTTTAAAGGTAAATACAGGCAGCAGGGGCAGCTATTGTTTGACGTAATAGCTGGTGGCAGAGTGGCAGCAGAAGGTAAATCTGTGTACCCTTGGCAGTGAAAAACACAGACAGACAGACAGCAGAAGGGCAGTACACAGCAGCCCACTGTAGATGTAAAATGTGTGGCTGCAGGCGACGTAATAGTCAAAGTGAACCAGGCTGGCTTAGTGAGCAGGAGCCATGAGGTGGTAAAGGGTGGTAAGGCACATTAACGATGGTTCTTCCGGCAGCCAGTTCATGTCCCCCTCTCGCCTTACACCCACGCCTGGTTCATCTTGAGAAACGTCAGTCTGTCCACAGACTTGTGAGACAGACGTGAGCGTTTCTTGGTGACCACGCCACCAGCTGCACTGAAGCAGCGCTCGGACAGCACGCTGGAAGGGGGACAGGACAGCACTTCCAGGGCGTACTGCGCCAGCTCGCTCCAGATCTCCAGGCGCTTGACCCAATACTCCATGGGATCAACAGGGGCATCGCTGTCAAGCCCGCTGTAGGACCGCATGTAGTCAGCCACCATGCGGGTCAGGCGCTGGCTGTGACCGGAGGAGGATGCTGCTGCATGCACCTCCTCTCTAGTCACTGCTGCCGGAGCCTCTACAGTCCTGTAGAGCTCATTGCTGAGAGACAGCAGGTCTGTGTGGCGCTTGCTGCTGGATGCAGGCACCTGCTGCTGCCTCTGTGCTGGCTGGACAGTGGGGGTGGAAGGCTGGGGGAAGGCTTCCTCCAAGCGCTCAACAAGGGCCTGCTGCAAGCTCCTTATTTGTTGCGCTGGCTCTCCTCCTGCAGGCAGCAGGAACTGGCTTAACTTCCCCTTGAGGCGCGGGTCCAACATCATGCTGATCCAGATGTCCTCCCTCTGCTTCATCTGGATCACCCTGGGGTCCTTGCGCAGGCACGTCAGCATGTGCGTTGCCATTGGGAAGAGGCGGGCCACGTGTGCTGGCACATCGACGGCAGTGCTGTCCTCATCCTCCTCCTCTGCCTCCTCAGCCTCATCCTCTCTCCACCCCCGCACCAACTCAGCTGCGCTGTGCTGATCCCCCTCATCAGCAGCAAGGTCAGGGACCTCCACCAAGTCCTCCTCCTCCTCCCCCTCAGAGGTGGACTGTGCAGCTGCATGCCGCTCCTGCGTGGTCCAAGGCTGCCGCTCCCTGTTCCAGCAAAGCATCGAGGGCCCTGTTCAGCAGACAAACCAGGGGCACCCACTCGCAGACCATAGCATGGTCCCTGCTCACCATGTTAGTGGCCTGCAGAAAGGGAGCCAGCACTAAGCACACCTGCTGCATGTGCCTCCAGTCGTCATCGGGGACGATGGACGGGATGTTGCTGGTCTTGTCCATTTTCTGAGCGGCGGACACAGTGGCCAGGGCAAGGTACTGGTTGACAGCGTGCTTCTGTTCAACCAGACGCTCCAACATCGCCAGGGTGGAGTTCCAGCGAGTTGGAACGTCAATGATCAGCCGATGGCGTGGCAGCTCCAGCTCCTTTTGCACGTCTTCCAGGCTCGCACAGGCTGCAGCCGAGCGCCGGAAGTGACGCACAACATTCCTTGCCGTTTCCAGCAGTTCGCCCATCCCCTGGTAGGTGCGCAAGAACTTCTGCACCACCAGGTTCAGCACGTGGGCAAGACAGGGGATGTGGGTCAGGTTTCCCCTGTCAATTGCGGCAACCAGATTGGCCCCATTGTCGGCCACCACCTCTCCGACTCTGAGGCCTCTGGGGGTCAGCCAAATCCTCTCCTGCTCCTGGAGTTTGGCCAACACATGGGTTGCCGTCAGTTTGGTCTTCCCAAGGCTGACCAACTGCAGCAGCGCTTGGCAGTGGCGGACCTTCACGCTGCTGCTGAGGCGGGGGGTTTGGCCAGGTGTGCCGGAGGATGGCAGAGGATCGGAGGAACCTGCTGCAGTTCCCCTGACCCTGCGGGGTGGCACCACCCACTGTGTTGCTGCTGTGCCCGCTGCTGCTCTCCCATCCTCACCCCCTTCCACCAAGCTGACCCAGTGGACAGTGAAGGACAGGTAGCGGCCTGTCCCGAAGCGGCTGCTCCAGGAGTCCATGGTGACGTGGACCCTTTCACCAACCGCGTGCTCCAGCCCTCGCTCCACATTGGCCATCACAAAGAGGTGCAGTGCAGGAATGGCCTTGCGGGCAAAGTAGTGTCTGCTGGGGAGCTGCCAGTCTGGGGATGCACAAGCAAGCAGCGCACGCATGTCGCTCCCCTCCTGCACGAGCCTGTACGGCAGGAGTTGGGAGCACATGGCCCGTGCCAGCAAGCCGTTCAGCTGACGCACGCGACGGCTGCTGGGAGGCAGAGCCCTAACCACCCCCTGGAAGGACTCGCTCAAAAGGCTCTGGCGTGGCATGGGAATCAGCGGACACAGCAGAGGAGGCCACTGAGGACTGGCTGCCAGAACAGGCCTCAGTGTCGGCGGCAGGAGTTGCAGAGGGGGGAGGAGCAGTGCGTTTACGCACTCCTGCTGGTGCTGCTGGAGGAGCAGGAGGGCAGGTGGCTGCTGTTGCTGTTGCTGCTGCTGCTGCTGAAGGCTGTGCAGTGATGGGTGTGGTGCCACTGCCAGCACCAGATGCCTTCAGCCTCTGGAACTCCTCATGCTGGTGGAAATGTTTAGCAGCAAGGTGGTTGATGAGCGAGCTGGTGCTGAACTTTAAGGGGTCTGCACCTCTGCTCAACTTCCGCTGACAGTGGTTGCAAGTGGCGTACTTGCTGAAAACTGTGAGCATTGTGAAAAGTCGCCAGATTGGTGACAAGAACAACCCCCTAAAGCCTGGAGCCGCTGCTTCCTGTCTCCCTGTGGTGGTTGGGGGGGGGGGGGGGGCTTGGGGGCGGCTGGTGGTGGTACTGGCAGATGCTGCTGCTGCTGAGCCTGAGACACCAACAGGCTGTGGGACCTGCCTACTGCTGCCAATGCTTGCAATGATGCGCCTCCTTGCAAGGCCCACAAGCGCATCCTCCTCCTCAGAGCTGCTGATGATGACATCCCCAGGTGCTGGTGATGGCGGCACCCAGTCTTTGTCTGTCACCACGTCATCATCATCATCATCATCCTCCCCCTCCTGAAACATGTCCTGCTGGGATGATGACCCCCCAAACTCCTCTCCTGATGCATGGATGGGCTGCTTGACTGTCACCACAGTCTTGCTGTCCAATCCCTCATCCCCCAAAGTGCCCACCAGCATCTCCTCCTCCAAATCGCCAACAACAGCAGACAATACTCTGATGGTGCCTGGGGTAAAAATACTGCTGAGTGACAGGTCGCCAACTTGTGACGGTGAACTGGCCTCCTCCCCAGGCCCTGCTGGGTGGCTGCTGCGAACAGGGGTGGTGATGGTGGTGAGGGTGGAGGCCTCGGATGCAGAGCTGCTGGCGTGCTGCTCATCCTCCGTCATCAGTTGCACCACAGTGGCTGCATCCTTTTCCTCAATGGGACGTTTCCGACCCGGCTGGAGGAAAATAGGAGCAGGTACTACACGCCAGGGATGCTCGGATGTGCCTCATCCACGAATTCGGCAATCCGCGTGGTTGCAAAAAAAAATCCGCATTCGGCCCTGCCGCATGCGGATTTTCGTTCGCGTCCACGCAACCACGCGGATTTTCTGCCGTGAATGGCGTAATCACGCGTGGATTCCCGCCCGGAGGCGGATTTTCTTTTAACGTTAATAACAAAGCCCCCATACATGCTACAATCCCCCAAATTGCATGGATTATCGAGGTGATAAGGGGCAACATAACTTCAACATAAAAAAATCCCAAAACATTTTTTTTTCTAGAGAAAATGGATTTTAAAGTGAAATCAACACTTTAAATGGGGCTATTAATTGGTAATAAGTGGTTTTAAAAAGGGATATACGCGTTAAGCAGTCAAAGAGGTGAAGGCGAGTTCCAATGGCACTTGGCGGCGAAGGTACCGCTGGAGGAGGATGAGTGGCTGACGCCAAAAAGGCCCCAGAGAGGTTTTTGTAATTTTTTTTTATTTTTTTTGCAGCAATTAGCAATGACATCGCAGCAGAGTTGTCAGTGGACACGGGCAGTGTGAACGCAGAGTGCAGTGGTGGTAGCGACTGAGTCAGGAGAAGGACTATGCGGGCGGTCAGTTCAGCAGCACAGAAGGACCACGGCAACATACTGGTAGTAGTAGTAGCAGCACAGCGTCATAGTGCTGGCCAAAAAATTAAATGCACCCGGTGACCCGGGCAGTGTGAACGCAGACAGAGTACATTGGTGGAAGCGAGTGAGTCAGGAGGAGGAGGACAATGCCGGCGGTCAATTCAGCAGCACAGAAGGACCATGGCAACATACTGGTGCTAGTAGTAGCAGCACAGCGTCATAGTGCTGGCCAAAAAATTAAATGCACCCGGTGACCCGGGCAGTGTGAACGCAGACAGAGTACATTGGTGGAAGCGACTGAGTCAGGAGGAGGAGGACAATGCGGGCGGTCAGATCAGCAGCAGCAGCACAGAAGGACCATGGCAACATACTGGTGGTAGTAGTAGTAGTAGCACAGTGTCATAGTGCTGGCCAAAAAATTAAATGCACCCGGGTGACCCGGGCCGTGATAACGCAGACAGAGTGCATTGGTGGTACCGTGGTAGCGACTGAGTCAGGAGGAGGAGGAGGACAAAGCGGGCGTTCAGTTCAGCAGCAGCAGCAGCACAGAAGGACCATGGCAACATACTGGTGCTAGTAGTAGCAGCACAGCGTCATAGTGCTGGCCAAAAAATTAAATGCACCCGGTGACCCGGGCAGTGTGAACGCAGAGTGCAGCAGCGGGAAGCGACTGAGTCAGGAGGAGGAGGAGGACAAAGCGGGCGTTCAGTTCAGCAGCAGCAGCAGCACAGAAGGACCATGGCAACATACTGGTGCTAGTAGTAGCAGCACAGCGTCATAGTGCTGGCCAAAAAATTAAATGCACCCGGTGACCCGGGCAGTGTGAAGGCAGACAGAGTACATTGGTGGTACCGTGGTAGCGACTGAGTCAGGAGGAGGAGGAGGACAAAGCGGGCGTTCAGTTTAGCAGCAGCAGCACAGGAGGACCATGGCAACATACTGGTGCTAGTAGTAGCAGCACAGCGTCATAGTGCTGGCCAAAAAATTAAATGCACCCGGTGACCCGGGCAGTGTGAACGCAGACAGAGTACATTGGTGGTACCGTGGTAGCAACTGAGTCAGGAGGAGGAGGAGGACAAAGCGGGCGTTCAGTTCAGCAGCAGCAGCACAGAAGGACCATGGCAACATACTGGTGCTAGTAGTAGCAGCACAGCGTCATAGTGCTGGCCAAAAAATTAAATGCACCCGGTGACCCGGGCAGTGATAACGCAGAGTGCAGCAGCAGGAAGCGACTGAGTCAGGAGGAGGAGGACAATGCGGGCGGTCAGTTCAGCAGCAGCAACACAGAAGGACTATGCCAACATACTGGTGGTAGTAGTAGCAGTAGCAGCACAGCGTCATAGTGCTGGCCAAAAAATTAAATGCACCCGGTGACCCGGGCAGTGATAACGCAGACAGAGTACATTGGTGGTACCGTGGTAGCGACTGAGTCAGGAGGAGGAGGAGGACAAAGCGGGCGTTCAGTTCAGCAGCAGCAGCACAGGAGGACCATGGCAACATACTGGTGCTAATAGTAGCAGCACAGCGTCATTGTGCTGGCCAAAAAATTAAATGCACCCGGTGACCCGGGCAGTGTGAAGGCAGACAGAGTACATTGGTGGTACCGTGGTAGCGACTGAGTCAGGAGGAGGAGGAGGACAAAGCGGGCGTTCAGTTTAGCAGCAGCAGCAGCAGCAGCACAGGAGGACCATGGCAACATACTGGTGCTAGTAGTAGCAGCCCAGCGTCATAGTGCTGGCCAAAAAATTAAATGCACCCGGTGACCCGGGCAGTGTGAACGCAGAGTGTAGTAGCGACTGAGTCAGGAGGACAAAGCGGGTGGTCAGTTCAGCAGCTCAGAAGGAGGACCATGGCAACTTACTGGTAGTAGTACCATAACACCAAAAAATTAACCAAGGTAGGCACTAGGCAGGTAGTAACTGTCTTTATAAAGGCAGGCATAGTTAACAACAGCACATGCAGCAGCCACTTCATGTCCCCCTGTGTCCGACAATAGGGGCCAGGAACTCACCTTCCACCCAAGCCTGGTTGATTTTCAGGAAGGTGAGTTTGTCCACAGAGGCATGGGAGAGCCGAGAGCACTTCTCTGTGACCACGCCACCGGCCGCACTAAAGCATCTCTCTGAGAGGACACTGGAAGGAGGGCAGGATAGGAGTTCCAGGGCGCACTGGGAAAGCTCGCTCCAGATGTCCAGTCTCTTGACCCAGTACTCCAAGGGGTCCACGGGGCTGTCAGTGTCATTGAGCCCGCTGGATGACCCCATATAGTCAGACACCATGGTGGTCAGTCGTTGCTTGTGCTGGTTGGTGGTGGATGCTGTGGCGGGCACCTCTGTTCTGGGCTGCTGCACTGCATACAGGCTCTTGCTTAGGCTCTTCAGGTCTCCGGGGCGCCAGTTGCTGCTGCTGCTGCTGCTGCTGGTGGTTGTTGTTGTGCTGCTAGTGGCAATGGCAGGCACCTCTTGCTGGCTTGGCAGAGCAGTTACAGTGGGGGTGGAAGGCTGGGGGAATGCTTCCAGTAGTCTGCGCACAAGAGCCTCCTTCAACTCCCTTGTGCGTTGCTCGGTGGTGGATGGCGTCATTAAGTCTCCCAGCTTCCCCTTCAGACGGGGATCAAGCATCAAGGTAATCTAGATGTCCTCCCTTGAACGCATCTGGATCACCCGGGGGTCCCTGCGAAGGCAGCGCAACATGTGCACAGCCATGGGAAACAAGTGGGCCCTGCCAGCAAGATCTTCCTCGTCCTCGCCATTGTCCCATAACGCATGCCTGTCCTCTTCCTGTGCCATGTCGTTGTCCTCCTCAAACCGCCATCCACGTACAACGCCTGCTGCACTCTGCTCCTCCTCCTCCTCCTCATTCAGGTTAGGGACCTCCAACTCTTCCACTACCTGCTGTGAGTCCTCCTCTGAGCTGGACTGTGCTGCCATCTGCTCCTGTTCTTCCAACTGCCTCAGGGCTTCATCCCCACGCTCAATTAAATTGTCCATTGCCTGCTCCAGTAGACAAACCAAGGGCACCCACTGGCACACAGAGGCCCGCTCCTCACTGACCATCTTGGTTGCCTCCAGGAAGGGACTCAGCACCAGGCATACTTGCTGCATCAGTGTCCACTGAGTGGCAGTAATCATGGGGACTTGTTGGTTGCTGGGGACACTTGGGTCTAGCATGTAGGCCCTAAGAGCCAGCCTGTGCTGACACAGCCGCTCTAACATGGCCAGAGTCGAATTCCAGCGAACTGGCATGTCGATGATCATCCGGTGTTGTGGCCTTCCATACTGCTGCTGTAAGGTGGACAAGAGTGCAGAGGCAGTGACTGACAGGCGGAAAAAGCGTACCACCGCCCGGGCATCCTGCAGCAGCTCGCTCATCCCCTGGTAGGTGCGCAAGAAGCGCTGCACCACAAGATTGAGCACGTGGGCCAAGCAGGGGATGTGCTGGAGGTTTCCCTGCTGCACTGCTGCCACCAGGTTGGCCCAGTTATCGGCTGCCACATACCCCACTTCCAGGCCTCTGGGGGTCAGCCACCTCCGCTCCTGCTTCCTGAGGGTGGCCAGGACGTTGGTGGCCGTAAGCCTCTCCTTCCCCAGGGTCACCAATTTTAAAAGGGCTTGGCAGTGCCGAGGCTTGGCGCTGCTGCTGCCGAGGCGGGCTTGCTTTCCGAGTGCAGAGGGAGTGTCGTGACAGGACCCTTCTGCATCCCCCCTGATCCCGCGTGGTGGCACCACTAGCTGGGCTGATGCGCTCTTGTCCTCCCTCCCTTCCATCAGTGTCACCCAGTGGGCCGTAAAGGACAGGTAGCGACCTGTCCCAAATCTGCTACTCCACGAGTCCATGGTCACGTGGACCCACTTGCCCACAGAGTAGTCCAGGGAACGGGCCACGTTTTCCACCGCAAACTTGTGGAGTGCTGGGATCGCGCTCCTGCTGAAATAGTGGCGACTGGGGACTTGCCACTCGGGGATGCCAAATTGGAGCAGCGTCCGCATGGCGCTCCCCTCCTGCACCAGGGAGTAGGGAAGCAGCTGTGATGCCATGGCCCGGGCCAGCAAGCCATTTAGTTTGCGGATCCGCCTGTGGCTTGGAGGCAGAGGCTTGGTCAGACCCTGAAAGGTGTCGCTCAGCAGGGTCTGACGACGCTGGGATGCAGGGGAGACAGAGGAGAGAGACGAACACTGGCTGCCAGCCTCAATGTCTGTGTCCTGAGTAGCCGAGGTGGAAGAGCGCTTGCGTGCTACTACTGCTGCTGCTGTGGGGGATTCACGACCCTGAGGGAGGGATGATGCTGCTGCGCTGGTGGGCCTTCTGCTCTCAGGAACCCCTGCCAGCAGTGCCTGCTTCCTCTTAAAGTCCGCATACTCGCGGCAGTGGCGGCTTCTCAGGTGGCCCTGGAGGGATGAGGTACCCATCTTGCTCAGACTTTTCCCACGGCTCAATCTTTTGCTGCATAACCTGCACACCGCATACCTTTTGTCATCAGTACATTCCTCAAAGCAATCCCACACTGGTGACTTTAATTTACTGCGGCCCCCACTAGCAGAGGGTGCAGCGGAACAATGTGTGGTAGTAGTTGCCGGGGGTTGCATGGTGGTGGTGCCGGCTGAAGCAGTGTCCTGTCTACTTCCTCCACGCCCACTGCTGCCGATGCCCCTGCCCCTGCCTGACATATGGCAATATCCTTGCCTAGGCCGAGGTGACTCGTCATCCTGCTCTGCCTCTGACCATTCTTCCACGGACTCAGCAGGCTGCACATAGTTAGGGTCCACAACGTCGTCATCATCAGCAGCATCTTCATAATCCAGCTCTTCCTCTGACTCCACCGCCTCCTCTTCTGTCCCTACATCCCCAGACACAGACCCGTCTTCTTCATCACCAGAACTCAACAACGCTTGTGATTGTGGCCCGATCTCAATCTCTGCCACATCAGTCCCCAGTAAGTCCTGAGCTTCTTGCATCAGCAGGTTCCCAGAAGCCGGACTGAGGGACAGAACGCTGTCATCCTGGGAGGGCTGCTGACCAGTGGGTGCTGGGGTGGATGTCACAACAAGCGTGGAACATTCACTGCTGCTGCTGCTGCTTGGAGTGGTGCTCACAGTAGAGGTCTGGGAGGAAGTCATGATGTCCATGAGTACGTCAGGTTCCATTTGCTCAACCACCACACGGGGACCAGAAACTTTAAAATATTTGGACAATGGCCTCCGCTGACTCGGCCCAGGCTTTGCTGCCCCCCTTTCTGCTGCATCACGACCACGTACAGCTGGGCATCCTCTCCGTGGACGTGGAGCAGTCCCAGAAGTGGCTGAGGCAATTGAACTCCCTTTCCTCTCACCCCGCGAAACCCTGCCAGACATGTTGCTAGTAATGAATCACTGGATGCAGTGGGCACAGTACAAGGTCACTGAAGGATGCACCAGGCACAGTACAAGGTCACTGAAGGATGCAGTGGGCACAGTACAAGGTCACTGAAGGATGCAGTGGGCACAGCAGTGGGCACTGGATATACAACTAGGTCACTGAAGGATGCAGTGGGCACAGTACAAGATCACTGAAGGATGCAGTGGGCACAGTACAAGGTCACTGAAGGATGCAGTTGGCACAGCAGTGGGCACTGGATATACAACTAGGTCACTGAAGGATGCAGTGGGCACAGTACAAGGTCACTGAAGGATGCAGTGGGCACAGCAGTGGGCACTGGATATACAACTAGGTCACTGAAGGATGCAGTGGGCACAGTACAAGGTCACTGAAGGATGCAGTGGGCACAGCACAAGGTCACTGAAGGATGCAGTGGGCACAGCAGTGGGCACTGGATATACAACTAGGTCACTGAAGGATGCAGTGGGCACAGTACAAGGTCACTGAAGGATGCAGTTGGCACAGCAGTGGGCACTGGATATACAACTAGGTCACTGAAGGATGCAGTGGGCACAGTACAAGGTCACTGAAGGATGCAGTGGGCACAGCAGTGGGCACTGGATATACAACTAGGTCACTGAAGGATGCAGTGGGCACAGTACAAGGTCACTGAAGGATGCAGTGGGCACAGTACAAGGTCACTGAAGGATGCAGTGGGCACAGCAGTGGGCACTGGATATACAACTAGGTCACTGAAGGATGCAGTGGGCACAGTACAAGGTCAATGAAGGATGCAGTGGGCACAGTACAAGGTCACTGAAGGATGCAGTGGGCACAGCAGTGGGCACTGGATATACAACTAGGTCACTGAAGGATGCAGTGGGCACAGTACAAGGTCACTGAAGGATGCAGTTGGCACAGCAGTGGGCACTGGATATACAACTAGGTCACTGAAGGATGCAGTGGGCACAGTACAAGGTCACTGAAGGATGCAGTGGGCACAGCAGTGGGCACTGGATATACAACTAGGTCACTGAAGGATGCAGTGGGCACACAAGGATGTCACACTGTGTAATGAGATGCTCATATGCCAGCGAGCGAGCAGTGGGCACTGGGCACGGCACAAGGTCACTGACAGAATGAATGAACAGCGCTGGCAGAGAGTGGCGGTGCCGGCGGTGTGACTGGCTGCCTGCAATTGCAAATAGTACAAGTGTATAACTGTCACTGGAATATACAAGTGAACACTGCAGCTGCACTAACCTGCCTGCCTGCACTACACACAGATAATCCCCACTCCCACTACACTGACTACACTGCAGCACTGAACCTGCCTGCACTACACACAGTTAAATAATCACTAGACTCCCACACTCCCACTACACTACACTGACTACAACTAACTACAGCAATCACTCACTGACTAGCTAACTGTGTACAGTATAAGAGCAGTGTTAGCAAAAAAAACACTTTGTTTTTAACACAATAAATGCACTTGCTCAAACAACAATGGCCTGGAGATAATCCTCTCAGCACCACAGTCTAGCAAGGACAGAGCTTTTCCATCATGGCCGCCGCTTTATATTCAGGAGGGGAGGGCATAGCTCCCCTCCTGTGATTGGTTGCTAGGGCCTGGCTGGGGCCCTCTGATTGGCCTGCAATGTGTCACTTCCGCATAGTTTGACGCATTTCCGCTAACCACGACTTCAGTGCCAGGTTCACGAGCGTGAATGCGGATTTCTGTCCGCATTCACGCGAAGCCGAAGTAGATTTTCGTGGTTGAAAATCTATTCACGGCTTAGCGTGTCCGAGGCGGAATGCGTCAAAATGGTCGTGAATCCACGCGTAAGCGTGATCACGACCTGGCGGTGAGCACCACTGCTACACGCTGCTGCTGCTGTGTCTCTGCAGCGTGAGTTGCTCCTGCTGGGCGGCGCCCAAGGCGTCCACGGCCAGTGGCTATAGGTGGAATGTTAGCCACTGACGCAGCTGCTGCTGCTGCGGAACTGTGCATGGTGGCGCGGCCGCGGCTTGCCACAATGCTGCTCCCTCTCCTCTTGATTCCCTTGCTGCCCTTCCCCTTGCCCAAACCGCGCTGGCTGCCACTTCCAGACATCTTAGATGTTTTGGGCGTAAACAAAAAAGTTTTTTAAAAGGGCGGGTGAAAAAGTGGGGTACTTTAATGGAGTGGGTTGGTGGGTGAGGTGACACTAATCACTAAGTGATTAGATCGCTAAGTGATTACTAGTACAGTACTAATACAAAATAAAATAATCGGTAATCAGTAAGTGTGAACAGTGAACAGTGAGTGTGTCCCCTAGTACACTAACTAGAAAATACAATAATCAGTAGTAATCAGATTAAGTAGAAGGAAATAGAGTGTGTGTACTGTACAGACAGTGCACGCACACACACGCAGGAGCTAGCCTATGAACAGTGGCTGAGTGTCCCTCCCTAGTAGTAAGTAGTAACAGTAAGTACAACTAGAAATAACAATAATCAGTTGTAATCAGAAGGAAATAGAGTGTGTGTACTGTACAGACAGTGCACGCACGCGCACACACACGCAGGAGCTAGCCTATGAACAGTGACTGAGTGTCCCTAGTACAGTAAGTAGTAACAGTAAGTACAACTAGAAATTACAATAATCAGTAGTAATCAGAAGGAAATAGAGTGTGTGTACTGTACAGACAGTGCACGCACACACACACGCAGGAGCTAGCCTATGAACAGTGACTGAGTGTCCTAGTAGTAAGTAGTAATAGTAGTAAGTACAACTAGAAATTACAATAATCAGTAGTAATCAGAAGGAAATAGAGTGTGTACTGTGCACGCACACACGCAGGAGCTAAACAGTGACAGTGAGTGTCCTAGTACAGTTACAGTATAATAACTACAAAATACAATCACTCAGTAGTAAAGGACAGCAGAAACACTGGTATAGATAAGATGAGAAATAAAGTAACAGAGGACAGGAGGACAGCTGCCCACACAGGCAAGGCCCTGAGGCCTAAAGCTGTGTAAGCTTGCCTGCAGCAGCTGCCTGTCTCTATGTAACACACAAGCTACTAACTAAAATACAATGTCTATCTAAATAACAACAATATAGGTGTGTATAGGAGGTGTATGTTAGCAAAAACGCTAGGTAATTGACCACTATAGAGTTCTTGCTAAGCCAAAGCACAAAGGAGCAGATCTCTCTCTGTACAAAGTCAGGCAAGGACGGAAAAACGGAACATGGCGGCCGCTATTTATAGGGTAGGGGCTGGCCAGGGTCCCCCTCTGTGATTGGCTGCCATCAGAGGGCCTGGGAGCCCTCTGATTGGCTCTAAGGACATCAATCTGGGCTATGACGCTATTCGAGCTCAGTATTCGAGCTCGAATAGCGCTGTTTGCTCGAATAGCTCGAATAGTGAGTGGGCTATTCGAGTTCACTCGAATAGCCCATTCGAGTAGCTACAGCTATTCGAGCTCGGTATTCGAGCTCGAATAGCTGAAAAAGAGCTCGAATATTCGAGCTACCCGAATATTCGAACTCTGCTGAGCACCACTGCTCTTGACTGAGACATGGTGTATTGCTTGTTGAGATCTTTTAGGCAAATTCGCATTGCTGAGCAACTTCTATATGGATTCAAAGGGACTGGAAGCAATGAAGCTAGGGTGTACCTAATCTGCTTTTACTTGTTATGATTAAAATACATTTTAATAAACAGATTGACTGAGTGACTACAGGGCATTTTTTTCATGGAAGATGTGAATTCTTTTTTATTAATTTAAACTAACATACAACATTGTGCATTGTGTTTACTGAATTAATTTGGAGATCAGAGTTCTTATGAAGAAACAATACAACTGAAAATAACACCCAGATATCAGAGGAATGTACAGGTATGGAGGGTGATCTAGGAGCACTCTGAAGGAAAAAACACAACAAAAGCCCGAAATAAAGTGGCAAAGGTTGCTCTGGACTCAGTCAGATGCCTTAAACTCAGCTCAGAGCACCATTTGGTACGTTATTTGGCCT
The DNA here is from genome assembly GCF_040937935.1 of Hyperolius riggenbachi. Taxonomy (NCBI): domain Eukaryota; kingdom Metazoa; phylum Chordata; class Amphibia; order Anura; family Hyperoliidae; genus Hyperolius; species Hyperolius riggenbachi. The sequence continues at coordinate 199,026,540 of NC_090652.1, read as the reverse complement.
GAGATAGTGGGCATAGACCCACCAAACATGCTGCCAGTGCATATTAAAATTAATAAATTACATTAATTTGTCTTCATTGAGGTAAGCTAACTCACCTTTTTCTATTTAATGAGGTTTTAACCAAGTTTTATTGATACCCTGGGCGCCTCTTTCCCCCCTTTTTTGTATCAGAGTATCTAAGTTTTTCAGATAAGTTTTCTTCAATGATAAACTGGATATTAGTTTGTTTATATTTCTCTATGGTAATAATTGGACAAGCCACTAAAGAATAAATCCAGAAAAATTCCTAAGGGTTTATAACTATAATCTGTTGATGAGGAGTTTGGAAATTTGTTTTAATGGTAATTAAGCATCACCAGAAATAAACTTTGGTTGATGTAATATTTCACAAGATTTAATGTTTAAAGCGGTATAGAACCCTGACCTAATATGCAACGAAAACATGTTTTCCTACTTTTTATATGCCATACATGTATCATATTGGTTTTGTGCATAAGTATTATTAATCATTTAGAAATTACAAGTTCCCAAAGTACATTTTTTTTGCTCTTAAAGCTGCCTTTGCATTTTCCACATAACTGGTTTTATTCATCTTGTTTGAAGGCAGAAATGCTTTCTGAGTGTCTGTCTGTGTTCAGGAGAGTCTGCAGTCAGAGAATGTGTCACATTCCTCACTTGATACAATTAAGTAAACACAAGATAACATTATCTCCAGTTCGGATGCGTCCAGCTTTCTCTGCACTGAGCTTGTAACTCCTTTGTTTAACTAATTGAATGCTGTTCTAGTAAAACAAAAATGGTGGTAGTATATAATATGTTGTAAATAATATTTTAGAGCAAAGAAGAAATGCTGGGTTTCATTTGCTTTAAATTGGATAAATGTAAAATAATTTCATAATATATAACATATAGGGAAAGATACAGTTGCCTGTGTTCCATTGTTTTTGAAGATGCTAGCCTGTTCACTTTACAGCACTGAACAAAGCTAAAATTATTAGGAAAATAAAGTAGAACTCAATTTAACATTGATTTTCTTTTTGCTCAGTGAATCTCTGATAAGTGGATTTATTACAGCACTGTAAAAGTGTACTTGATAAACCGTTTACTGTATGGATTTGTATTTTACAAGCAAGTAAAAATATGTCAGGTGAAGGATTCCAGTGGTGAATAAACATATTTTAGGGAGTTAGCCCACACTGTTGTTTTGAGTTAGTTTAAAAAAGTAAAGGCTGCAAATGAAATCTTTGTTATTCCTCTGACAGCAAATTTATCTCAGACTGCAGCATACTGAAAGGTTCCACTCTCAGCTAATACATCCCAAGAGAGACTAGGATATAGAGCAGTGAACTTCTCCCTTACTGATGATGAGGATAACACACACAAGATGCTGTTTCTTGGGAGGTCTAAAGAAATAGAAAGACATCATGTACAGCAAAAGTCAGAAATATTAATTTCTTAACTTTGCTACCAACCATTTTTCGGAATATAAAACCCTCCTGCATACAAGATGCACCTAGGTTTAGAGGGAAAAAATATGAAAAACAAAATACTAAACCTGGTGCATCTATAGTGCAGGGACATCTTATGGACCATTCCTCCCGCTCCCTGCCAAACTGTCTCTAAATTACAGTATCTACACCACAATGACCACCTACACTACACTAATCCCTGCTGCCCTACCAACTAAGCTACACAGCAATATGTCACAAATGATCCATGGAAAACGCAATCACAATTGATTTTCTGATTGCGATTCACGTTACAATTCATATTGTATGTGTAGTTGTTGTACAGAGCAAATTCCTGTGGTTTGCCCTATTCAAGTTGGAGACAAGCTTCTATTCTGGAATGACAATGTTTTTCTTAAATTACCTGGACAAAAAGGATATTCTTGCATCAGGCACCTCACACATAGGTGTAAACACCTGCTTGAAAAAGAACCATTTGGTTGTACACTGCAGAAAGCAAGCTTTCAGCATGACAGGATAGCAGACATAGTGGAGCCACTAGGACCAGAAATTAAATAACTGTATTGTATGATTTTAGCCTTTTTTTTTTAGAGATCTTTTAGAGACTTGTGATGTGTATGGAAAGTGTATCATTCGAATGCTAACCTCCTGCTGGATGTTTTGGTAACCCTTTCAGGAAGCTGACATAAGTCCCAGCCTTGTTATTCAACTTCTCAGGAAAGGAATGTCACACTATTCATCATGTCTAGTATTCATTTGATCCATATTCTTTGGGATTGTGAGTTTACTATTATTATTTGTGTGCAATGAATGCGGTCTGAGATATGGAAATGTCATATATTTGGAATTTAAGTTCCACCCAAATGTAAGGAGCCGATTAATCTCAAGGGCAGGGGCTGTAGCTTGAGTTCCGCCCTCTGAGCAGATCTGTATTAAAGGAAACACAGCAATTTCAGCAGGAGTGCTCCATTTTGAACACCACTGAAACTAGCAGAGGACCGTGAGGCTGGCTTCCTGAATTCTGAAACAAAGGAACTTTCCTGGACCTCCACACAAAGGACATCTTTCTTCCAAATCTTTAAAGAGAATCTGTATTGTTAAAATCGCTCAAAAGTAAACATACCAGTGCGTTAGGGGACATCTCCTATTACCCTCTGTCACAATTTCGCCGCTCCTCGCCACATTAAAAGTGGTTAAAAACAGTTTTTAAAAGTTTGTTTGTAAATAAACAAAATGGCCACCAAAACAGGAAGTAGGTTGATGTACAGTATGTCCACACATAGAAAATACATCCATACATAAGCAGGCTGTATACAGCATTCCTTTTGAATCTCAAGAGATCATTTGTGTGTTTCTTTCCCCCATGCACTGAAGTTTCAGGCTGCTCTTTTCTTCCTGCAAACAGCTTTGCCCTTGTTTGTAATTCCTCAGTATGTGAAAGCCCAGCCAGCTCAGAGGACGATTTATCCAGCTGATTAGAGCAGCTTCTCTCTTCTCTCTTCTCTCTTATCTAAATAACACACAGGCAGTGTGCATAGAGGGGCCAGAAAGGGTGAGGTCATAGCAGAACCACAACACTGAAGAACTTGGCAGCCTTCCAGACACAGGCCGACAAGTCTGACAGGGGAAAGATACATTGATTTATTACAGAGACTGTCATAGTAGAAAGTGCTGCAGTTAGCCAGAACACATTAGAATAGCTTTTGGAACATGTAGGATGATAAAAAACAGGATGCAATTTTTGTTACGGAGTCTCTTTAAGTATTCATTTTCTTTGTTCTTTTTCCTTTTATTTTTATTCTGGGGTTACTGTCTCTATAATTGTTACTTTTAATAATTTTCTATATATATTAATTATTTATATTGCATTCAAAATAAAATGACTAAAGGTAATTTTTGGGGGCTACATACCTGGTTTGAGCACCGCAGAAAGAATCCTCGCCTTTCTGAAGATTCGCTACGTGAAGTATTGCATTGCTTCAGCAGTAATAAATTGTTAACCCTTTCTTCTCAGCGCAGCCTAGCTAGCGAGTTTCCCTTTTCCCACATAAAAGGAATGATGGCACCCTTGTACCAAGTAAGTGTTTGTGTTGCTCACACGGCCTGTCTGTGTGCCCAATTCCAGCAGTTCAGTGCATCGATTGAATCCACGATATTAGATTGTCTGTGAGCTGAAAAAGATTGGGAAGCATTGAGCAGTCCAGCCCCTTGGGGGCCTGTGACACAACACACCACTTTAATATACTTCACTACACTACACTGCACTAATACAACACACTACACTGCACTGCACTACACTGCCACAACAAAACACTTTAGCCTCTTCTGCATTCAGTTTTTCCTGGATTTCTGTGCAAAAAGTGTTTCAGTTAATTTTCATAACCTTTTTTTCCTGTAACTTACCAAAACATGTCAAGCAAAGGTCTGTTATATATTTTGAGTATAATAAAAGCTTGAAACATTAATTCAAATTAAAGCTAAATTTCAAAATTACTCCCCAAAATAAATCTCTGATTTTACACTTCCCGAGCTGCAGCTGCTCAACCTGCACTAATACAAATGTAAAGGTGGCCATACTTTAAGCCATGATATGCAGATTCGACCAAGAGACAAATCTCTCTCTGATGGAGTCTCATTAGAGAAAGCTCTATCGGCTGCCCATACACCACAGGATGATTTCCACTTGATTTCAGCATTAAATCTCTTGGGAATCAGCAGAGCTTGCTGCCTCACTGCTGCCCTTACCTACCCTGCCTGTGCACTCTAGTTCCTATTGTCACCTTCTCTGTCTTAAGCCACAGAAGATTATGCTGCTCTACACACTCAGAGTCCTTGGTGGCCTCTGTTCTTCCCAGTTTACTGGTGCCCTCTCGCTGCATGACCCCAGTGCACATGCGTCACACAGTGAGTGGGCGCCTGTAAACTAGGAAGGACAAAGGAATCGGAGCATGTAGCGCAGCATAATCTGTAATTTCAGCAGCATGAGACAGAGGAGATGCTCGGCAGTTGTAGTTGTTAGTGTAGCTGGTGGGGGAAGCTGGGGTTAGCGTAGCTGTTGGGGGCAGCATGGGCTTATATAGCTGGGCACTGTAGCTTAGATAGAGAGAGCTTGGGGGGGAGATGCTCCACAAGTCACCCTGCACCATGGATGCATCAGGTTTAGAATATATTTCCCCCCCGGTCTTATGGTTTGGTGCATCTTATCCGAAAAATACTGTATTTCACATGACACAGTTTCTAGTAGCAACCAGTGGAAATAGCAAGCTAAAGCCAGGCCAGTACTCCTTGCTTTCCTGACCATTATCTTAGAAACCATATTATCATTTGTTCCTGACCAGTTGGATGATGATAATTCTTCTGGATCCTCAAATATAGATGACCGTGAACTGGCTTTTCTGTGGTGAATAAGTAGTAAGGGACTCAGGCTAGGAGTTCCCCAAGACAGCCATTTAGTAAACTCCCTTTACTTATATTTTCCCAAGGCAAACACTGGAAACCTTACTATATCATTCCCAGCTTTAAAAAAAAGATTGTGAAATATTAGAAAAGGGGAAAGTAAGAAGGAATGAATGGAAAACCAAGAAAATACACACTTAGGCCCAGTGCACACCAAAAACCTCTAGCAGATTTGCTAATGCTAGAGGTTTTTGAAGCAGATTTACAGAACGATTCTAGCGTTTTTTGGAGCGTTTTTGTGTAGCAGATGTCAAATATTGTTACAGTAAAGCTGTTACTGAACAGCTTCTGTAACAAAAATGCCTGGAAAACCACTCTGCTCTAGCGTTTTTCAGAGCGGTTTTCCACTTTCCTATACTTTAACATTGAGGCAGAAACACAGCAGAAATCTAAAAAATGCTGCAGCCCCAGAGTTTGCATTTGTGGAAAAAACGACCCGCTCTGGTGTGCACCAGCCCATTCACTATCATTAGCAAAGCGTTTTTCCCCTTGCAAGCGGTTTAAAAAATGCTCCAGAACCGCTCTGGTGTGCACCAGCCCTAAGAAAAGTAACACCAAACGTTAAAAATGTAATGGGTGTACAGTATACAGTATGTTGTAAGAAACTAGTGGTACGTGTATACTATTAATGTTACTATCCGCCCGCGCACAAATAATCGCTCCCGTACAGCTCCTCTCCTCCCAAACACACCCTTAGGGCTATTTCAGACCAAAGGTAATTCCGCAGTGATTGTGCTGGGAACGCCAGCGACAAATCACTAATACAGTGTCTACCTATGGGTGCATTCCCACTGCAGCACTGCACTGTATCACCGCAAAATTGCCAAAAAGTCTGAATCACTATTTTTTGGGGGGTGATTTTCAATGTGAAACAGCTCTTACAGCTTCTCTACCACATACATGGACATTTCCCAAAAAACACACTGCCCCTCCCACACACACAGACCTAGCAGCAAGCCACGTATAGTGACCTTCCCCCTATACCAGAGGTGCCCACACTTTTTCAGCTAGCGATCTACTTTGAAAAAAAATAACACACTGAAAATGATCTACCAAATTGAAAATGATCTAGAATCTTCCTACAGATGCAAGCCACAGATGCAAGCCACAGCTGCAGCACATGCAAAGCGGCAGTCCAGCAGTGATGATTACTTCGAGCCGCCAGTCAATTAGATGCATATCATAGAGTCCTCCTCAGTAAGCCAAATAGAGCAGTGCTTGACCAAATAGAATCAAAATATCATGCTTAAAGTTAAAATACCATATTTAGTGTACGGCAAATAAGCAGTAGCACATAATGCTTCTAAATGTATGGCTACCTACCTTGCAACATCATAATCCTCTTCAGGACAGCATATCACACTAAGCTCACCCAAGTCAAAGAGACAGAGTACGATGCATACGTCACTCAGGCGGGCAGTGTGGGATCTACCCAGAGGTTCTTTGGGATCTACTGTTAGATCACGATCTACCTAATGGGCGTGTACGTTAAAAAAGGGCGCCGGGAAAAAAGGGCACAGGGTTTTAAACGATAAGTATGAATAATGTTTAAAAAAAAATTGTGCTATATTTCGTTTAAAAATAATGTTTTATAAAGTTATAAATCATTAAATAATGTGTATGAAATCGGCAATTGTAAAAACGTTAATCTTCCCTATTTAAAAAGTGAAATTTATAATAACATTTTATAAAACATTAATAAGAATGTTACGAAGGCTATACCTAACCCTACTCTCACACAGAACCCTCCCTGTACCTATCCCTAACCCCTAGACCCCCCTGGTGGTGCCTAAACCTAAAACCCCCCTGGTGGTGCCTAAACCTAAGACCCCCCTGGTGGTGCCTAAACCTAAGACCCCCCTGGTGGTGACTAAACCTAAGACCCCCCTGGTGGTGACTAAACCTAAGACCCCTCTTGTGGTGCCTAAACCTAAGACCCCCCTGGTGGTGCCTAAACCTAAGACCCTCCTGGTGATGCCTAAACCTAAGACCCCCCTGTGATAAGCATTAATAACTTTTTAAAAAAATATTGTGCGGTTTTTCGTTTAAAAATAATGTTTTAAAAAAAAAATTGTACGGTTTTTCGTTTAAAAATAATGTTTTAAAAAAATATTGTACTGTTTTTCGTTTAAAAATAATATTTAAAAAAATTATAAATCATTAAATAATGTGTAATCATGAGAAGCAGTTATAAAACATTAAAAGTCTCCGGGCACCGCTTTTAAAACGTTATTTTTCTCCGGCGCCCTTTTTTTCTGTTGGGCGCCCATTAAACGATATTTATTATGGGAGTGAATGGCAGCGCCCTTTTTGTCCATCTGCCTCATGCGCCCAAATTTCCTGCTTCCCTAATGGGCACCCCTGCACTATACACTCTCAAATAACTACCTATCTTCCACCTGCAGGTATTGGGGCTAGTACAGCCATCAGATCCCTCTTGTGAATCAGCACATCTTTGTTTCCTCCAGGACTCCCCACTGGAGTCCTGCTCTGCCTATATTTTGGTACTGCAAAAAGCCCCAATGCATTTAGCAGCTATGGAGGGACCGATCTGGTACCGAACTCTGGCAGTAGCGGCTATGGTAGGCACCTGGCTATGACCAACGTCTACTAAGTAATTTGGCTCCAGACTATTGTACCCAAACTCCAGCAGGACAGTGGTGGTGACAGAGGGAGATAGTGACTATGGCCAAGATAGGGGTAGTGTCAGCAGGAAGTAGGGGCTATGATTGGGATATAGCGGTGATGAAAGCAGACAGTAGTGGCTATGGTCAGGATAGCGGCAGTGACAGCTGGAGGTAGTGGCTATGGTCAGCACCTGGCTATTGCTGCTGCGGGTGGCATAGCGACAATGGGCACTGTGTATCTGGCTACATCGGCTGTGGGGATTAGTGTTAGGCATACATAGGGGGGATGATAGAGTTAGGTGAAGATAGGGCAGGGTTAGTGTGAGAATAAGGGTACAGTGAGGGATAGTAGAATAATGGTAAAATTATTCTACTGTTTCACTGGGTGCTCCTTTTAAATATATATGTGACTGGATTGGTTCAGCAATATCATTCAGAAACCACAAATAATGATGGCCATGTCTAGGAGAACTCATGGAGAAGCATATGATTTGTTTGATCAGCTGATAGATTTGCAAAGTTCTGATTTGCTGTAATCACATCCTGCTTTAGCATATAATAATGACTAGCAAATCAGAGACTTGCATATCTATCACCTGTAGCCAGATATACAGTGTCTATTGTCGCTATGCCAACTGATCACATGCTTCTCTGTGAGTTCTCCTAGACTTGACCATCACGAGTCATAAAGACCTGCTTTGTGCCTCTATGTGTCTTGAAAAGAGTGTGAATGGTTTAACAGTTGAACTTGCACATAGTGGAATACTTCACAGACTTGATTTGAAAAGGCATCTTCAAAGATTTCGAAGTATTTCTAGTGAGGAGAACACTGGCATTACAACAACCCACCCACCAGCATGAAGTTGTCCATTACCAAAACATCTGAACTTTTTTTATTGGAGTAGTTTCAATAAGTACGGTCACAAACTCAAGTTTTTTCCCCTTTTTTTAAATCTTATCTGCAATCATTTGAGCAGGCATAAGTAGGGAGTCATCATACACTTTTTTTCCTGACACAACCCTATGCATATCTGCACCTTATTAACATTTTCCAAAATATGTTACAGGCTATTAGGTTATACAAAAAAAATGTATTTGCCATGTAACATTTCCAGAAAACAGAAATTTACTATTGTAGAAGAAATGGAAAATTTCCGATATTCAATCACGTTTTTTCAAAGCCTATTGCATGCTTATATTACATTTTACATAAGAGAAATAGAAGACAAAATAAGTCAAAAGAAAACTCCATGACATGGGCACTGAATGTGAATATAAATCAACCCTCAAGTCTGAGTATTAGCAGACAATCAAGTTGCTAGAATCAGTTTTACCCTTAAATATACCCTTAAATATATTAGAATAGTTGGATTCTCCATGAAATACATTTTTTAGGCTTGTGAAGAAAGTAGTTAAATGTAAGCACATTCCTAAAGGTCATTTGTGGTCACATTATCACAGACTGGAGGTAAGAATACAATTTTTTTTCCGATTCTGAAAGCAAACTATAAGGAAGGGGAAAGAGATATTCTAAAAACAAGTAGCAGTTACTGACATAATTATGAGAATATTTTTATTCAACAGATTCCAGGTTTTCCTTCGAGTGTAAATTTTGAGAAAGGAATTTTCAGGTGATTTCACTCATCTCAGTTATGACATTACAGATTCAGTTAACTGTTTTATTTCATTAACTGGTTATAACAAAGTAATTGTGACTGATTCCTTAAAATTGTAAGTGCTTGTCTCAGCTGCATCTGTACATGATAATTCTGACATAAAGGAGCTGTGCATATATTTTGCCACAAGAGGGCAACATGCACTAGGAACTGTATAGAAATGACAGTACCAGAGTACATCTGTGCACACTGCACAGACTCTTGTTTTGATCAGTAACTTCTCTGAGCTTTCTCTAGTATTACATCCATCAGCTCGCTCATAAATAACATACACACTGATATTTTTTTTACTGCTGCCAACATCCTTCCTGTTTGCATTAGTCGTTCATTAGAGACTATTATTCATATCTAACATATCTAAGAGATTGCATAGTAGTTCATCCCTGTATTTTTATTTTATTTTATACTAACAAAGATGCTTAGAATTTAACAGATTTAATGGATTACGATTATCCACAGAAAATCAAATACATGACCCCACTATCCCAGGTTACAAGTATAGGGCAGGTACAGCATGAAAAAGGGCTAACGTCTCTTTTGGGATTCCCCATGTATGAAAACTTTCCTGACATTCTGTCCTAATAGTAAGTGGATACATCTCCCCAACTGGGAAAGAGACAGCAACAAGTACCCCTTTTGCAGAGCCAGGAAGAGATAGACGTTTTATCCAAGTGCCTCATTTCTTATGACCAGGACAATCTGGGTTCAGATTTAAGTGTACCAGAGACCCAAGAATAGAAAGTTGCATCAGTCGTGGTCTTCTGCACATGTGCAAAGGTCCCACACATGTGCAAAAGACCACAGCTGGTGCGACTGAGCCAGTTACCGTGGCTGATACGGCAGACCATGGGAGGTCGGCGAGGGACTCAGACGTGCTTATGGAGCTGGAAGAAGCCCCGGGTAAGTATTGATTCTTTCTATTCTCAGGTCTCTGGTTTCCTTTAGGGCCATGGAGGTTCTTGTAAATGCTAGGAACAGAAGTGGAAGATGTCCCCAGTAGGGACACAAGCAGCAGTAAAAAAAAAAAAAGTGAAACTAAAATATTTTCCCATGGAGCAGAGTTTTTTCTTTTTTTTTTTATTGTTTATTTGAGCAGAAGAATAGTTATTTTAGTTTCCCAACACCCCCTTCCATCTCCATCTCAATGTTGGCAATGAGACCACAACAGACATCATAGTGACCGCAATGATGCTCGGGATTACAGAGAAGGGCCACCCTTCATGGCCATGGCTGGAGCTCATCCTTCGGCTCTCCTCACTCCTGATCCCACCCATTTTGGAACAAGTTGGTTACAGTACTATCAGCTCCTGATTCCTATCCTATTCTTCCTCAGAGTCACATTGTTCTCTCTACAGCCATCACTACCAACCCAGTCTTCCTGTCTCTATCACTGTGCAGCCGGTACGCTGTATGAAGAAGTGATGACTGTGAGTGAGTCCTCAGGAGGTTGGAGTAAAAAAAGAGTGAGTCCTCAAGAGGTTAAAGGATGTAAACTGAGCCCCAGGGGGTAGGAGAGCAGAAGGAAGCATAGTGCAAATGGGGCTGTGCAGGGTGGGGTGAAGAATGGGTGGGTGTAAGGAATCCTCTGCCCCACCCACCCTGTAAGTGTATGTTATTTTATTATATTGGTTATTTCTTTTTAAGAAAAAATAATCAGTCCACTGCTGTCTGGCAGTATCAGTATGAAATGTTATTATAGCATCCCGTATGTTTGCAGCACCAGAAGGTAATATTAGATTGGTGAATACGTTTATTGTTTTATAATTCAGGCTAAAATAATAATATTAAATAGAGAATACACGTCAAAACTTCAATTCCATTTTCACATAGATCATGTTGCTTAGATAGACTATCTGTGGATATCATCAGGTCCAACTCAAACAAATCAGGGTCGTAACATTTTTTTCATATTTGGTCATCCTTATTGGTAAAGAGAATGTTTGTTCAGCTGTACTGCTATGGTTCCCGAAATCTAACCATTCTAGACAAATATATTATGCCCATTTTTTACTAACCAGACATTTTAGCACATTATATTTATATGTGCCCAACTGACTCAGCTCTGTAATGTTGATTTGTAGGTGTCTGGTGCCATCTTATGGTTAGAACTTGGCTTTACAACTTGGAAATCTTTCACAGTTGATCTGCAAGCAAACGTGGAATGGAGCATCAGATTTACAAAAGATTCTCAAAGGGAAACTCCATTTTTTGTTAATAACACACACACAACCTTTTGACAACATGCATAGCAGGCTGCAAACAGAACATTAAATAACAAAATGACTTGCATGATGCATCCCACAGATACATACTACAGTGGTAATAAACTTGGACACCCATGTGCAGACACCATATTGTGGGGAGAGGGACCATTGCTGGACTTTAGAACTGTTAAGTCTTACCAAATACTGGTGGGACTTATTGCTGGGGGTTTATAAGGGTTGGTTCCAGTGGCGTAACTATCGCCCCTGCGAGCGCAGTAGGGCCCAGGGGACTAAGGGGCCTGGCGGCTGCCTGTTTATAAGGGTCAGCATGCGGTCATTTGCCTCTGATTTGATGCAGCCACACAGGATGTACAGTGACAGACGCAGAGGCAGTGCAGCATGCCACACTCCACCGAAAGCCACTTAATGCTTTTCTGAAAGCGTGCAGAGCAGTGGCATATAATACTTTACCTGATTCCAGCGGCGGGAGAGGTTTTCCCCTTTACAGGGCAGCCGCACTCTGTACAGCGTGTCACTGCCCAACTCCTGTCTCTGCAAGCCATGGGGTATGCAGTGCAGAGCTGCACTGAAGAGAGGAGTGGGGGAGGGGGCCCTGACCTGCTGATAGAAGTATTACGCTCTGCTGCCCCCCTTCCTCCCCAATGGCACAGTTCAGGTAGGGCTATTGGTATGACACTGCTTAAACCCCACCCTAACATTACCCACTTCATGAAGCCTGACATCTTGAGTGCCCCCTGCGTTTGCACTTAATGTTCAATGTGATTATTGAACATTAATTGCAAACGCAGGGGGCACTCAAGATAATGAGGTGAACTGTATGACATGGGTTAGTCCATTACTGAGTAAAAATTGAGTGCAAGTGTAGGTGGTATATTTGTTTCAAATACTTATGCTGTAGGTCACTGCATTATATAATGAAAATATAGTGTGTGTGTGTGTGTGTGTGTGTGTGTGTGTGTGTGTGTGTGTGTGTGTGTGTGTGTGTGTGTGTGTGTGTGTGTGTGTGTGTGTGTGTGTGTGTGTGTGTGTGTGTGTACAAATTTTTGCAGGGGGGCCCGTTGATTTCTAGCTACGCCCCTGGCTGGTTCTCTCATGAAGCAAGGCGAAACATTTGCATCAGGCGCAGAGATTTCAGGGGCAGCATGTTGTACTGAGTGTACCTTCCTGTGGAATGGAGTGGCTGAGGGTGGGCGGTTTGTTTGTCACAGACTCACAGCCAGCCAATGTGTGTTGAGATGTAGCATGTCATGTGAGAACATTAAATGAAGCAGAGTAAATTGTCGGGTGCTGTGCGATCATTCCAAATCGGGGTGGGGGGCGCATTCTACCAAGTTTGCTTCAGGCAGAAAAAAGTCTAGAACCGGCCCTAGGGTCAAAAGAGCCTGGAATCAGCAGTTAATGCTGCTTATATAGTGAGGCTGCAAATAAAGCAGTCTTTTATGGAGTTTGTGGTCATGAAACCCTCAGTCTACAGGATTTATGAGAATTTATCAGATTTTTTTAAATGGGTTCACAAAAAGAGACAACTCTACAAAAAATTCTTATTTTTACATTCAATCAAAATTTTCCTTTAGGGATATTTTGTTGTGAACAGGTAAGTGTAAATACCATAAGCAAATTCTGTGAAATTCTCTCTGCAAGTAAAAGGAGCACCAGTGTGCAGACTGCAGACTGCTAAAAAAAACACTCAGGCAAAAAGATTGTATTGAAAAATACAGATTTTTGACTCAGTACTACTGCTAAGAAACTCAATACACAGTATACAAGGGTTTTAATAAACGTACATTTGAGTATCACATGCACAATCACAGCCGTCTCAGCCACCAGGCAGGTAGACATTTTTGCCTAGAGCGGCAGGAGGGAAGGGCGCTGTTGCACTGAGTAGTGAGAGAAGAAATGCCTCTCAGCTCACTCGGGTCAGATTACAACAATAGCTAACAGCAGCGCCTGACTCCACTCATAACTGATTCACTGATTCATTTATTCAGTTCCTTCAGCTCAATGATTCAAAGAACCACAGCAATGAATGAGTAAGTGAGAGAAGGCACTCATCCTAGCTCACTCAGTTCCAGCTCACTCAGGGATCCATTCGAGTACAGAATCAGCTCCTGAGTCCTGACTCTTCACTCTTAACTGATTCATTCAGTTCCTCTCTCTCTGCTACTGGTAACTGCATGGAGGTAGAGACTGAGTGTAGCAGCCAGGCATGGACTTCCCCCAAGGCCGCCTTTCATCCAGTGATTCAGGTTTGTTGTTGTAAGGCAATGTCAAACACTAGGCTAGCTGATAAAAGTGCAATTAGAGGGCAGGCAAGCTGGTAAATACAGGATCTTCTCAAAAAATTAGCATATTGTGATAAAGTTATTATTATTATCATTATTTTCTGTAATGTACTGATAAACAGTAGACTTTCATATATTTTAGATTCAAATACACACAACTGAAGTAGTTCAAGCCTTTTGTTGTTTTAATATTGATGATTTTGGCATACAGCTCATGAAAACCCAAATTTTCTATCTCAGAAAATTAGCATATTTCATCCGACCAATAAAAGAAAAGTGTTTTTAAAACAAAAAAAGTCACCCTTCAAATAATTATGTTCAGTTATGCACTCAATACTTGGTCGGGAATCCTTTTGCAGAAATGACTGCTTCAATGTGGCGTGACATGGAGGCAATCAGCCTGTGGCACTGCTCAGGTGTTATGGAGGCCCAGGATGCTTCGATAGCGACCTTAAGCTCATCCAGAGTATTGGGTCTTGCGTCTCTCAACTTTCTCTTCACAATATCCCACAGATTCTCTATGGGGTTCAGGTCAGGAGAGTTGGCAGGCCAATTGAGCACAGTAATACCATGGTCAGTAAACCATTTACCAGTGGTTTTGGCACTGTGAGCAGGTGCCAGGTCGTGCTGAAAAATCTTCATCTCCATAAAGCTTTTCAGCAGATGGAAGCATGAACCCACTTTTGAACCAGAAACAGCAGCAGAAGCGCCTGACCTGGGCTACAGAGAAGCAGCACTGGACTGTTGCTCAGTGGTCCAAAGTACTTTTTTTCGGGTGAAAGCAACTTTTACATGTCATTCGGAAATCAAGGTGCCAGAGTCTGGAGGAAGACTGGGGAGAGGGAAATGCCAAAATGCCTGAAGTCCAGTGTCAAGTACCCACAATCAGTGATGGTCTGGGGTGCCATGTCAGCTGCTGCTGTTGGTCCACTGTGTTTTATCAAGGGCAGGGTCAATGCAGCTAGCTATCAGGAGATTTTGGAGCACTTCATGCTTCCATCTGCTGAAAAGCTTTATGGAGATGAAGATTTAATTTTTACGCACGACCTAGCACCTGCTCACAGTGCCAAAACCACTGGTAAATGGTTTACTGACCATGGTATTACTGTGCTCAATTGGCCTGCCAACTCTCCTGACCTGAACCCCATAGAGAATCTGTGGGATATTGTGAAGAGAAAGTTGAGAGACACAAGACCCAACACTCTGGATGAGCTTAAGGCCGCTATCGAAGCATCCTGGGCCTCCATAACACCTGAGCAGTGCCACAGGCTGATTGCCTCCATGCCACGCCGCATTGAAGAAGTCATTTCTAAAAAGGATTCCCGACCAAGTATTGAGTGCATAACTGAACATAATTATTTAAAGGTTGACTTTTTTTGTTTTAAAAACACTTCTTTTATTGGTTGGATGAAATATGCTAATTTTTTGAGATAGGAAATGTGGGTTTTCAAGAGCTGTATGCCAAAATCATCAATATTAAAACAACAAAAGGCTTGAACTACTTCAGTTGTGTGTAATGAATCTAAAATATATGAAAGTCTACTGTTTATCAGTACATTACAGAAAATAATTAAATTTATCACAATATGCTAATTTTTTGAGAAGATCCTGTATATATACACAGCATGATGCAGAGCTTGCCTGGAGGGTCTGTGGGAAAAAATCTGTCTGGTCTCTCCCCATTGTTAAAATGACTGCATGTGTAGATAAGGTGTTAAACAAGTTGAAAAGTTTTGACAGTCCCTAGACTCCAGGAGGCTGCTTTCTGACTTGTGTGAGAGACTGGAGTCCTATTACAGGCAAGTAGCCTCTGTGTAATGTAGGACTGCAATACAGGTAAGCTCTCTGCTCCATCTCAGGCTATTCTCAGTCTCACTCCACTCCTCCTCTCTCTAGGCTAGTGCACGACAAAATAGCAATAGCAATGGCTAGCAATTTGCAAATGCGACCTTGTGAAGCGATTTTTGAAAGAATCGCTCCAAAAAATTTGAAAAAATCACAACGCTGCTGTGGGAACACAGTCATAGGGTAACATTAGCCCCGCGCTTTTCAAATCGCTGTCGATTTGAAAAGCGCTCAGAAGCGCTCTTGGTGTGCACCAGCCCTCCCTCATTCACCTTTGTTTCCCTCTTTCCCTAGTGCTGGGTGTTTGTGTCTTCTTGTGTCATACAGGAAAGCTAAATAAAAGTGCAATCCTGGGTGTCCTGACGAGGCGTGGGATCACGCGAAACAGCTGTTGACACAGACTCTTTTTTACCTTTTTTGTAACCTGCTTTTGCATCGTGCTTAAATAAAAGAATCCTGTTTCTGAGTTCCGGAATCCGTATCTCTTTTGTGATATCTGGCGAGGCAAATATCTTCTTCCCTCTCTTTCAGCTTTTCTCTCCTCCTTATTTCTCTGCATAAGGGCTCAGACACACTATAAGGTAGCGAAAACAGGGATTAGTAGAGATGGTGGTGAAGGGGAGGACATAGGTAGGTGTATGTGTGTGTGTGTGTGTTGGTGGGGGGGGGGGGGGGGATTGGCCTTGAGGGAATTACAGTGGCCATACTTCTGTTGACATGACAGCCGATCGACCAACCGTTTTGATGATATTAGTGAATCGGATAAAAAATTTTGGGTGGAAATTGGTTGAATGTATCAATCTGAGATGTTGGGAAATCTCGGGCCAATGTGGTTGTCAGGTGCGATAATCATGGTGTGCGATGACCACGAATTAAATATAAGACGGAAACCCCGGCCGTTGTCCCTCAAAATGTATTGTGCCCCCCTGATGCCTGTACTTTACCTGTCACTCTGTTCACAGAGTGTCCTTGCTGTATTTCCGCATTGGCACTCCACAAGATTACTGGCATATACGACATGGGGTGAATGTGTGCCATAATTTGGGCTGAGGCTGCCATGATAACGGGCCTCTAGTCTGTGTTTCCCCCCAGGCCAAAAGGTCCCAGTCCTCCCCTGGTAGCAGCATAGTGTGTGTGTGTGTGTGTGTGTGTGTGTGTGTGTGTGTGTGTGTGTGTGTGTGTGTGTGTGTGTGTGTGTGTGTGTGTGTGTGTGTGTGTGTGTGTGTGTGTGTGTGTGTGTGTGTGTGTGTGTATAGTGTAGTGTGTGTGTGTATAGTGTAGTGTGTGTGTGTGCGCGTGTGTGTATAGTGTGCTGTGTATAGTGTGTGTGTGCGTGTGTATAGTGTGCTGTGTGTGTGTGTGTGTGCGCTTGTGTGTGTATGGTGTATAGTGTGTGTGTATAGTATGCACGTGTATAGTGTGTGTGCGTGCTCTGTATAGTCTGCTGTGCATAGTGTGTGTGTGTGTATAGTGTAGTGTGCGTGTGTATAGTGCGTGCGTGTATGTACTGTGCGTGTGTATAGTGTGTGTTCATGTGTATAGTGTGTGTGTGTGTACTGTGCGTGTGTATAGTATGTGTGTACTGTGTGTGTACGTGTGTACAGTGTGTGTGTGTACTGTGTGTGTGTATAGTGTGTGTATAGTGTAGTGTGTAGTGTGTGTGCGTGTGTATAGTGTGTGTGTGTGTGTATAGTGTGTGCGTGTGTGTACTGTGTGCGTGTGCGTGTGTGTGTGTGTGTGTGTGTGTGTGTGTGTGTGTGTGTGTGTGTGTGTAGTGTGTGTGTGTGTGTGTGTGTGTGTGTGTGTGTGTGTGTGTGTAGTGTGTGTGTATAGTGTGTGTGTGTACTTTGTGTGGTGTGTGTGAGTGCCTGCCACAATAAGTATATTTTCTGGTGAAACGCTCTGCTGCATTACAACTGTTTTCTGGGGAACCTATGCCGCAATAAGTGTATTTTCTGATGAAACGCTGCTGCATTATGATTATTTTCAGGGGTTTTGGGGGTGGGGTTCACCACAGGGGTGGTGTTCACCACGGGGTGGGGGGTATGGGGCTGGGGGGCAATCACGGGGGGGGGGGGGGTGTGCTGGCGGGTTGGGGTGGGTGCCACAGGATTTCTCGCCTGGAGTGACAAAATGGCTAGAGGCACCCCTGTGCACAGTACTTGAACGACAGACTGGATCTAAACATGAAGCAACCGTACAATCATCTTTTTGTTATTTCAGACTCCTATACAACAGTATGCCACTTTGATAAAAAGGAAACATATTTTACTTGTGATAACTGCATGATACTTTATGTAGTATTACTTTGGCATTACAGATAGGTCACTGTCAGACATTTTACCATTTTGTCTTGGCAGTTGGCATTATAAATGGATCTTTGCCCCCCCCCCCCCCCCCGTGACATGGATAATTCTATCAGCATTTCAGTTGACATTTAGTTGTTCCCTAATTCAGTTCATTGAGATGTGTCAGAAGGGTTGTGCTTTCTGCTTTTTGCGATAACTTTTTGGTAATATATCTAGCATACCACAGAGTTGACTGTGCAAATGTTTTTTCCAATATAATCCTCAAGCAACTAGTAATATACCCATCCTCTATAGCCAACCAAGGGGTACACTTTAGTAGACCTCAGGGTACTTGCGTTTGTCATAAACAAATAACAAATAAATTGCAGGATTAAACATAACATTCAGTAAAAACATGTTTTTCTACTTTTTATTACCTACACAGTTATCATATTTGCTTTTGTGCACAAGCATTATCGCTTGTTTAAAAATTACACGTTCCCTGAGTACAGGTTATCTGCTTTGAAAGCTGCCATTACAATTTATTGCATAGCGGCTGTATTTACATATTATAATATATCCACTGAGAATTTGTCTGCTTTGTACACTTTGTGTGTGTTCAGCTGAAGCACTGCTAGGAATGTTTACGAATAGTGGCTGATACGGAAACATAAACAAGATAATGTAATCACTTTCGGAACTTTAGATTCAGAGCTAAGCTTCACATTGAAGAAGATAGTGCTGTGTTTGAATGCTGTTCTGCTACCAGGTTTTTTTTTTTTATGGTAGTAGGTTTTATACTGTAAAGAATCTTTTAGAACAAAGAAGATATGCTGAGGTTCTTTCCACATTAAAAGCATCAATAAATGTTGGATAGGCATTTATTCACCATTAACCACTTCCCGACCGCCGTATATACAATTGGCGGCCGGGAAGGGGACCCCGCAAGGACCGCCGTATTGACAATTGGCGGCGGTCCTTGTAGGGGCATGGGCGGAGCGATCGCGTCATCAGTGACGCGATCCTCCGCCTCCGCCTGGCGCCGCTCACCCGCCGCAACATCCCACCGGCCATACGGAAGCGCCGGCGGGATGTTAACCCGACGATCGCCGCATACAAAGTGTATAATACACTTTGTAATGTTTACAAAGTGTATTATACAGGCTGCCTCCTGCCCTGGTGGTCCCAGTGTCCGAGGGACCACCAGGGCAGGCTGCAGCCACCCTAGTCTGCACCCAAGCACACTGATTTCTCCCCCCCTGCCCCAGATCGCCCACAGCACCCCTCAGACCCCCCCCCCTGCCCACCCCCCAGACCCCTGTTTGCACCCAATCACCCCCCTAATCACCCATCAATCACTCCCTGTCACTATCTAAAAACGCTATTTTTTTTTATCCCCCCCCCTGCCCCCTGCTCCCTCCTGATCACCCCCCACCCCTCAGATTCTCCCCAGACCCCCCCCCAGACCCCCCCCACCCCATGTACTGTATGCATCTATCCCCCCTGATCACCTGTCAATCACCTGTCAATCACCCATTAATCACCCCCTGTCACTGCCACCCATCAATCAGCCCCTAACCTGCCCCTTGCGGGCAATCTGATCACCCACCCACACCAATAGATCGCCCGCAGATCCGACATCAGATCACCACCCAAGCGCAGCGTTTACATCTAAACCACCC
Source organism: Hyperolius riggenbachi (assembly GCF_040937935.1). Classification (NCBI taxonomy): domain Eukaryota; kingdom Metazoa; phylum Chordata; class Amphibia; order Anura; family Hyperoliidae; genus Hyperolius; species Hyperolius riggenbachi. The sequence goes on along the minus strand of NC_090652.1, from coordinate 199,006,990 downwards.
ATCAGATCACCACCCAAGCGCAGCGTTTACACCCACTAATTACCCATCAATCACCCCCTATCACCACCTGTCACTGTTACCCATCAGATCAGACCCTAATCTGCCCCTTGCGGGCACCCAATCACCCGCCTACACGCTCAGATTGCCCTCAGACCCCCCCTTATCAATTCGCCAGGGCAATATTTACATCTGTCCTTCCCTGTAATAACCCACTTATCACCTGTCAATCACCCCCTGTCACTGCCACCCATCAATCACCCCCTGTCACTGCCACCCATCAATCAGCCCCTAACCTGCCCCTTGCGGGCAATCTGATCACCCACCCACACCAATAGATCGCCCGCAGATCCGACATCAGATCACCACCCAAGCGCAGTGTTTACATCGATTGTCTCCTCTAAACACCCACTAATTACCCACTAACTACCCATCAATCACCCCCTATCACCACCTGTCACTGTTACCCATCAGATCAGACCCTAATCTGCCCCTTGCGGGCACCCAATCACCCGCCTACACGCTCAGATTGCCCTCAGACCCCCCCTTATCAATTCGCCAGTGCATTAGTTACATCTGTTCTTCCCTGTAATAACCCACTGATCACCTGTCAATCACCCATCAATCACCCCCTGGCACTGCCACCCATCAATCACCCCCTGGCACTGCTACCCATCAATCACCCCCTGTCACTGCCACTCATTAATCAGCCCCTAACCTGCCCCTTGCGGGCAATCTGATCACCCACCCACACCAATAGTTTGCCCGCAGATCCGACATCAGATCACCACCCAAGCGCAGCGTTTACATCTATTCCCTCCTCTAAACACCCACTAATTACCCATCAATCACCCATCAATCACCCCCTATCACCACCTGTCACTGTTACCCATCAGATCAGACCCTAATCTGCCCCTTGCGGGCACCCAATCACCCGCCTACACGCTCAGATTGCCCTCAGACCCCCCCTTATCAATTCGCCAGTGCAATATTTACATCTGTTCTCCCCTGTAATAACCCACTGATTACCTGTCAATCACCTGTCAATCACCTATCAATCACCCCCTGTCACTGCCACCCATCAATCACCCCCTGTCACTGCCACCCATCAATCACCCCCTGTCACTGCCACCCATCAATCACCTGCTGTCACTGCCACCCATCAATCAGCCCATAACCTGCCCCTTGCGGGCAATCTGATCACCCACCCACACCAATAGATCGCCCGCAGATCCGACGTCCGATCACCTCCCAAGTGCAGTGTTTACATCTGTTCTCTACCCTAAACACCCACTAATTACCCATCAATCACCCCCTGTCACTGCTACCTATCAGATTAGACCCCCTATCTGCCCTAGGGCACTCAATCACCCGCCCACACCCTCAGAATGCTCTCAGACCCCAGCCCTGATCACCTCGCCAATGCATTGCTTGCATCTATTCCCCCCTCTAATCACACCTTGAGACACCCATCAATCACCTCCTGTCACCCCCTAACACACCTACCCATCAGATCAGGCCCTAATTTGCCCCGTGTGGGCTCCTGATCACTCGGCCAAACCCTCAGATCCCCCTCAGACCCCCTTCCGATCACCTCCCCAGTGCATTGATTGCATCTATTTTCCCCTCTAACCACCCCCTGAGACACCCATCAATCACCTCCTGTCACCCCCCTAGCACTCCTATCCATCAGATCAGGCCCAATACAACCTGTCATCTAAAAGGCCACCCTGCTTATCACCGGTTCCACAAAATTCGCCCCCTCATAGACCACCTGTCATCAAAATTTGCAGATGCTTATACCCCTGAACAGTCATTTTGAGACATTTGGTTTCCAGACTACTCACGGTTTTGGGCCCGTAAAATGCCAGGGCGGTATAGGAACCCCACAAGTGACCCCATTTTAGAAAAAAAGACACCCCAAGGTATTCTGTTAGGTGTATGACGAGTTCATAGAAGATTTTATTTTTTGTCAAAAGTTAGCGGAACTTGATTTTTATTGGGTTTTTTTCACAAAGTGTCATTTTTCACTAATGTGTGACAAAAAATAAAATCTTCTATGAACTCGCCATACACCTAACGGAATACCTTGGGGTGTCTTCTTTCTAAAATGGGGTCACTTGTGGGGTTCCTATACTGCCCTGGCATTTTAGGGGCCCTAAACCGCGAGGAGTAGTCTAGAAAACAAATGCCTTAAAATGACCTGTGAATAGGACGTTGGGCCCCTTAGCGCACCTAGGCTGCAAAAAAGTGTCACACATGTGGTACCGCCGTACTCAGGAAAAGTAGTATAATGTGTTTTGGGGTGTATTTTTACACATACCCATGCTGGGTGGGAGAAATTTCTATGTAAATGGACAATTGTGTGTAAAAAACATCAAACAATTGTCATTTACAGAGATATTTCTCCCACTTAGCATGGGTATGTGTAAAAATACACCCCAAAACACATTATACTACTTCTCCTGAGTACGGCGGTACCACATGTGTGGCACTTTTACACCCTAAGTACGCTAAGGGGCCCAAAATCCAATGAGTACCTTTAGGATTTCACAGGTCATTTTGCAACATTTGGTTTCAAGACTACTCCTCACGGTTTAGGGCCCCAAAAATGCCAGGGCAGTATAGGAACCCCACAAATGACCCTATTCTAGAAAGAAGACACCCAAAGGTATTCCGTTAGGAGTATGGTGAGTTCATAGAAGATTTTATTTTTTGTCCCAAGTTAGCGGAAAATGACACTTTGTGAAAAAAAAAATTAATATCAATTTCCGCTAACTTGTGACAAAAAAATAAAAACTTCTATGAACTCACCATACTCCTAACGGAATACCTTGGGGTGTCTTCTTTCTAAAATGGGGTCATTAGTGGGGTTCCTATACTGCCCTGGCATTTTAGGGGCCCTAAACCGTGAGGAGTAGTCTTGAAACAAAAATGACCTGTGAAATCCTAAAGGTACTCATTGGACTTTGGGCCCCTTAGCGCAGTTAGGGTGCAAAAAAGTGCCACACATGTGGTATCGCCGTACTCGGGAGAAGTAGTACAATGCGTTTTGGGGTGTATTTTTACACATACCCATGCTGGGTGGGAGAAATACCGCTGTAAATGGACAATTGTGTGTAAAAAAATCAAAAGATTGTCATTTACAGAGGTATTTCTCCCACCCAGCATGGGTATGTGTAAAAATACACCCCAAAACACGTTGTACTACTTCTCCCGAGTATGGCGATACCACATGTGTGGCACTTTTTTGCACCCTAACTGCGCTAAAGGGCCCAAAGTCCAATGAGTACCTTTAGGATTTCACAGGTCATTTTGAGAAATTTCGTTTCAAGACTACTCCTCACGGTTTAGGGCCCCTAAAATGCCAGGGCAGTATAGGAACCCCACAAATGACCCCATTTTAGAGAGAAGACACCCCAAGGTATTCCGTTAGGAGTATGGCGAGTTCATAGAAGATTTTATTTTTTGTCACAAGTTAGCGGAAATTGATTTTAATTGTGTTTTTTCACAAAGTGTCATTTTCCGCTAACTTTTGACAAAAAATAAAATCTTCTATGAACTCACCATACTCTTAACGGAATAACTTGGGGTGTCTTCTTTCTAAAATGGGGTCATTTGTGGGGTTCCTATACTGCCCTGGCATTTTAGGGGCCCTAAACCGTGAGGAGTAGTCTTGAAACGAAATTACTCAAAATGACCTGTGAAATCCTAAAGGTACTCATTGGACTTTGGGCCCTTTAGCGCAGTTAGGGTGCAAAAAAGTGCCACACATGTGGTATCGCCGTACTCAGGAGAAGTAGTATAATGTGTTTTGGGGTGTATTTTTACACATACCCATGCTGAGTGGGAGAAAGATCTCTGTAAATGGACAATTGTGTGTAAAAAAAATTAACAAATTGTCATTTACAGAGATATTTCTCCCACCCAGCATGGGTATGTGTAAAAATACACCCCAAAACACATTATACTACTTCTCCTGAGTACGGCAATACCACATGTGTGGCACTTTTTTGCAGCCTAACTGCGCTAAGGGGTCCAAAGTCCAATGAGCACCTTTAGGCTTTACAGGGGTGCTTGCAATTTAGCACCCCCCAAAATGTCAGGACAGTAAACACACCCCACAAATGACCCCATTTTGGAAAGTAGACCCTTCAAGGTATTCAGAGAGGGGCATGGTGAGTCCGTGGCAGATTTCATTTTTTTTTTGTCGCAAGTTAGAAGAAATGGAAACTTTTTTTTTTTTTTTCTCACAAAGTGTCATTTTCCGCTTACTTGTGACAAAAAATAATATCTTCTATGAACTCACTATGCCTCTCAGTGAATACTTTGGGATGTCTTCTTTCCAAAATGGGGTCATTTGGGGGGTATTTATACTATCCTGGAATTCTAGCCCCTCATGAAACATGACAGGGGGTCAGAAAAGTCATAGATGCTTGAAAATGAGAAAATTCACTTTTTGCACCATAGTTTGTAAAAGCTATAACTTTTACCCAAACCAATAAATATACACTGAATGGGTTTTTTTAAATCAAAAACATGTTTGTCCACATTTTTTGCGCTGCATGTATACAGAAATTTTACTTTATTTGAAAAATGTCAGCACAGAAAGTTAAAAAAATCATTTTTTTGCCAAAATTCATGTCTTTTTTGATGAATATAATAAAAAGTAAAAATCGCAGGAGCAATCAAATAGCACCAAAAGAAAGCTTTATTAGTGACAAGAAAAGGAGCCAAAATTCATTTAGGTGGTAGGTTGTATGAGCGAGCAATAAACCGTGAAAGCTGCAGTGGTCTGAATGGGAAAAAAGTGGCCGGTCCTTAAGGGGTAGAAAGCCCTAGGTCCTCAAGTGGTTAAAGAACACACTTAACAAATATATATGCATCAAGGGGTACTTGAGATGAGTTTACCAGCAATAGGGCACACTTGGCCAACATAGTCATTATAAAGGGATACATGCTTATACATGTTTATACCTGAAGATTATACTTTTCACAATCAGCACTTACTCTGCTAGACAAGTTCATATGGTCACAACTGTTTGAATTATTTGGAGCCAAAGACAATGTAAAACTTTAGACCCCCCCCCCCAAACATACACACAACACACAAACTATGCTACCTATGCAGTGTAATCACTTATTTCTAAAAACAATTTCTATAGGATGAAGTTATATAAAGTTATACTGCAACAATAGACAGACGTCTCCATGTCCAAGTGTTAAAGGCAGTAGACTATCCAGAGCCCCTGAGCACCAAGGAAGTGGTAGATGTGCGGTGGCAAACACAGCAACAAAAATGGGTGTGATCACAACAGATTGTGTACAGGGCCAAATGATTACAAATAAGGGAGCCATGATGCTCCTGCAGAGACTTTAACTAAAAGAAGGACAAGTGCTAAAGGATGTGACCAAATTAAATACAAACCAATGTGAATCCGTTGAACTAAAAAAAACATGCACACAGCAACCTATGACATGGAAAGGGCAAAATACTGGGCATAAGATAAAAGTAAATGAACCTAAATTGCAAGTTGTAGGCACTTGATTAGAGTGCCACAGTTCTTTTACCCATAATTTACAGAGCCACAAACAAGCATGCAACAGTGTCACACATCAAAACATAAAAATGTAAAGCACATAAAATAGATACTAACATACTAAGCAAACATGGCAAATTCCAATGATAAATAATACTAGTGACAGGAATATACCATTAGTTATTATTTGAGTCCACTGAAAGGCAAGAAGTGATAGGTAGATTCTAGTAGCAGGCTGGTAATGATCCAAAGATTCTGTGAGTCAGCAGGCAGTGAAAGGTATATTCTACTGGTAGGAAGTTAGTGATGAGTATCTCCTAGTGTCAAGCAGGAAGTGATAGGCAAAGACTGAGATTCTAGTGGCTAGCAGGTGGAGATATATAAATTGTAGTTGCAGACAGGTAGTGGTAGGCATATTCAAGTAGCAAGCAGGTAACAATCATATTGCTAGATTATAGTAATAGGCAGCAGGAGACTGGCAGTAAGTGACGAATATTGACTCACAGGGATGAGTAGTGGTGGACAGTGGGTGAAAAGCAGTGACAACTAATGAGTGATGAGCAGTGACAGTAATGGTTAACAAGCAGTGACAATAGGAGGTAATAAGCCATGAGAGGAGGTGAGCAGTGACAGCAGGCAGTAACACGTAGCAATGGAAGGACATGATGAAGGAGGTGATGAGTAGTGACAGCAGGACATGATGCACAGCAGCAGCAGAAGGCGATGAGAAGTGACAGAAGGTGCCAAGTTAAGAGAGCAGGAGATGATGAGAAGCGACAGCAGAACATGATGTGCAGTGACAGCAGGAGGTGACTGCAAAATGTGACAAATGTTGACAGGAGGTATCTAGCAGCTACAGAAAGAGGTGATGAGTGAAGACAACGGTGACAAGCAGTAACAGCAAGTGGTCATGAAAAGTATCAGCAGTGACAACAGACCAGTAGTGACAGCAGATGACAGTAGTGACAGCAATGGCAACTAATTACAGCTTTTAATCTCCCTGGTGCTAGTGATGGATCAACAGTACTTCCTGGTGGTCAGTGGGCAAGCTGCATATATCAGCACTGTGCAGGGTCTCCTACTTACTTCAGGCTCCCACCCATGCCACTTTCCTCCTGCAATACACATTCCGAGGGCAGGACCTCTAACTCTAGCTGGGCAAGCCCATCACATCTTGCACACTACATTGATGTGTGTCATTCAGTGGTGCAGCAGAAGCAAAGGGGATGGATGAAAGCCAAAAGGAGACCTAGCAGAGCTCCCACAACTTGAAGAAGTCACGCCCCGGAGTGTGAAGGTGCGTACACACGCACTACGGCCGCAACGACAGATCCTTTAGACCCTCCCGCTAGGCGGATGTTCAGTAGACAGTAGGGCGCGTGTACGAGCTGTCGGCGGACCGATAAGGCTGTTTCTGAACGATCCGCCGAGCGGATCATTCAGAAACAGCCTTATCAGACCGCCGACAGCGCATACACTCGCACTACTGTCGGCTGAATGTCCACCCTGCGGGAGGGTCCGGCGGACCCGTCGTTGCCACCGGTAGTGCGTGTATATGCACCTTAAGGGGCACAGAGAGTGTGACCTTTGTACTGGTGGGGCACTCCAGGAGGTTAAGCTTAACTGGAATGACTGCCTCCAAAAATGGGCCTGCATGTGGCTATAAAATGTGCAGCCAGTCAGACAAGAAATGCTAATCAGCAGATCACAATGCAAATGTCGGGATTTCTAAAGCTGCAAGATAGTAATATATCATTTCAGGGGATAGAAATCGCCACATTTTTAGTAGAGCAATACAAACTGTATATTTACATATATCCGTACATCTATTCTGAAAGAGGGACAAATGTGGAAGGAAGAATGACAGAGGGATTTCATTAATCAGAATCAGAATCACTTTATTCGCCAAGTGCGACAGGCGCCGCACCCGGAATTATTTGTGGACAAGGCATATTGGCAGGTGCAAACAGTGCAGGTAACAATTTCACATAGTACAATTAAAAGAAGCATTTCAACATAGCAATGATACATAGAGCCCTTGCCTCCCTATTAAGCAGAGATGGACATGAGTGTCAGCCTATGGGCGCGCGTTCGTCCTCCAGTGCCCCGAGTGCGGAAGGGGATTAGGAGATGGCATTGGGGAGAGGGTCTGAGTTGAGGAGAGTGATAGCTTGAGGGAAGAATGTGTTCCTACGCCTGGTGGTTTTGGTGTATATGGACCTATAGCGACGTCCCGAGCGAAGGGGACTGAAGAAGTGATTGCCAGGGTGGGAGGGATCGAGTGTGATTCTATTTGCCCTGGACCTCATTCTGGATGTGTGGAGAAGGTCCAGGGGTGGCAGGGGCGACCCAATGATCTTCTCAGCCACATTGATGACTCTCTGGAGTTTGAGCCTATCCTTTGCATTTGCTCCCGAGTACCAGACAATGATGGAGGAGCAAAGGACAGATTCGATGGTCGCCGTATAAAAATGGACCTATACATTAACATAATAATATCTACTTATGGATCTATTTGTTAAGATTAGCACTCTCATCAGGAACATTAATAGCCACTACTTAGATCCTCCAAGTTCTCCAACACTTTCCCTTAAGAATAATCTCTTGTGACAGGTACCACCAGTGTTGTGTAAACTAACAGATTAAGTAGAGGATAATAGCATGTAATACCTTGCTCACAGAACTACCACAAAAGGTTAAAGGACAACTGAAGTGAGAGGCTGTCATATTTACAGGGAGTGCAGAATTATTAGGCAAATGAGTATTTTGACCACATCATCCTCTTTATGCATGTTGTCTTACTCCAAGCTGTATAGGCTCGAAAGCCTACTACCAATTAAGCATATTAGGTGATGTGCATCTCTGTAATGAGAAGGGGTGTGGTCTAATGACATCAACACCCTATATCAGGTGTGCATAAGTATTAGGCAACTTCCTTTCTTTTGGCAAAATGGGTCAAAAGAAGGACTTGACAGGCTCAGAAAAGTCAAAAATAGTGAGAGATCTTGCAAAGGGATGCAGCACTATTAAAATTGCAAAGCTTCTGAAGCGTGATCATCGAACAATCAAGCGTTTCATTCAAAATAGTCAACAGGGTCGCAAGAAGCGTGTGGAAAAACCAAGGCGCAAAATAACTGCCCGTGAACTGAGAAAAGTCAAGCGTGCAGCTGCCAAGATGCCACTTGCCACCAGTTTGGCCATATTTCAGAGCTGCTGCAACATCACTGGAGTGCCCAAAAGCACAAGGTGTGCAATACTCAGAGACATGGCCAAGGTAAGAAAGGCTGAAAGATGACCACCACTGAACAAGACACACAAGCTGAAACGTCAAGACTGGGCCAAGAAATATCTCAAGACTGATTTTTCTAAGGTTTTATGGACTGATGAAATGAGAGGGAGTCTTGATGGGCCAGATGGATGGGCCCGTGGCTGGATTGGTAAAGGGCAGAGAGCTCCAGTCCGACTCAGACGCCAGCAAGGTGGAGTACTGGTTTGGGCTGGTATCATCAAAGATGAGCTTGTGGGGCCTTTTCGGGTTGATGATGGAGTCAAGCTCAACTCCCAGTCCTACTGCCAGTTTCTGGAAGACACCTTCTTCAAGCAGTGGTACAGGAAGAAGTCTGCATCCTTCAAGAAAAACATGATTTTCATGCAGGACAATGCTCCATCACACGCGTCCAAGTACTCCACAGCGTGGCTGGCAAGAAAGGGTATAAAAGAAGAAAAACTAATGACATGGCCTCCTTGTTCACCTGATCTGAACCCCATTGAGAACCTGTGGTCCATCATAAAATGTGAGATTTACAAGGAGGGAAAACAGTACACCTCTCTGAACAGTGTCTGGGAGGCTGTGGTTGCTGCTGCACACAATGTTGATGGTGAACAAATCAAAACACTGACAGAATCCATGGATGGCAGGCTTTTGAGTGTCCTTGCAAAGAAAGGTGGCTATATTGGTCACTGATTTGCTTTTGTTTTGTTTTTGAATGTCAGAAATGTATATTTGTGAATGTTGAGATGTTATATTGGTTTCACTGGTAAAAATAAATAATTGAAATGGGTATATATTTGTTTTTGTTAAGTCGCCTAATAATTATGCACAGTAGTAGTCACCTGCACACACAGATATCCCCCTAAAATAGCTAAAACTAAAAACTACTTTCAAAAATATTCAGCTTTGATATTAATGAGTTTTTTGGGTTCATTGAGAACATGGTTGTTGTTCAATAATAAAATTATTCCTCAAAAATACAACTTGCCTAAAAATTCTGGACTCCCTGTATTTCCTTATAAGTAATACCAGTTGCCTGGCAATCCTGCTGACCCTTTGCCTCTAATACTTTTAGCCATAGATCCTCAACAAGTATGCAGCAGATCAGGAGTTTCTGACATTATTGTCAGATCTGACAAGATTAGCTTCATGTTTGTTTCTGGTGTGATTCAAACACTACTGCAGCCAAATAGATCAACAGGGCTGCCAGGCAACCAGTATTGTTTGAGAGGAAATAAATATGGCAGCCTCCATATTCTTCTCACTACAGTTGTCCTTTAAAAGAGCTAAAGAAGAAATTATATGGTTAAAAACGTATAGGTTTTCTTTCATGTGTATAACATTCTCCTCTCGTGACCCCCATGGTATCTGTCCAGGGTGCCATTAGAAAGCTCACTTACAGTACTCACATGATGGGAGGCATTAGGAGTTAGTAGCCATGTTAATAGGTAAATGGTGGGCCTCAAGTCTTTTCCCTAAGCATATAACTCACATGCTGATTCTTTTCTGCAAGTTCATTGCTTTACATTGTGTCAATGACCTTTTTTTAACATTGCCTTAATTGTAAATTGGTTCAAGGATTACCAAACATTTACTTTGCCTTCCATTATTTTATTTTTTTTACCTTGGTTATTAAATTGGCAAGCTTATCTCCTCCCTGGGCTTCAATTACCACCTTTATGCAGATGACACTCAGATTTACCTCCATACCCCCGATCTCTCAGCCACCACCATAAACAAGGTCTCCTCGTGTCTCTCAGCAATTTCCTCCTGGATGTCAGCTAGGTTCCTAAAGCTTAACCTAGACAAAACTGAGCTCCTGATCTTTCCACCCCATGCTGCTGCACCCATCCCAGGTTTCCACCTCACAATCGACAACACAACCATTCTCCCTACCTCCCAGGCCCGCTGCCTGGGTGTCACCTTGGACTCTGACCTCTCCTTCATCCCACACATCCAAAACATCACAAGAGCCTGCAATTTCCACCTCCGTAATATCTCCAAGATCCGCCCATTCTTAACCCCGGACACGACCAAACTGCTCATCCATGTCCTCATCATCTCCCGCCTTGATTACTGTAACTCACTCCTTTCTGGCCTCCCTCTGAAACGCACTGCCCCCCTTCAATCAGTGATGAACGCGTCTGCAAGACTCATCCATTCTTCGCACCGCTCTGCATCCACATCTCCCCTTTGTGAATCCCTGCACTGGCTCCCTATCCGTCTCAGGATAAGTTTCAAGATTCTATGCCTGGCGTATAAATCTGTGCACAAAACATGCCCTACCTACATCTCGGAGCTTGTTCACAAGTATACACCAGGTCGCCCCCTCCGTTCCTCCAACGACCTCCGCCTCACCACCCCGCGCATTTCACACTCCCATGCCCGCCTGCAGGATTTCTCAAGAGCTGCCCCCACCCTCTGGAATGCCCTTCCACCACCCATCAGAATTGCTCCCTCTTTCAACACATTCAAGCAAGCCCTCAAAACCCACCTCTTTATGATGGCCTACCCACCTCCTACCACACAGTAACTCTCTAAGGAATATTTAACAGCCCCCCCTAGTGTTTCCACCCCTCCCTTTAGATTGTAAGCCTCTGGCAGGGTCCTCCACTCCCTAGTGTAATCTACAGGATCATGTGCTCCTGTCCTATGACAGCCTGTACTTGTATTACTGGGCCTACCTAACCAGCCCATATTGCATGATCATGTATTTTGTACAATTTGTATGTATAACTTTGTTCTATGTGTATAACCCTATGTATGTCATCCTTGTATCATTGTATATATTTATTGTTCAGCGCTGCGTAATATGTTGGCGCTTTATAAATACAATAAATAATAATAATAATACTAGAAAAATGCTGATAATGGAAAAATTATTGTGTAGCTAAACAACCTTGACTTTTTTGAAAGCCTTTATTTATGTGCTTTATATATTCCTAAAATTCTAATTTAAGGTATATTACAAAAAAAAAAAAAAAAAAAGAAGAAGAAGAAAATAGAAGACTGCCATGATCACCAGCAAATGGCAGGCACTGCTGCTTTATAAAGATGTATTTTATATAGACCAGTGTTCTCCCCAGGCCTTTTTAGCTGGGTGCTCCACCCGGCTAATTTTGGTGAGCACCCAGCTGTCATCAGCACACCTCCTCATCCTTCTCCTATGCTGTAAGCAGAGTTGCTTTGATATTGTGATTTATTCACTTTTAGTGGACTTTCATGGCCTAGAATCAAATGCCAATCACCACGGGAACGATCTTGCTGACTTTATTAGTAAAGATTGCTGAGATTTATTTGTAAATTATTTAAAGCACTGAGCAGAGAACAATTTGAATTTAATTTGTTCTCCTCAGAGGCATACTCATACGGTAATCAAATGGCACCTCTCCTGGATTAACCCTTAGACTGCCGCCAACGTCTATTGGTGTTCTGTTTTCGCATCCATATGGCACGGACGTCTAAAAACATTATTGTCTCCCCAAATTCCTTTGCCACGGGTATCTAAAAGGAATTTAGTACAAAGTTTTGGCTCAGTGCCAATTTTCTACTTCACTTGAAATATGCAAATAATGCTAAGTTGATGCAAACATATGCAAATATTACTGCAAATCTATGCAGCTTGAATATGGACCAGTAAAATGCTTTTACTACAAGATTTGATTAGATTTACAATACATTTTCATAATAATTAGTATAATTCTGTGTAATAAAAATTAGCATAATTCTCATTCACGCACATTTATTTATACCTCAATAACAATCCTACTGATTAATTTGGACTTTGGTACATGTAGATTTGGGTAAGACATTTATAAACACAATACAAATATAGCAAGTACTGGCCAGCTAAAAACAACTAAAAAACATTGTTTACTATATGTCCAAATCCAGAGTTGTCTAAAAGTAAATCATTCAGGGGCGTGGCTTGCTCATGGCGCGCGCTAGACGTCTTTTCTGAGAGCTCCCGCTGGCCGGACTCCCCGAGCATAATATTAGCTAAAAGTTGAAGCTTTTTTGGACTCCCATGGGGGGCAGAAAGAAGGACAAGTCCTCTGGCACCCAGCAAACCCCACGCAAGGGAAGAATACAACAATTTCTCCGTCCCTTGACGAGATCCGCGAGCACCTCGGACTTATCTAAGATGGCACCGGACCAATCTACGCAAGACAAGGCCGCTGTCTCTCCCAGCAGCTCTCTCCCAAACAGCTCTCCTACCCACTAGCCGAACAGCCCCGCGGGTCACAGTTTTCCGGCAAGATCCGATGATGCTGAATCATTCGTGGAGATGGACTTGCATGAATATATCAGGTCGCTACCTACCAAAGACGACCTGGAAAAATATGTAAGTAGATTAGAGGCAACCTATCGCAAAGAACTAGAAGAGGTGAAGCAAGAAATCAGGCATGTAGGCCACAGGGTGAAGGAAACAGAAAAGAGCCTAGAAAGAATTGAAAAAGCCCAGTACGCAAGCTACACTGGACAAACATTCTCTGCAGATCCAAAGCCTTTTCTTGAAACTAGACGACCAGGAGAACCGGCAACGTCGCAACAATCTCCGAGTCCGGGGTCTCCCTGAAGCCACGAAGACCCAAGACCTTGTACCTGCACTGACGGCCATCTTCAACCTCTTTCGGGGGCTCCCACACAATACACCGAGATAGACCGGGCTCACCGCACTCTAGGCCCAGTAAGTACCAATCCAGATAGTCCCCGCGACGTGGTCTGCCGCACCCACTATTATAATATCAAAGACGCCATCATGATCGCTGCCAGGGACAAAGGCCACGTGGAATTTGACGGCGCCAAAATCTCCATACTGGCGGACCTTTCCAGCCTAACCCTACAGATGCGCAGAGCATTGAAGCCGGTACTTACAGTCCTGCGAGAGAAACAGATTCCGTACCGATGGGGTTACCCGTTTCAACTCCAAGTTAAACACAATGGAAAGTCAGCCTTTCTATCCTCACCTGCTGATCTGCCGAAGTTCTGCGACATCCTGGATTTCACCGCACCGAAGCTCCCCGACTGGCCGGAGAACTTGCAGGTTTCCAAAGGCGCCCTTCAGCAAAGAACACGCTGGCAGACCGCTGGACGCAACACCCGCCACAGCAACCTGGCATCATCGCAGAACTCCACAGATGGGTGAGATCCTTCTAATTAACCTTTGTTTTGCCACCATACACTTCATTAATGGCGGCTGAATAGACTGGCCACATTCCTCTTGTTTGCCCATAAATCAATTTATGCTCTTAAGATGCATTTGTTTCTTTGACTTACTGCATTCCAATATGAAGGTCGTACATTGCCTTATAACTTTGCTCATATCAAACTATGCCCTCTGGAGATAATATCACCTTTCATGCTACCAAATCAATCCCTGATCCCACGCTTACAACTCCAGAGATTTAACTTTTTTATCCACCCAGAGAGACATTTTACAGCATAAGAGACGGCCTTCATTACGCTACACAAACACTCTCCCTACTCAATAGAATGCATCGTAGGAAGATTATCATGTGCTCTTTTCTAGGTCGGCCATGCGGACTCTATCAGCCCCACTCCAAGGAGTGTTTCTAAGTTTTTAATTAACAAAACAGGTTATATGTCGTTATACTGTTATAATTACTGTTGTAATTGTCCTTCAGTTAGCCCTTAGGCTTATTTCATACGTTCTTAGAATATAATAACATAAGATGTTAATCTTACTGTATAAGATATATTTTATGTATTGTCCCTACGGGGAGTCCCATGTATGGTATGCTTTGAGCGGGTTCCGCTCTTAGGAGACACTGGTCGCACATGGGCCTCCTCACTCCGACGATATTGGGTCTGTCAGGAAACAGACCAACCAAACTCTATACCCAAATTTCAGTTTACCTCACTGCTATAATGTTCCTCGTTATTGTTTATAAATCGCCCGGTTTTAGGTGTCTCACACAATACCTAAATAGTAAGCATCCTAGGTTCACACTGAACACCTTTTATCCTCTCGTAATGCTAGATATCATTAGCTTACCAAACGTGCAGCGTCTACCTCATGACAGATCCAAATGGCACAAAACATGAGATAGGAGAGTGCAAATGTGCATCCTTCAATGTCAAGGGCTTTAACAGCCCCGACAAGAGATCACAAATTTTATACAGTATGTATAAGGCTAAGGTGAAAATCCTGATGTTACAGGAAACCCATTTTATGACAGACAATCATCCCTGCATAAAAAATAGATTTTACAATACAT
Organism: Hyperolius riggenbachi; assembly: GCF_040937935.1. Taxonomy (NCBI): domain Eukaryota; kingdom Metazoa; phylum Chordata; class Amphibia; order Anura; family Hyperoliidae; genus Hyperolius; species Hyperolius riggenbachi. Next base: position 198,991,940 of record NC_090652.1, on the reverse strand, counting down.
GGTTCCATAGTACTTTCCCAGATTCCAAATCTAAGGGAGTAGCTATAGCCTTCCATAAAACCCTCCCTATATCTGACGTGGAGACCTCAACAGACCCACTAGGAAGATTTATATTTGTTAGACTGAAAATATACAATAAACAATTTACAGTGGCGTCTTTCTATCTTCCAAATCACAACCAGGGCCAATGGTTCTTAAGACATCTCCCTAAACTAGCTTCCTTCGCCCAGGGTCAGATAATTCTAGGGTCTGACCTAAACATGTGTCTTAACCCAGAGTTAGACTCCTCATCAGGTCATTCTGGTATCCCAACGGGCACACTGAATAAAATTAGGAAAAAGTTAATGAGCTCCGCCTTGTAGACAGTTGGAGAGTTTTCCACCCCAAATCCAAATATTTTACATTCTACTCCTCCCCCCATAACTCCTTCAGTAGGGTGGATGTCATTTTTGTCTCACATAGCTTATTAGATCACGTTCTGTCCTCTTCAATCGGCATTAAGCTGTGGTCAGACCACTCTCCGGGTTATTGTTCGGTCCGAATCCAGGGGGGGGTCACAGGAATGCCTTTATATGGAAACTAAACAATAATTTATTAAAAGACCCCCAATGTACACAAGATGTCAAAGACGCCATGTCCAATTTTATATCAGACCATTCCCACGATGATACCTCGAATGTAATAAAATGGGAGGCTCTCAAATGTTGCATTAGAGGTCTCCTGATATCCCACGGCACTAGATTAAAGAGAGAAAGGGGATACAAAATCACCAAACTTTTAAGAGAAATATCTGGATTGGAGGGCAAATTTAATTCTGAGAGGGGTAGCTCCCAGTCTACCTGGATACAATTGTCCAACGCCAAAGACAAGCTTCTTTCTATCTGAGATGAGAGAACGTCAGCACAAAGAGAAAAATTAAAGGGTCAATTCTATGAAAAATCGGATAAATATGGCACTTTATTGGCCCGTTATTTACATCCTAGACAAACATCCTCCTACATACCAGGGGTTTTTTCGCACAAAGGAGACCAGGTATTCAAAGCCACGGATATAGCGGAAGAATTCCGCAAATATTACAAGGACCTATACAACCTCCCAGGCAAATTTTGAGATCTATCCCCAACCCAGCTCTCAAACAAAATCAGGTCCTACATAGATAGCACAAACAGGTTTACCAACCCTCCCCCCTGAAATTATAAAAGATTTGGATAAACCCTTCTCTGAGGCGGAGATTCTGTATGGAATAGCCACCCTTAAACCAGGTAAAAGCCCGGGTCCTGACGGATTCACCGGAGCCTTCTACAAAACCTTCGCTCCAAACCTAGCCCCCATTATGACAAAGGCTTTCAACGCGGTGTCCGACTCCACCCCTTCCCCCCCCCCCCCCCCCAGTCATTAGAAGCCCATATAGTGATAATCCCCAAACCGGGTAAGGACCCTAAAGCATGTAGCAGCTACCGTCCCATATCCCTCATAAATCTCGACATAAAGATATACTCGAAGATTATTGCAGAAAGACTAAAGGAGCATATCCCCAATCTTATACACACCGATCAAGTCGGCTTCACACCTTGCAGAGAAGCAAGGAATAACACTCTTAAGACAGTTTCCCTTATACATAGGGCTCGTAAAGAAGAGATCCCCCTGTGTGTTCTTTCAGTCGATGCTGAGAAGGCGTTTGACAGGATCCATTGGGGCTTCTTGAGGGAGACTCCATTTCAGATAGGACTCAGCCATACCTTTCTTAATAAGATCCTTGGATTATATAGCTCACCTTCTGCTCGTGTTAGAGCAAATGGGATCCTGTCAGACGCCTTCCAGATCAGTAATGGTACGAGGCAGGGCTGCCCCCTGTCTCCCTTGTTGTATATCCTTTGTATGGAGCATTTTGCTAATGCTATACGGGACAACCCGAACATTAGCGGCATCAAATGTGGAGGGTCCTCAGCGAAACTGTCCCTTTATGCAGATGACCTGCTCCTGTATATCACTAAACCATTAATTTCTCTCCCAAATTTCCTACAGGAAGCAGAACGATTTGGCTCACTAAGCAATTTTAAGATTAATCTATCTAAAACTGAATTATTAAACATATCCCTCCCTGAAGGGATGGTACAGATCATACAATCCTTCTCTTTTAAGTGGGTATCTGACTCCTTAAAATACCTCGGAATTCTCATACTAGCAGACCCCTCCAAACTGTTTACATGTAATTTCCCTATGTTAGTGGATCAAATGCAAAAGGATTTACTTTCTTGGAACAATCTTAAACTATCCTGGATTAGCAGATCCAATGGACTCAAAATGGACATCTTACCCCGTCTGTTATATGTTATGAAAGCTATCCCCATACCTTTGCCACAATCCTTTATGAGGCAGCTGATTCAAATGTTTAGGTCTTTCCTATGGCAACATAAAAAATCTAGAGTCAACATCAGCTTACTTTATCGTACCAAAGAGAACGGAGGCCTTGGTCTCCCAAATATCATGAAGCTTCTCAGTTATCCCTCGTATTGGACTAGTTCCACGGTCGCACACAGAAACAATGGGTCTCATTAGAGGCTTCTGCTGACCCGATTGACCAAAGGGCCATCTTGTGGACACCCAAATCCAAAACGTCCACCATCATCAGATCTCCAATTTTGGACGGGGGTGATCACACAGAAATGGGATTCACTCCTATCTAAATATCGAATATCGTCTATCCCTGGCCCCCTTACACCCCTCATTGATAACAAGGATTTCGGTTCAGGGTTACATCAACCCTCCGTACTTGGCATGAGCAGAGAGTTTTGGCCCCAGATCAGGCATTTCATTTCTAAATCCTCACTCCTCCCGGTCAAGGAATGGGCAAAGGAAGGGGAGGTCTCTCACCCCGCCGGTTGGTACTTGGCTCTCCAATTCAAGAAATTTTATGAATCCCTTTACCCTAAAAAACAGATCCATAGAGAACTGACATTTTTTGAACTGCTTTGTGCCGCCTCGGAGAGACCTTCTCATCAACTATCACAGATATATAAAATTCCCTTCCCTTCCCCTCCCCCTCCTTCCTCCCCCCCTCCTCTCATCCCTTTCTCAGTCTGCCCTATCTACCCTTGACCATCAATAATAGTACCAGATCTGGTTTATAATAGATATATGCCGATCCTAATAAGACCTGTCTGTATGTAACGTATATGCTATTGTTTACCTGGTCAATGTTGTCCTTCTGGATATTGTTGTATACTTATTTGTTCAATAATAAAAACTGATTAATGAAAAAAAAAAAAAGTAAATCATTCATCCACATTTCACCATGTTTAACACAGGACTCAACTTACAATCTCCCAGAACCGCTTTGTAAATGCTCATAACCTTTTTGTACGTTGCCGGGGAGGGTGTGTCTTCACCACTGGCATGCAGTTAAGGGTATCTAAACCCAGACCAATCAAGCACCCACTGCTGTTGCATCCCTACAGCTATGGCATGTGTCCAGTTCAATCCTGTCATGTCAGCCCTGTCAGTTCAGTCCTGTCACACCAGTCCTGACACATCCACTCTACCAGTCAAATCCTGTCACGCCAGTCCTGCCACATCTGCTCTGTCAGTCAAATCCTGTCACGCCATTCATGGCCCTCCAGTACTTATTCTCCTTCCCTAACGGCAAGTCCTGGGGTCATGACCTGGTGGGCACCAGGCAGCAAAGTACTCCGCCGCCCATTTGGGATGGTGGCCCATCATCTCTTGTGGGCTTGAGCTGGTGAAGACTCATGCTCACATAAGCTGAATAGTTACTGCGGCAATGTAGGAAGATTAATCCAGCATCATCCCTCCACAATGTGTGCTCCCCAATCCATCTTTCTGCTGTTGGGCATGTGCGCCACATTGCGTGATGGGTGCGAATGAGACTTCAAGCGATCATGGTACTTTGTGCGGTGTTGTCGGGGATCTCAAAGATCCAATCTGCCAGGACAGTAGTTATCGGTGAGTGCTGCTAATCGTCGTTAGCGTGATCGTGCGCCTGTACCCATGTCACAAGAGCATGGAAACGATCACTTATCGCTAAAAAAAAATGACGGTCATCGGAAAAATAATTGGGAAAATCGCATGGTGGGTACACAGCTTTAGACTAGAGGCCTGCATCGGGTCGGGTACCTGTGGGTTACCCGAAATGCGGGTCGGGTGCGGGTACCCACATTGGTTCGAGGTGTGGGTCAGGACTTTCTTACTGACTTGTTTGCTGCTTCTCATCTTTAATGCCAGCAGACTCCTTCCTGCTCTCAAACTGAGACCTCCCCTCCCCCCATACTAGTGCATATAACCGGGAACCTTGCCAGTGTGAGATTGAAGATGTGTTTTTCAGAGATGGCCAGAAATCACTGGGGCATGCTCTGTTAGAGGAAAAGGTGTGATAGGAGAGCTCTGTCTGTTAGTGACTGGGGATATTTGATAGGACAAGAGCTAGAGAATGTTCAGGCATATTCTCTAAAGCTGGAGGGAGGAGGCAAGAAGCACATGGCAGGCGGAGAAGCACATGCCACATGGGACAAGCTCTGCTGACAGACAGTGTAGCTGCATCCACAGCCATCTAGCACATACAGGTATGTGCTTGCTGCATATGACAAGAATAATTCAATACAGGCTTTTATTATCAGAAAGGTGCAAGATTTATCAACAAAAGTGCATGGAGGGAAAACTATTGCAAAGTAAAACAATTGATGTGAGTGCTGCTTTTTTTTTTCTTTTGTTTATGATAAATCTGCTCCAATTGCGTTTGATTCAGATTGGTAAATTCCGAGTAGGTGTGCATAAATAGTATATTTGTTCTCCCTGCTTAAAAGCCTTGTTGTACTCCTATGCAATCCTGATTTTCTTAATAAATAACTGTTTATTTTGCTGTTGAGCTACTGTAATGAAGAAAAAATAGCTTATGGTGGCCATACATGGTACAATTTTTCATTTTTTTTCGATTAGATAATTTAGTTTGATTATTCCGTTAGATCGAATATAAAGATTTTTCCAGTATGTCCAATCAGAATTTTTTCGAAAAAACTGGATAATTGTTCGAATTTCTTGATCGAAAAAAAATATTTTCACCTTTCATTCGATTCGATCATTTAAAGCGAATAAACTGGAAAATCAAACGTTTTTATTGTATGGTGTATGGGCACCATTAGGGTGTATACGCGCGTCCAATTTGGATTTGCCAATTGTCTCCCAATTTTACATCTCCCATGTAGTATGAGAGATTACCTACTCAATTTGCTCATAGTCATTACCGCCACATGATGCAAAGCTTCTTCCACCTAATCGCACATACTCATACCCAACGTTGTTACAAGACAAGTTATTTTTGGCACATGTTGTTTCTTCTCAAGCCTACACATTTTTGCACAGGAAGATCTGCCAAGCACCTTCATTCAGCAGTAGCTCATCATTATCAAATAAAGGTTCTAACAGAAGTAATTGCTCTTTAGGTGCATACATACACACACACACACACAATTTTGATTGGCCAAATTTTATTGGCCCCATACTACATGGAGGAGTGTGTGTGTGTGTGTGTGTGTGTGTGTGTGTGTGTGTGTGTGTGTGTGTGTGTGTGTGTGTGTGTGTGTGTGTGTTGATTACATTAATGTACTACATCTCCTTGCATGCATTGCAGTGGCCGGGGGGAGGGACACTTCCACTAGATGTAGTGTAGATAAGGAGCAGCCTAAATCATACAGGGACAGGGATGTGGGTGCTGTGCTCTCCTATTTGTTGTTTGAGCAGGACTGTTACTTCTTGGTTTTTATTGATTTAAGTAAGAGTATAAAAGTGTATAAAAATATGTTTCATTTACCGAATTTTGCAGACTATAAAACACACTTTTTCTCCCCCCAAAAGTGGGGTGAAAAAGTTGGTGCGTCTTATAGTATGGATACATTTTCTAACTCCCTTGTCCCCTCCAGTGTCTGCTGTCCTTTGGCCCTTCCTGTGCCCTCTGATGTCTGTTGTGCCATCTCCTCAGTCCCCTGCAGTGTTGCTGTTCTCCGCACCCTCAGTCCTCTCCAATGTCGTTGTTCCCCACCCCTCTGTCCCCTCCAGTAAGTGCACCCCTTCCCGTACCCTCCGGCGTCTGTTACATACTGAAGATGAAAGTCTGCAGCAAGTTTCTTCAGCCTATGTCCCCTCCGTGTCTGTGACATATGAAGATGAAAGGCTGCAGCACGTTTCTTCAAGTTACAATACAATACAATACAATAACAATTGTAAAGCGCTTTTCTCCCGTAGGACTCAAAGCGCATAGTTGTGTCTCAGATTAATACAGGGTTGCAGGCTGGGTTGTGTTACAGAGGAGATAGTCAGATGTTCATGAATGCCAGACTAAAGAGGTAGGTTGTTAGTTTAGACTTAAATGCTTCCAGGGATGGAGCTGTCCTGATTGGGTGTGGCAGGGAGTTCCAAAGTGTAGGGGCAGCATGACAAAAGGCTCTATCTCCAAAGGTTTTGAGGTGGACTCTGACCATAGTGTTGCGTCCTTTTGATCTAAGATTGTGGGGGGTGTGATGCAGTTGCAACAAGTCCTTCAGGTATCCAGGGCCCAGATTGTGCAAGGATTTGAATGTCAGTAAGCCAATCTTAAACAGAATTCTCCATTTTATCGGTAGCCAGTGGAGTGAGCTCAGGGTTGGTGTTATGTGGCAATGGCGGGGTTGGCTCATTAACAGCCTTGCGGCGGCATTCTGTACTAATTTCAGGCGGCGTAAGTCTTTCTTATGCAGGCCTGTGTAGAGGGCGTTGCAGTAGTCTAACCTTGATGTGACGAAGGCATGGACTAGGGTTGGAAGATCCTCTGAAGGAATTAGGTGTTTAATCTTTGCAATATTCCTTAGATGAAAGAAGGAATGTTTCACAACAGCTGAGATTTGATTCCTGAAGCTTAATTTCCTATCAATCAGTACTCCCAGGCTGCGCACACAGTCTGAGTTTTTCAGGTCTGAGCTCCCTATCCTTAGCGGTGTTGGTTGAGACTGGGGCTGCTTTGCCCTGGCCCTGGCCCTCGATAACAAGTACCTCAGTTTTGTCAGCATTAAGTTTTAGCCAATTCATATTCATCCACTCCTGAAGCTCAGCTAAGCATGAGTTTATTTGTGGAGTAGGGTCTGTGATGCCAGGTTTGAATGACAAATATAGCTGGGTGTCATCAGCATAGCAATGATATGTCAGGCCATGTTTTTGTATGATTTCTCCAAGTGGCAGCATGTATATGGTGAAAAGTAAAGGGGATAATATTGCGCCCTGAGGTACACCATATTTTAGTGGTACAGGGTTGGAGAGGAAGGGCCCTAAGGCTACCCTTTGTGTTCTGCCAGCCAGGAAGGAGTTGAACCACTGGAGAACAATGCCATCTATGCCACAGTACTCTTGTAGCCTGTTGAGCAAGATTCCATGATCGACTGTGTCAAAAGCCGCTGAGAGGTCGAGCAAAATCAGGATGGAACATTGACCCTTGTCTCTTGCAATGAGCAGATCATTGCAAATCTGGGTGAGGGCTGTTTCACAGCTGTGATATTTCCTGAAGCTAGATTGAAGAGGGTCAAGGATGTTGTTTCTGGAGAGCCTGTCTTCAAGTTGGAGGTAGACAGCCTTTTCAATAACTTTTCCCAGAAAGGGGAGGTTAGAGACAGGTCTGTAGCTGTTTAGAGCATCTGGGTCTAAGGATGGTTTCTTGAGTAGTGGCCTGACGGTTGCGTCTTTCAGAGTAGAGGGAAACCACCCTTCTTGTAAGGAACCGTTGACTATTTTGTGGAATGCCGGTGTAAAAAGTTCAGGGCATTTCAACATGAACTTAGTGGGGCCAGGGTCCAGATCGCAGGTAGTCTGGAAAAGGTTTGAGAGGATGTCCAAGATGTCTTTTTCAGTGATTACTTTAAAATCAGACCATGGTGGTAGGCTATTTTGGCACCTGTTATTTGGCTCTGCATGGGTTTCTTGGGCTGTGAATTGAATGGCAGATCGTATGGAGGAGACTTTGTCTGAGAAGAAGTGGGCAAATTTCTCACACAGTGCCTTTGAAGGTCTGATGCTGGATTTCCTGCTAGATGGATTGCAGAGACTGTCAACCGTGCGGAATAGTTGGGCAGGTCTGTTGGCTGCATTTGCAATTTCGTGAGACAGGAATAAGGACTTCTTTTTGCTAATCGCCGTTTGATATTTTTTGAGGTGAGCAGTTAGGGAAAGTTTGTCATCAGGGGACTGGTGTTTGCGCCACCTTCGTTCCAGTCTACGTCCGTTTCTTTAGTTCCTTTATAGAGTTGTCAAACCAGCGAGCGTGATGTAATGGTGCGGAACGTTTTATCTTTAATGGAGCTATGGCGTCAAAAGTGACTGAGACATCGTGGTTATATTTAAGGACCATGGATTCAAGGCCTAAGTTGTTATCTGTCAGTCCGCCTAGATTGAGGCTGTTCTGAAGGTGTTGGGGTGTCAAACCTTTCAAAGAACGATATTTTATTAGTTCTTTCACTTGGTGTTTTGTAGCCGGTGCTGTAAAGGAGATGTGGATGGTGTGGTGGTCTGACCAAACTACTGGATCAATTTCCACATTGAATATTAGGAGTTCTGAATGGAAAATGAGGTCCAGAGTGTGTCCTTTTTTTGTGGGTAGGGAGGTTGAAGGCTTGAGAGAAGCCCAGTTCATTCATGGAGAGAAGTAGCTCAGTTCCAAATTGGGAAAAGTGTGTATCGACCCGTGCGTTAAAGTCTCCCAGAATTATCCACCTAGGGTGTTTCAGTGTTATGCAAGATACAAGTTCTGCTATTTCCTTGAGAAAAGCTGAGCCACCATTAGGGGGTTGGTAGACAAGCAGTATGTTTATTTTTTTCTCAGCTGAGAGTTCGGCTGCCAGACATTCAAAAGAGTGGGTGGGGGCTTCAGCAAGGGGTTTAATATTCAAACTGGATTTGAAGCACAAAGCTAATCCTCCTCCCTTGCGGTTTTGCCGTTCACAGTGTAAAACTGAGTAATTGTCTGGGACCACAGCCGCAATAGTGGGTCCTGAGTTCTGATCCAACCATGTCTCTGTAATTAAAGCTAGATCTGAAGCCTCTATTAGATCATGAATAACTGCTGTTTTTTGTTTATGGACCTGGCATTGCAGAGTACTGATTTAATGTTGTTTGCCTTAACTTTGAGGCCTGTGTTCCTAGCTCCTGGCTGGGGGTTGTAATCAGGAGTGTGGTAGCTGTCTCTGTTATCTGGGTCCTTTACTGATACAGCTGATTTATAGATATGTGAGGATTGCTTTGGCTTTGAGTTATGGGTGCCTGCACGGCTTCCCCTCTTGCACCGCCTTGTTTATGTGTCCTCCGGTATCCGTGACCAGTGATGATCACCAGAGGCTGTTACAAGTAATCACTAGTCATTACTCATGATTCAAATTAAGTTTAATTGGCGCAGGTGTGCGGCGGGGATGCAAGAGGTTATTTATCCATAATGCCGCCGTCCACCCTGTGTTCCAAATGGCACATTGTATTGTAATACCAGTCACTGCATACCTTTCACTGCACCAGTGTGACTGCACATTGTATTAATCAAGTCAGTGCATACCTTTCACTTCATCCCCCTGATATGGACAAAACAGGTAGAGGCAGAGGCAGGGGCAGACCCAAAGGCAGGCCACCTGGCAGGTCTGTTCGAGGTCGTGCTGACGTGATTTTATACGGCCCTGTACCAAAGTACAGTGCTCAGAAGAAGGCACATCCCATCAACTCCCAAGATTGTCAGGACGTGGTTGACTAACACAGAACACCTCATCTTCCGCAGCCACCAGCGCTACTACTAGCACCACATCCGCTGCATTTGACACTTCGCAGGAGTTATTCGGTGGGGAAATCACTGATGCACAGCCATTCTTGTTACAACAAGATGAAGACGCTAAGCAAGTTACACCACCTCATATGTCTGAGTTAGGCGACATTATAGACGTAACGTGTGAGGAGGAGGATGATGACGTACCTGCTGTTGGTGCAGTTTATGAGGTGTCTGAGGCAAGCAAAGCTGGGGAAGATGATTATGATGATACGGGTGCCACGTGGGTTCCCAATAGAGGAGATGAACAGGGAGACAGTTCAGAGGGGGAGTCAGAGAGGAGTAGGAGGAGACGAGTTGCTGAAAGAAGTAGGGGGAGCTCGTCATCATAAACAGCTGGTGGCAGTTTCCAGCGCCATGTATCGCAACCTATGGACAGCCAGCCAACATTCCCTTCAACGTCAGCTGCTGAGGCCACCGTAGTGCCCATACCCCAGGGGGGCTCAGCGGTTTTGAAATTTTTTAGTGTGTCTGCCGTAGATCAGAGCAATGCCATCTGTTCTCTCTGCCTCCAAAAATTGAGCTGTGGAAAGGCTAACACCCACGTAGGGACAACTGCCTTACGAAGGCACATGCTGAAAAGGCACGAACTGCAATGAGAAGACCACCTGAGGAAAAGCAGCACAAAAAAGCAAAGCCACCCTCCTTCTCCTCTTCCTCCTTCAGGTGCATCATCTTCAGCCGCTTTCTCCCTTGCACCTTCACAATGACAACCACCCTCCTCCACTCCGCCTCTCACCTTGAGCGGTTCCTGCTCCCTGCTCAGCAGCAGCCAGGTGTCCGTGAGGGAAATCTTTGAGCGGAAGAAGCCAATGTCTGCCAGTCACCCCCTTGCCCGGCGTCTGACAGCTGGCTTGGCAGAACTGCTAGCTCACCAGCTGCTACCATACCAGCTGGTGGACTCTGAGGCCTTCCGAAAATTTGTGGCCATTGGGACACCGCAATGGAAGATACCAGGCCGCAATTATTTATCAAAAAATGTGATACACAAACTGTACCATGAAGTTGAAAGGCGTGGTTGAGAAGTGGTGTCATCTTTGGCACACAGCGTTGGGTCAAGGGTCCATCTGACCATGGGTGCCTGGTCTGCCAAGCACGGTCAGGGCAGGTACATTACTTACACAGCCCATTGGGTCAACCTGGTGACCGTTGGCAAGCAGGGAGTACGTGGCTGTGCAGCGGACCAACTTGTGACACCACCACGGCTTGCAGGTAGGCCTGCTGCCACCTCCTCTCCTCCTGCTACATCAACTTCACTGTCATCCTCCTCCTCCTCCATGGCTGAGTGGCAGTTCAACTCTGGTGCTGCGATCTCCTCTCCAGCTACACAGCCCCAGCTCCCCAGGGCCTATGCTGCATGCCAGGTACGATGGGGTCACGCCATATTAGACATGTCTTGCCTCAAAGTGGAGAGTCACACTGGAGCAGCTCTCCTGGCTGCTCTTAACAAACAAGTGGATCAGTGGCTGAACCCGCACCAACTGGACATCAGCAACGTAGTGTTTGACAATGGCAGCAATCTAATTTCAGCTTTGAATTTGGGAAAGTTGACACATGTTCCCTGTATGGCACATGTGCTGAATCTCATCATTCAGAGATTTGTTTCTAAGTACCCAGGCTTACAGGAGGTCCTGAAGCAGGCCAGGAAGTTGTGTGGGCATTTCAGGCGCTCTTACACGGCCATGGCACGCTTTGCGGATATTCAGAGGAGAAACAACTTGCTGGTGAGACGCTTGATTTGTGATAGCCCGACTCGCTGGATTTCGACCCTGGCCATGTTTGACCGCCTGCTACAGCAGGAGAAAGCCATCACCCAGTATCTCTACAACTACAGTAGAAGGACACAGTCTGGGGAGATGGGGATGTTCTGGCCAAAGAACTGGACACTCATGTGAAATGCCCGCAGGCTCATGTGTCCGTTTGAGGAGGTGACAAACATGGTGAGTCGCAGTGAAGGCGCCATCAGCGACTTGATCCCCTATGCTTTTTCCTGGAGCGTGCCGTGTGTAGAGTGGTGGATCAAGCTGTGAAGGAGCGTGAAGAGGAACAGGAACAGAAGGAAGAGTGTGGGATCAGTTCTCATCAGAACCAGATGTTTCCACAACACCTGTGGCAGCACAGAGGGGGGAGGAGGAGGATGAAGAGTCGTGTGGGGAAGAGGAGTCAGAATCAGATGATGAGGAAGGTGTTTTTTTGGAGGAGGAGGAGACGGCAGAACAACAACCGCAGCAGGCGTCGCAGGGGGCTTGTGCTGCTCAATGTTCCCGTGGTATTGTTCGTGGCTGGGGGGAGGAGGAGAACTTACCTGACGTCACAGAGGAAGAGCAAGCGGAGATGGATAGTGCATCTGGATCCAAATTTGTGCAGATGGCATCTTTCATGCTGTCCAGCCTGTTGAGGGACCCCTGTATAAAAAAAACTCAAGGAGAATAAGCTGTACTGGGTGGCCACGCTACTAGACCCTTGGTATAGGCACAAAGTGGCGGAGATGTTACCAACTCACCTGAAGGCAGAAAGGATGCAGCACAAGCTAGCAACTATGTTTTACAGTGCGTTTAAGGGTGATGTCACAGCACAACGTAATAAAGGTACTACTGCCAGTAATCCTCCTCCCATGTCCACACAGGCAAGGACTGGACGCTCCAGCGATCTCATGGTGAAGTCGGACATGTGGACATTCTTTAGTCCAAATCCTCACCTTAGCCCTTCCGGATCCACCCTCCATCAATGCCTGGACCAGCAGGTAGCCTACTACCTGGCCTTAAGTGTGGATGTAGACACTGTGAGTAGCGATGAACCCTTGGACTACTGGGTGCGCAGGCTTGACCTGTGGCCAGAGCTGTCCCAATTTGCCATCCAACTTTTGTCTTGCCCTGCCTCAAGCGTCCTGTCAGAAAGGACCTTCAGCGCAGCTGGAGGCATTGTCACTGAAAAGAGAAGTCACCTAAGTCACACAAGTGTTCAGTATCTCACCTTTATCAAAATGAAGGCTACTGCCCGCCCGAAGACTAAGTCAGTCCCCACACACAGCATCTCTGCCTGCACGCCATGTGACTGCCTGCCCCATGACTAAGTCGCTCCCCACACAGCATCTCTGCCTGCAGGCCACTTGACTGCCTTCTCCGCCACCACCAACAGTCACAGTCCAGGACTCCAGGCAGATTCCTGAATTTTTAAGGCCGCTGCTAGCAGCGGCCGCTATAATAATTTTTCTAGCGCGTGTACATGCCTGCCTAATTTTTCTAGCTGCACTGCAGCTGCAACAACAAAACAAAAGGCATGTACATGTGTCAATTCCCCTTCGTGATTGTTACCTTGCCGCGGTGAAGGGGCTTGCGTATCACAATTAAGCAATGATTGATGGCTATATGAGTGTCCTGGGGGGGGGGGGCACACCCAAGATAATAAGGTAATTGCTTCATTGTGGACAGACCAAATTCGATCAGCTGGACACTCATCAGTCACTGTTGTTCTGTCATTCAGCTACCTCAGCCCGACCATATGGGCTTGAAAGCCGCCATCGCCTGCACTCTGGCCATGGTGCGCCCCAGTCCAGCACGGCTGTCACAACAGAAACAGCTGTTTGCAGTGCGTTACACAGTAAGTTTGGTCTGTCAGTGTGAAGCAGTACTCGAATTACACTCCCTGATTGATGTATACACATGCAAGATGTTTTAAAGCACTTTAGGCCTCCAATTTAGCATGCAATGTGATTTCTGCCCTTAAACCGCTGCTTTGCATCAAATCCAGATTTTTCCCCGGGACTTTTGGCATCTATCCCACTCATCCATGCAAAAACTCAGATGTTAGACCCCTTGAAACATCTTTTCCATCACTTTTGTGGCCAGCATAAATGTTTCTAGTTTTCAAAGTTCGCCTCCACATTGAAGTCTATTGCAGCTTGTGCGAACCAAACTTTTGCGGAAGTTCGCGTTCACAAACTGAAAATCGGAGGTTCGAGCCATCTCTACGTCTGATATTTTCCAAAGCTACTTCCATAGTCATTTCTGGGTAGCCGCATCCTTTATCTCTGGTATGTCACGACACCAGAGGGGACATAGCCTGAGGAAACTTGCCCGCAGCCTTTCATCTTCGTAGGTCATGGACACTGGAGGGGACATAGCTTGAAGAAACTTCCTGCAGCCTTTCATCTTCGGTATGTCACAGATGCCAGAGGGGACAAGATGGGGGTCTCTCTCTGGAAGGGACAAAGGGGTGGAGAACAGTGACATTGGAGAGGACCGAGGGTGTGTGTGTGGGGTGGGGGGTAACAACACTGCAGTGTACTGAGGAGACGGTACAGCAGACACTAGAGGGGACAGAGGGACAGGCAATCCAGAAGACACAGGGACACTGGAGGACAAGGGACACAGGGGACACGTGGGGAAAGAGGACACAGGACAACACGGGTAAAAAGGACACAGGAGGACAAAGGACACATGGGGACAGAGGACACAGGAGGACACAGGGGGACACAAGAGGTACCAGAAAGGCACAAGGGGGACAATAATTGTGGGAGGGAAGGTACATAAAAGAAACAACCACACCATGGATGCACCAGGTTTAAGATAATTTTTTTTCCTCCGTTTTTGTCCTCTAAACCTAAGTGCGTCTTATAGTCCGAAAAATACGGTACTTTACAGCTCCCCAATGTTGCAGGGTGGAGGAGAGAAAATGGAGTCGCCACTACAATGGATCTGCGTCCGTTTTTTGATCTGGAGGACTTGCAGGGCCGAGGCATGTGATACTGAGATTGCACAGTCAGCGTGCTCAGACTGAAATGGCAGGCATCAATGGAGTACAAAGAAAGGTGCAGAGTCGGCACTGCTGCATGATGTGCATTTATTTTCAGATGGTAGATTCATCACATGGTGTGCAGTATAAAAAAAGAGTTACACATACCGTGCAAAAGTCTCTAAGCTGTGAGCTGGTGGTGGGCGCTGGGTGCAGGATGAGCCTGACGGCCGTATCGCGCTGTCTAAGCGCCCCAATGTTACTTTAAATGTTAATTTTACAAAAGAATGGAAAACGCGGGATGCGGGTAGTGGGTCGGTTGCGGGTAGGAGGGCTGTGGGTCGGTTGCACCAGAAAGTGGGTTGTGGGTCAGGTGCAGGTAGCGAGGCTGCGGGTGCGGGTCTGAAAAATTGGACCTGCACAGGCCTCTACTTTAGACTCCACGCCCTGGGATTGCTTGTACCAATCACCAGTGCTGAGGTCAGCAGGACTCCAATAACCACATTAATTTACAACTCTCTCTTCTTCATCTATTTCAGTTTCCCTTTGCAAAGGAGTATAATCCAGCTTTATGTTTGCATAACATGCCTTTAGCTAACAGAGCATGCAAGTATTTAGCATCACATTCCAGTTATGTACTTAATTAAAATGTTATAGTTATTTGCCTTCAATAATTTCCCGAAATATTTACATACAGTATGTCATTTACCCTAGGAAATTAAATCATTGCAATTTGTCCTTTTTAGCTAGTGCTTCTTTAGCTAAATACTGTATAATACAATTATTAAAACAGGCAGAAATTTCATACCAGCTACAAGGTCATTACAAGGAAGTTAAAAATTTGCATCATCATACAGCTGTAAAATATGTTAATTTATGTGTCTGAATATAAAGTTTATCTGGCTCTGTGCCTTCACCAGATTTCCTTATACACATGTAATCCTTTTTATTACTCAGAGCCAGAAAAATGTGTTGTTTTTTCCCCATTGTCCACCTGTAAGAAAGGAGACTTAATCCTGCTCCATGAAGCACAGCTGGAAGTTTTGGGATGCACTGCAGCCTTCCTTCTGGTCCCTAATGTTAATGCAAGTGTAAGTCCCCTGGCGAAGATTACTATGTTTTTCAACTTGCTGTGAAAATGAACACAAAGAAGACATGTATTAGACTCCGGAGAGTTTGGAAATGAACACTGTTCTGTAAGTCATGATTCGAATAGAGTGCAGAGTGTGAAAATATACAGCTTTAAGAGTAACACTAGACTATTGTCCCGTGTGATTCAAAACATCTTAGTTTTGAGAGGTCATTTATAAATAATAATACGCTTAATCTTAAAGACAGACTGCATAAGGAAGATCTTTGCAAGCATGATGTGCAAAGAAATAAACCTGGCCATAGGAAGCAAGGGTTGCTGAGAGAAGGTATTCCAACCTTTGAAATGACTTTTTTTTTACATTATATTCATGCCACAGGCTGTATTCTGGGTAATTCTGCTAAATGCATGCCTCCCCCACTCCTATTATTTGGAGCAATTCACACAGTGCTTGCTGTCCTGCACTTGGCTGCATTTAGAGTGCTTGTGAAACATTTTCTACTAACAGACACAAGCAAAACTGAACAATCACTGTATACAAGTAGAAAACAAAAAAGTGCAGAAATGCCTTCTTAAAGTACACCTGAACTGAGCGGGATATGGAAGCTTACATATTTTCTTTTAAACAATGCAGATTGCCCGGCTGTCCTGCTGAACCTTTTTTTTCTAATACTCAGCCAGAGAACCTGAACAAGCTTGCAGATCTGATGTTTCTGACTGAATTCTGACTGGATTGGCTGCACGCTTGTTTCAGGTGCATTACTGCAGCCAAACAGATCAGCAGGCCTGCCAGGCAACTGGTATTGTTTAAAATGAAATAAATATGACAGCCACCATATCCCTCTCAGTTTAGGTGTACTTTAAAAGTGAAGGTCAACACTTCCAGCATTCATTCAAATGTGAGACTACATGCAGCACTTCAAGTTAGTGGAAAGAGTTCCTCAAAACCAGGGATGTCAAACCGGTCCTTCGAGGGCCGAGGTCCTCACACATTTTTGACACAGTTCAAATTAATTGATGGGCCGGAATCATGAAAGGTGTGGTCCATCAGGTAGAACACATGCCTCTCTTTCTCAGTCCATCCTAAACACTGGCATGGATCTGGCCCTCCAGGTCTGGAGTTTGACACCTGTGCTCTAAGCAAAGCATGCATCCAGAATTTGAGTTTATAAACCATCTATAGCCATTCATTTTACAGTCAATTGAATTTTAGTCTGCACACATACACTTAATTTTCCCCTGCCAAAACGACCGTTCCGGATCATCTCAACGAGCAATCGAAAATGTGTACATATGTCCAGAGGCATAACTAGGGGGGAGCTGCCCCTGTAACTTCAGGGGGCCTCGGAGGTGGGGGGGAAAGAGACTTCAACTACTAATCTACTCCAGATCAGGTGTTTTTGTGGCTACACATGTTATGGATGGGAAGATCCTAATGGCCACACTTGTCTGATGACCCTTGTATGATGGACCTCCATGTTGTGAGGGTCACCAAGGGGAGGCAAGGGAGGGTTGTGAACATTTGGGGGCCCCATCAAAGTTTTGCTGAGGGGCCCCATGATTTGTAGTTACATCCCTACATACTGCCTACTGCCTACTGATTGCGCTCTAGTGGCTGCCTCGCAAGCGCTTTGAGTCCGACAGGAGAAAGGCGCTATACAAATACTGCCATTATTATTATTATTATTACTGTATATCACTGGCCTCCACCTAGCAATTTTGAGAGACAAATCACTTGAATATATTCATGTATATAAACAGTATACAGAAACAAAATTTTGTACAGAATACCTGTTGGTCCACATAAGTTTCCTAAACTACACAACTGACTTCCTCTACTCTGGATTGCAACTCATGGGGATGTTGATGAGGCGTGACCTTAAACACAAAGTAGGAAGAACATTTCCCAGGGGACCTGCGTTAGAAACATGTCCTCAGTGTGAGGATGCAGACTTCGTTCACAGGAAGGAGGTGCTGAAGAATTGTAAGATTATCATGTTCTAACAGAAAACTACTCCTACTGTATACACCTTAAGTCTGTATGAATGGGTGCACAGTTATGAAATTCTGTCATCCCCTTCCTTCACACACATGCATCCCAGGCCCATTAAAAAACCCATCACCCCAACACATCAAACTCACAAAGTGCATTAATAATATCATGGGAGGAGCTTCTGCTGGACATCCTGATGTCTTCAGAAAAGAAGAGATCTGTGGGGGTAGGGTCTAGAGATGTCGCGAACCTCCGATTTTCGGTTCGCAAACCGGGTTCGCGAACTTCCGCGGAAGGTTCGGTTCGCGGAGAAGTTCGCGAACCGCAATAGACTTCAATGGGGAGGCGAACTGTGAAAAATAGAAAAAATTATGCTGGTCTCAAAAGTGATGGAAAAGATGTTTCAAGGGGTCTAACACCTGGACGGGGGCATGGCGGAGTGGGATACATGCCAAAAGTCCCGGGGAAAAATCTGGATGTGACGCAAAGCAGCGTTTTAAGGTCAGAAATCACATTGAATGCTAAATTGCAGGCCTAACGTGCTTTAACCACTTGCCGACCGCCCACAGCCCATGGGCGGCGGCAAAGTGGATACTTTAAGGACCGCAATACGCCTTAGGGCGTTGCGCCCTTTTCCTATGCCGGGGGAGCGATCGCGTCATTGATGACGCACGCTTCCCCCGGCAACTGGCTCCGCCCACCCGCCGCAACATCCCGCCGGCCATACGGAAGCGCCGGTGGGATGTTAACCCCGCGATCGCCGCTACAAAGTGTATAATACACTTTGTAATGTATACAAAGTGTATTATACAGGCTGCCTCCTGCCCTGGTGGTCCCAGTGTCCGAGGGACCACCAGGGCAGGCTGCAGCCACCCTAGTCTGCACACAAACACACTGATCTGGCCCCCCCCGCCCACTGATCGCCCACAGCACCCCTCAGACCCCCCCCTGCCCACCCCCCAGACCCCTGTTTGCACCCAATCACCCCCCTAATAACCCATCAATCACTCCCTGTCACTATCTGTCAACGCTATTTTTTTTTTATCCCCCCCCCTGCCCCCTGCCCCCTCCTGATCACCCCCCCACCCCTCAGATTCTCCCCAGGACCCTCCCCCCCAGAGTACTGTATGCATCTATCCCCCCTGATAACCTGTCAATCACCTGTCAATCACCCATCAATCACCCCCTGTCACTGCCACCTAACAATCAGCCCCTAACCTGCCCCTTGCGGGCAATCTGATCACCCACCCACACCAATAGATCGCCCGCAGATCCGACATCAGATCACCTCCCAAATCCATTGTTTACATCTATTCTCTCCTCTAAACACCCACTAATTACCCATCAATCACCCCCTATCACCACCTGTCACTGTTACCTATCAGATCAGACCCGAATCTGCCCCTTGCGGGCACCCAATCACCCGCCCACACGCTCAGATTGCCCTCAGACCCCCCCTTATCAATTCGCCAGTGCATTAATTACATCTGTTCTTCCCTGTAATAACCCACTGATCACCTGTCAATCACCTGCCAATCACCTATCACCCATCAATCACCCCCTGTCACTGCCACCCATCAATCAGCCCCTGTCACTGCCACCCATCAATCACCCCCTGTCACTGCCACCCATCAATCAGTCCCTAACCTGCCCCTTGCGGGCAATCTGATCACCCACCCACACCATCCGATCGCCTGCAGACCCGCAGTCAAATCACCTCCCAAGTGCATTGCATCTGTTCTCTCCTCTAAACACCCACTAATTACCCATCAATCACCCCGTCACTGCTACCCATCAGAATAGACCCCCATCTGCCCCTAGGGCACCCAATCACCCGCCCACACCCTCAGACCCCAGCCCTGATCACCTCGCCATTGCATTACTTGCATCTATTCCCCCCACTAATCACACCTTGAGACACCCATCAATCACCTCCTGTCACTACCTGTCACCCCCTAGCACACCTACCCATCAGATCAGGCCCTAATTTGCCCCGTGTGGGCTCCTGATCACTCGGCCAAACCCTCAGATCCCCCTTAGACCCCCTTCCGATCACCTCCCCAGTGCATTGAGTGCATCTATTCCCCCCACTAATCACACCCTGAGACACCCATCAATCACCTCCTGTCACCCCCCTAGCACTCCTATCCATCAGATCAGGCCCAATACAACCTGTCATCTAAAAGGCCAACCTGCTTATGACCGGTTCCACAAAATTCGGCCCCTCATAGACCACCTGTCATCAAAATTTGCAGATGCTTATACCCCTGAACAGTCATTTTGAGACATTTGGTTTCCAGACTACTCACGGTTTTGGGCCCGTAAAATGCCAGGGCGGTATAGGAACCCCACAAGTGACCCCATTTTAGAAAAAGGACACCCCAAGGTATTCTGTTAGGTGTATGACGAGTTCATAGAAGATTTTATTTTTTGTCAAAAGTTAGTGGAAATTGATTTTTATTGGGGGTTTTTCACAAAGTGTCATTTTTCACTAACTTGTGACTAAAAATAAAATCTTCTATGACCTCGCCATACACCTACTGGAATACCTTGGGGTGTCTTCTTTCTAAAATGGGGTCACTTGTGGGGTCCCTATACTGCCCTGGCATTTTAGGGGCCCTAAACCGTGAGGAGTAGTCTAGAAAACAAATGCCTCAAAATGACCTGTGAATAGGACGTTGGGCCCCTTAGCGCACCTAGGCTGCAAAAAAAGTGTCACACATGTGGTATTGCCGTACTCAGGAGAAGTAGTATAATGTGTTTTGGGGTGTATTTTTACAAATACCCATGCTGGGTGGGAGAAATCTCTCTGTAAATGGACAATTGTGTGTAAAAAAAAATCAAACAATTGTCATGTACAGAGATATTTCTACCACCCAGCATGGGTATGTGTAAAAATACACCACAAAACACATTATACTACTTCTCCTGAGTACGGCGGTACCACATGTGTGGCACTTTTTTACACCCTAAGTGCGCTAAGGGGCCCAAAGTCCAATGAGTACCTTTAGGATTTCACAGGTCATTTTGCGATATTTGGTTTCAAGACTACTCCTCACGGTTTAGGGCCCCTAAAATGCCAGGGCAGTATAGGAACCCCACAAATGACCCCATTCTAGAAAGGAGACACCCAAAGGTATTCCGTTAGGAGTATGGTGAGTTCATAGAAGATTTTATTTTTTGTCACAAGTTAGCGGAATATGACACTTTGTGAAGAAAAACAATTCAAATCAATTTCCGCTAACTTGTGGCAAAAATAAAATCTTCAATGAACTCACCATACTCCTAACGGAATACCTTGGGGTGTCTTCTTTGTAAAATGGGGTCATTAGTGGGGTTCCTATACTGCCCTGGCATTTTAGGGGCCCTAAACCGTGAGGAGTAGTCTTGAAACAAAAATGACCCTTGAAATCCTAAAGGTACTCATTGGACTTTGGGCCCCTTAGCGCAGTTAGGGTGCAAAAAAGTGCCACACATGTGGTATCGCCGTACTCAGGAGAAGTAGTATAATGTGTTTTGGGGTGTATTTTTACACATACCCATGCTGAGTGGGAGAAATATCTCTGTAAATGGACAATTGTGTGTAAAAAAAATAAAAAAATTGTCATTTACAGAGATATTTCTCCCACCCAGCATGGGTATGTGTAAAAATACACCCTAAAACACATTACACTACTTCTCCGGAGTACGGCAATACCACATGTGTGGCACTTTTTTGCAGCCTAACTGCGCTAAGAGGCCCAAAGTCCAATGAGCACCTTTAGGCTTTACAGGGGTGCTTACAATTAGGCACCCCCCAAAATGCCAGGACAGTAAACACACCCCACAAATGACCCCATTTTGAAAAGTAGACCCTTCAAGGTATTCAGAGAGGGGCATGGTGAGTCCGTGGCAGATTTCATTTTTTTTTGTCGCAAGTCAGAAGAAATGGAAACTTTTTTTTTTTTTTTGTCACAAAGTGTCATTTTCCGCTAACTTGTGACAAAAAATAAAATCTTCTATGAACTCACCATGCCTCTCAGTGAATACTTTGGGATGTCTTCTTTCCAAAATGGGGTCATTTGGGGGGTATTTATACTATCCTGGAATTTTAGCACCTCATGAAACCTGACAGGGGTTCAGAAAAGTCATAGATGCTTGAAAATGGGAAAATTCACTTTTGGCACCATAGTTTGTAAAAGCTATAACTTTTAGCCAATCCAATAAATATACACTGAATGGTTTTTTTTTATCAAAGACATGTAGCAGAATAACTTTCGCGCTCAAATGTATAGGAAATTTTACTTTATTTGAAAAATGTCAGCACAGAAAGTTAAAAAAGTCATTTTTTTGACAAAATTCATGTCTTTTTTGATGAATATAATAAAAAGTAAAACTCGCAGCAGCAATCAAATAGCGCCAAAAGAAAGCTGTATTAGTGAGAAGAAAAGGAGGTAAAATTCATTTAGGTGGTAGGTTGTATGAGCGAGCAATAAACCGTGAAAGCTGCAGTGGTCTGAATGGAGAAAAAGGCTCTGGTCCTTAAGGGGTAGAAAGACTGTGGTCCTTAAGTGGTTAAAACATCTTGCATGTGTATACATCAATCAGGGAGAGTAATTTGAGTACTGCTTCACACCGACACACCAAACTCACTGTGTAACGCACCGCAAACAGCTCTTTGTGTAGTGACGGCCATGCTGGACTACTGCGCAACATGGCGAGATTGCTCTTCCTCACTCAGTGATGTCAGGTAATGTGTGACTTCCTTCTCAACTTTCCATGGCATTGTTAAAAAGCTTATGTTTTGTTTTTAAATTACATTTTCTACTTGCTGTGTACTTGTTCAGTACCGCTACAATGAGAATCCTGTGGAGGCCGGCAAGTCTGCCATTGTGACCCGGGGTAATGGCCGGGGAATGATGGGTTTGAATCCGGTGTGGAGCCTGAGCAACGGCTACCACTACACATCCAAGGAGGGCAGCGGGCAGGCATGCACGCCCGCCCGCCCCGAGGTAGTAACCAAAAATAACAATACAGGAGGCGGACTTTGAGGCCCTGCTGTGTATTTGAAATGAATGTACTTTAAATCCTTGAACGAGAACCAGTTATGGCGGGCAAAGATGACACCACATTCCTTTCACGAGAATCATATGGAGGTGGGCAAGTCTGCCATTTGTGACCCCGGGTAATGGCCGGGGAATGAGGGATGGAATCCGGTGTGGAGCCTGAGAAACTGCTACCACTACACATCCAAGGAGGGCAGCAGGCAGGCATGCACGCCCGCCCCGAGGTAGTGACCAAAAATAACAATACAGGAGGCGGACTTTCGAGGCCCTGCTGTGTATTTGAAATGAATTAACTTTAAATCCTTTAACGGGAATCCGTTATGGAGGGCAAGTCTGCCATTGTCACCGCGGGGAATGAAGGTTGGATTCCGGCCCGAAGTGGGAGCCTGTTGAGACCCATGCTGTAGCTGCCCTGACCGTGCTTTGCAGACCAGGCATCTGTGGTCAGATGGACCCTTGAGCCAGCGGAAGACAAACCAAGTCGAAAGCATTTGCCAAGAATGTTTTACGGAGGGCAAGTTTTGTTGGCATTTTTGTAAATTGTTTGAAAATGTAGATGGTTGTATTTTTAAATAGTTTGAAAGTTTAGATGGTTGTATTTTTAAATTGTTTGAAAGTTTAGATGGTTGTATTTTTAAATTGGTTGAAAGTTTAGATGGTTGTATTTTTAAATTGTTTAAGTGTAGCCATTCTTCCTCCCCCCAGCCACGAACAATACCATGGGAACGTGGAGCAGCAGAAGCCCCCTGTGACGGCTGCCGCGGTTGTTCTCCACGGCTTGTCTTTTGAGGGGTGCTGCTTTTCCTCAGGTGTTCTTGCCATAGCTGTTTGTGCCTTCTCTCCAGGTGCCTTCGTAATGCACTTGTCCCTACGTGACAGTTGGCCTTTCCACGGCTCAATTTTTGCTGGCAGAGACACTAGATGGCTTTGCTCCGATCTGAGACACACACGTTTAAAAATTTCCAAACCGCTGAGCCCCCCCTGGGCTCATGGCGCTACGGTGGCATCAGCAGCTGACGTTGAAGGACATGTTGGCTGTCTGGCCATAGCGGGCGATACATGGCGCCGGACACTGCCCCCAGCTGTTTCTGAGGACGAGCTCCCTCTTGTATTGCGTTCCGGAGTTGGAGCCTGATCAATGGCTACCACCACACATCCAGGCAAGGAGGGAGGCAGGCAGGCAGGCATGCACGCCCGCCCCGAGGTAGTGACCAAAAATAACAATACAGGACTCAGGAGGACCTTTTGCGGCCCTAATTGAAATGCATTAACTTTAAATCCTTTAACGGGAATCCGTTATGGAGGGCAAGACTGCCATTGTCACCGCGGGGAATGAAGGTTGGATTGCGGCCCGAAGTGGGAGCCTGCTGAGACCCATGCTGTGGCTGCCCTGACCGTGCTTTGCAGACCAGGCATCTGTGGTCAGATGGACCCTTGAGCCAGCGGAAGACAAACCAAGTCGAAAGCATTTGCCAAGAATGTTTTACGGAGGGCACGTTTTTTTGCCCTTTTTTTAAATTGTTTGAAAATGATAGATGGTTGTATTTTTAAATTTTTTGAAAATTTAGATGGTTGTATTTTTAAATTGTTTGCAAGTTTAGATGGTTGTATTTTTAAATTGCTTAAAAGTGTATCCATGCAAGTGCAAGTTATGCACTGACTGCCAGGTATAATGTGCAGTCACAAATGCAGTGAAAGGTATGCAGTGACTGCAAACAGCCGTTTGTGTAGTGACGGCCGTGCTGGACTGGTGCGCACCATGACGAGAGTGCAGGTGATGGTGGCTTTTCAGCCCATATGCTCGCCCGGCTGATGTAGCTGAATGACAGAACAGTGACTGTCCAGCTGATCAAATTTGGTCTGACCACAATGAAGCAACGACCTTATTATCTTTTGTGTGCCACCCCCACCCGAGACACTCAAATAGCCGGCGGTCATTGCTTCATTGTGATGCGCAAGCCCCTTCACCGCGGCAAGGTAATGATCACGAAGGGGGATGGGCACATGTACACGCACCAGAAAAATTAGTGTAGCGGCCGCTGCTAGCAGTGGCCTTAAAAATTCAGGAATCCGCCTAGAGTCCTGGACCCTGGTGGTGGTGGCGGAGAAGGCAGTCAAACGGCCTGCAGGCAGAGATGCTGTGTGTGGGGACTGACTTAGTGTTCGGTCGTGCAGTAGCCCTCCGTGATCCATTCCTCATTCATTTTGATAAAGGTCAGGTACTGAACACTGTCGTGACTTAGGCGACTTCTCTTCTCAGTAACTATGCCTCCAGCTGCACTGAAGGTCCTTTCTGACAGGACGCTTGCGGCAGGGCAAGAGAAGTTGTATGGCAAATTGGGACAGCTCTGGCCACAGGTCAAGCCTGCGCAACCAGTAGTCCAAGGGTTCATCGTCGCTTTTCGCAGAGTCTACATCCACACTCAAGGCCAGGTAGTCGGCTACCTGCCGGTCCAGGCGTTGGTGGAGGGTGGATCCGGAAGGACTATGGCGAGGAGTTGGACTGAAGAACGTCCGCATGTCCGACATCACCCTGAGATCGCTGGAGCGTCCTGTTCTTGCCTGCGTGGACTTGGGAGGAGGAGAGTTACTGCCAGTGGTACCTTGATTGCGTTGTGCAGCCACATCACCCTTAAATGAATTGTAAAGCATCATCGACAGCTTGTTCTGAAAGTGCTGCATCCTTTCCGCCTTTTGTTGAGTTGGTAACAGGTCGGCCACTTTGTGCCTGTACCGAGGGTCTAGTAGCGTGGCCACCCAGTACAGGTCATTCGTCTTGGGTTTTTGATACGGGGATCCCTCAACAGGCTGGACAACATGAAAGAGGACATCTGCACAAAGCTGGATGCAGACGTACTCTCCATCTCCTCTTGCTCTTCCTCAGTGACGGGACGCAACTCCTCTTCCTCCCCCCAGCCACGAACAATACCACGGGAACGTGGAGCAGCAGAAGCCCTGTGATGGCTGCCGCGGTTGTTCTCCTTCCGCCGCCTCTTCCTCCTCCACAGAAACACCTTCCTCATCATCACCATCATCAGAGTCTGACTCCTCTCCTTCCCCACACGACTCCTCTTCTTCCTCCTCTTCCCCCCTCTGTGCTGCCGCCGGTGTTGTGGAAACATCGGGTTCGTGTGTAAATGGCTCCCACGACTCCTGCTGCCCTAACTCTTCTTGTTCACGCTCCTCTACAGCTGTATCCACCACTCTACGCACGGCACGCTCCAGGAAGTAGGCGTAGGGGATCAAGTCGCTGATGGTGCCCTCATCGCGACTCACCAGTTTGGTCACCTCCTCAAAGGGCTCCATGACCCTGCATGCATTTCGCATCAGTGTCCAGTTGTTGGGCCACAACATTCCCATCCTCCCAGATTGTGTCCTTGTACTGTAATGATACAGGTACTGGGTGACGGCTTTCTCCTGGTCTAGCAGGCGAGAGAACATCAGCAGGGTGGAATTCCAGCGAGTCGGGCTATTGCAAATCAGGCGTCTCACCGGCAAGTTGATTCTACGCTGAATCTCCGCAAAGCGTGCCATGGCCTTGTAAGAGTGCCTGAAATGCCCACACAACTTCCTGGCCTGCTTTAGGACGTCCTCTAAGCCTGGGTACTTGGACACAAATCTTTGCACGACCATATTAAGCACGTGCCATGCAGGGTATGTGTGTCAGCTTTCCCAAATTCAACGCAGCAATGAGATTGCTGCCGTTGTCACACACCACGTTGCCGATCTCAAGCTTGTGCGGGGTCAGCCATTGCTTCATCTGTTTGTTAAGAGCAGCCAGGAGAGCTGCTCCAGTGTGACTCTCCGCTTTCAGGCAAGACATGTCTAACACTGCATGACACCGTCGCACCTGGCATGCAGCATAGGCCCTGGGGTGCTGGGGCTGTGTAGCTGGAGAGGAGATGGCGGCACCAGCCAAGGAGGAGGAGGATGACGACAGCGAAGCGGTGATAGCAGGTGGAGAGGAGGCGGCTGGAGGCCTGCCTGCAAGCCGTGGAGGTGTGACAAGTCAGTCCTCTGCGCAGCCACGTACTTCCTGCTTGCTGCCATCGGTCACCAGGTTGACCCAATGGGCTGCGTATGTAATGTAGTTGCCCTGCCCGTGCTTGGCAGACCAGGCATCCGTGGTCAGGTGGACCCTTGACCCAACGCTGTGTGCCAGAGATGACACCACTTGCCTCTCAACTGCACGGAAGAGTTTGGGTATGGCCTTTTGTGAAAAATAATTGCGGCCTGGTATCTTCCACTGCGGTGTACCAATGGCCACAAACTTACGGAAAGCCTCCGAATGCACCAGCTTGTATGGTAATAGCTGGCGAGCTAATAGTTCCGCCACGCCAGCTGTCAGGCGCCGGGCAAGAGGGTGAGTGGCAGACATTTGCTTCTTCCGCTCAAATACTTCCTTCACGGACAGCTGGGTACTGCTGTGGGCAGAGAAGAAGGAACCGCTGAAGGGAAGAGGCGGTGTGGAGGAGGGTGGCTGTGAAGGTGCAAGGGAGAAAGTGGATGAAGACGATGCATCTGAAGGAGGAAGAGGAGAAGGAGGGTGGCTTGTCTTTTGAGGGGTGCTGCTTTTCCTCAGGTGTTCTTGCCATAGCTGTTTGTGCCTTTTCTCCAGGTGCCTTCGTAAGGCACTTGTCCCTACGTGAGAGTTGGCCTTTCCACGGCTCAATTTTTGCTGGCAGAGACAACAGATGGCTTTGCTCCGATCTGAGACACACGTTAAAAAATTTCCAAACCGCTGAGCCCCCCTGGGGTGATGGCGCTACGGTGGCATCAGCAGCTGACGTTGAAGGGCATGTTGGCTGTCTGGCCATAGCTGGCGATACATGGCGCCGGACACTGCCCCCAGCTGTTTCTGAGGACGAGCTCCCTCTGCTTCTATCATGGAGTCGTCTCCTCCTAGTCCTCTCTGACTCCTCCTCTGAACTGTCCCCCTGGTCATCTCCTCTACCGGGAACATATGTGGTATCCGTATAATTGTCATCATAATCCTCCTGGCCAGCTGCACTTTCCTCAGACACCTCCTCAACTGCACCAACTTCAGGTGTTTCATCAGCCCCCTCCACACACGTTACGTCCATACTATCGCCACCAAACTCAGACGTAGGAGGTGGTGTACTTGCGCCGCCTTCTTGTTGTTGCAGTAGTGGCTGTGAATCGGTGATTTCACCACCACCACCAAATAACTCCTGCGAAGTGTCAAATGCAGCGTATGTGGTGCTTGTTGTAGCGCTGGTGGCTGCGGGAGATGATGCGTTCTGTGTTAAATACTCAATCACCTCCTCACGATTTTGGGAAGTGATGGCACGTGCCTTCTTCTGAGCACTGTATTTTGGGGCAGGTCCGCATGAAATCACAGCAACACTACTTCGCACAGACCTGCCGGTGCCTGGTGGCCTTCCTCTGGGTCTGCCTCTACCTCTTCCTCTACCTGGTTTGTCCATTTTGTCCATCTCGGGGGGATGCTAGGTATATGCAGTGAGCTGGGTTCACTGAACAGTAAAGGTACTAGGATGCAGTGAGGTGGGTTCACTCAACACAACAGGTAGTAGGATGCAGTGAGCTGGGTTCACTGAACAGTAAAGGTACTAGGATGCGGTGAGGTGGGTTCACTCAACACAACAGGTAGTAGGTTTATGCAGTGAGCTGGGTTCACTCAACACTACAGGTAGTTATGTGCAGTGATGAGGTGGGTTAAGTAAACACAACAGGTAGTAGTAGGATGCAGTGAGCTGGGTTCACTCAACACAACAGGTAGTAGGTATATGCAGTGAGCTGGGTTCACTCAACACTACAGGTAGGTATGTGCAGTGATGAGGTGGGTTAAGTAAACACAACAGGTAGTAGTAGGATGCAGTGAAATGGGTTCACTCAACACAACAGGTAGTAGTTATATGCAGTGAGCTGGGTTCACTCAACACTACAGGTAGTTATGTGCAGTAATGAGGTGGGTTAAGTAAACACAACAGGTAGTAGTAAGATGCAGTGAGCTGGGTTCACTCAACACAACAGGTTGTAGGTATATGCAGTGAGCTGGGTTCACTCAACACTACAGGTAGTTATGTGCAGTGATGAGGTGGGTTAAGTAAACACAACAGGTATTAGGTGTATGCAGTGAGCTGGGTTCACTCAACACTACAGGTAGTTATGTGCAGTGATGAGGTGGGTTAAGTAAACACAACAGGTACTGGGGGTATATGCGGTACTGGGTAGTACAATGTGCAGCTCCCTGTCACACACACAGGCAGTCAGTCACTGAATGTGCTGGGCTGCTGGCAGTGGCACACACACACTATCAATTAGCAAGGCTGTGCATGCAACAAAAGTGTCAGTTTGACACACAGTAAAAAAAAAAAAAAAAAGTACAGGATGAGCTCTGACAAAAGTTAGGGTGCTATAAAGCAATAACAATCAGCCAAGGAGCAAACTAAGTAGCCAAGAACCTAACTAATCTGTCCCTTTCCTCTCACTAGCAGGCACACGAGTGAGTGTAATGGCCGCCGGAGCCTGCCTTATATAAGGGGGGGTGGGGCTCCAGGGCTTACTGTAGCCTGAATGGCTACAATGTGCCTGCTGACTGTGATGCAGAGGGTCAAAGTTGACCCTCATAGTGCATTATGGGGCGAATCGAACTTCCGTAAAAGTTCGCCTGGCGCAGGCGAACGCGAACCACCAATGTTCGCCTGGAACCGTTCGCCGGCGAACCGTTCGCTACACCTCTAGTAGGGTCATAGCTCACTTCTACTACAGGCTTTCCTGTTGCCTAACCCCACTTTTATTACACTAACCCCTCCTTACTAAGCAAATTGCTTTCCCTGGTGCCTCCATATCAGCATATTCCATGTGTTAGCTCTGCTACTTTAACCCCTATAGGACCCAATCAAAAGTTATAAAAGAAGGTCATGAAACATCCCCCCACCCCCCTTCTCTTTTTCGTCCTCAGACACTATAGGATCCTTCTTTCTTACCATCTATTTTTCAATACATGCTCTATTCCGGCTGTAATGGCAATCACTCTAAACACTCTTGTTTGAGAACGTTAGCCTGGAAAAGGCTTTTCCTTTAAAAAAAAAAATAAAAAAATGTATTTTTCTGCTGCTTATGGGAGTTTCTTCCTGGCTACTAAAGGTGCCCTATAAGGAACTCACCGCCCTACCCGTTCTAGTGATTTTGGGGTAGAGAACTGGGTATGACATATGCTCAGTTTTTTATTATTAGAGATGGCTTGAACGGTTCACCGGCGAACTTCGGTAGTTCATGTTCACGAACAAACGCAAACTTTATAGCGGTTCGACCCGCCCCCTATACTACATCATTAGGGTCAACTTTGACCCTATACATCACAGTCGGCAGGCACAGGGTAGCCAATCAGGCTATACTCCCTCCTGGAGCCTCACCCCCCCCCCCCCCCCTTATAAAAAGCAGGCAGCTTCAGCCATTTCACTCACTCGTGTGGCTGCAGTAATTAGATAAGGGAGATGTGCTGCAGATACATTAGGGAAAGCTTAGTTAGGCTACAGTTAGGTTGCTCTTTCATGCTGATACTTATTGCTAACTCCTCATCCTCAACAGCTCTTTTGAGAGCTAATGTTGTTCTTGTGATCTATTTTTTTTATTTGTGTGTGTGTGTGTGTCCCACAGACACTTGTGTTGCATATACAGCCCCGTCAGTCAGTCTTAGCTGCTGGACCTTGGCCCCTTGGTAATTCCTACTGTGCCACTGCCAGGCCCAGCACATTCAGTGACTACCTGTGTGTGTGACAGCTGCACATTTGTAATACCCATCACTGCATATACCTAGTACCTACCTGTTCAGTGCACACACCTACCTACGTTAGCACACGCAGTTTTAACCCTCCTGGCGGTATAAAAAAATACGCCAGGAGGCAGCGCGGCAGGTTTTTTTTTATTTTTTTTTTCTATATCATGTAGCGAGCCCAGGGCTCGCTACATGATAGCCGCTGCTCAGCGGCATCCCCCCGCCCTCTTCGATCGCCTTCGGCGATCTCCGATCAGGAAATCCCGTTCAAAGAACGGGATTTCCTGGAGGGCTTCCCCCGTCGCCATGGCGACGGGGCGGAATGACGTCACCGACGTCACTGACGTCGGGTCGTCATTGGGAGTCCCGGGCCACCCCTCGGCGCTGCCTGGCACTGATTGGCCAGGCAGCGCACGGGGTCTGGGGGGGGGGGGGGCGCGCGCCGCACCGTATAGCGGCGATCGGGCGCGCGGCAGCGGCGATCAGGGTGCTGGCGCAGCTAGCAAAGTGCTAGCTGCGTCCAGCAAAAAAAAATTAAACAAATCGGCCCAGCAGGGCCTGAGCGGCACCCTCCGGCGGCTTACCCCGAACTACGCCAAGAAGGTTAATACCACCAGTCACTGTACCTGTACCTGTTCACAGTACCTGTGTGTGTGTGCGTGCGTGACAGCTGCACAT
Organism: Hyperolius riggenbachi; assembly: GCF_040937935.1. Classification (NCBI taxonomy): domain Eukaryota; kingdom Metazoa; phylum Chordata; class Amphibia; order Anura; family Hyperoliidae; genus Hyperolius; species Hyperolius riggenbachi. Next base: position 198,960,803 of record NC_090652.1, on the reverse strand, counting down.
TTTTAATACCCATCACTGCATATACCTACCTGTTGTTCAGTGCACCCACCTACCTATGTGAGCGCACGCAGTGTGATATTTAAAGGAATACTTAAGTGAAAAAAAAATGACTTTTACTCACCCGGGGCATCCCTCAGCCCCCTGAAGCTGTATTGTGCCCTCGCAGCCCCGCTCTGATCGTCCTGTCCCCGTCGGCGGCTACTTCTGGAGTTCACAGTGTGATATTTAATACCACCAGTCACTGTACCTGTTCACGGTACGTGTGTGTATCTGTGACAGCTGCACATTTGTAATACCAGTCATTGCATAATTGTTTACAGTACCTGTGTGACCGCACACTGTGTAATATACCACTCCGTGCATACCTACCGGTTAACTGCACCTGTGTGACAGCTGCACATCGTCAGGGCCTGAGCTACCATAGGAAAAAATGGGCAATTGCCCCAGAGCCTGTAGGGGCCACCAAGGTGTCCCTCCCCATCTTGACTGTTGCTCCCCAGGGACTCTACAGAGTCTTTGGTAGAGTAGCGTCTCATCTGTGCTGGCAGACAGGTGAGACACTACACTGACATAGATACTGCAGAGGTCCTAGGGAGCACAGTTAAGTCGGGAGGTGATTGGGGGAGGGTCAGCAAACAGCTCAGGGGCCCAGGAGGGAAATTTGGCTGCAACAAAGGGCCCCTAATGCTGCTTTTTGGTCAAGAGGGTGTCTGTTGGGGGGGGCCCAGGCTAATTTAGCCCTAGGGCCCAATTGTTACTTGCACCGGCCCTGCACATTGTATTGTAATACCAGTCACTGCATACCTTTCACTGCACCTGTGTGACTGCACATTGTATTAGTCAAGTAAGTGCATACCTTTCACTTCATACCCCCCCCCCCCCCCCCGATATAGACAAAAGTAGAGGCAGAGGAAGGTCTGTTCGAGGTCGTGCTGATGTGACTTCATGCGGCCCTGGACCAAAGTACAGTGCTCAGAAGAAGGCACGCCCCATCAACTCCCAAGATAGTCAGGACGTGGCTGACTATTTAACACAGAACACCTCATCTTCCGCTGCCACCAGCGCTACTATAAACACCACATCCACTGCATTTGACACTTTGCATGAGTTATTTGGTGGGGAATTAACTGATTCACAGCCACTACTGTTACAACAAGATGAAGGCGCTAAGCAAGTTACACCACCTCATATGTCGGGGTTAGGCGACATTATGGACATAAGGTGTGAGGAGGAGGAGGAGGATGAAGTACCTGCTGTTGGTGCAGTTTATGAGGAGTCTGAGGCAAGCGAAGCTGGGGAGGATGATTATGATGATACGGATATCACGTGGGTTCCTAAGAGACCAGATGACCAAGGAGACAGTTGAGAGGGGGGAGTCAGAGAGGAGTAGGAGAAGACAAGTTCCTGAATGAAGCAGGGGGAGCTCGTCGTCAGAAACAGCTGGTGGCAGTGTCCGGCGCCTTGTATCGCCATCTATGGACAGCCAGCCAGCCCTACCCCAGTGGGGCTCAGCGGTTTGGACATTTTTTTTTTGTGTGTCTGGCTTAGATCTGAGCAATGCCATCTGTTCTCTCTGCCTCCAAAAATTGAGCCGTGGAAAGGCCAACAGCCGCGTAGGGACAACTGCCTTACCAAGGTACATATAATATACATATACAAAGCAGCACACAAAAGCAAAGCCACCCTCCTTCTCCTCTTCCTTCTCCTTCAGGTGAATCATCTTCAGCCACTTTTTCCCATGCACCTTCACAGCCTCCCTCCTCCACTTCGCCTCTCACCTTGAGCAGTTCCTGCTCCTCTGTCCACAGCAGCCAGGTGTCCGTGAAGGAAATCTTTGAGCGGAAGAAGCCAATGTCTGCCAGTCACCCCCTTGCCCGGCGACAGCTGGCTTGGCGGAACTGCTAGCTCGCCAGCTGTTACCATACAAGCTGGTGGACTAGTGGCCTTCCGTAATTTGTGGCCATTGGGACACCACAGTGGAAGATACCAGGCCGCAATTATTTCTCAAAAAAGGCGATACCCAAACTGTACCATGAAGTTGAGAGGCAAGTGGTGTCATCTCTGGCTGGCACACAGCGTTGGGTCAAGGGTTCATCTGACCACGGATGCCTAGTCTGCCAAGCACGGTCAGGGCAGGTACATTACTTACACAGCCCATTGGGTCAACCTGGTGACCGCTGGCAAGCAGGGAGTAGGTGGCTGTGCAGCGGACCAACTTGTGACACCTCCACGGCTTGCAGGCAGGCCTCCTGCCACCTCCTCATTAGTGTTGGGCGAACAGTGTTCGCCACTGTTCGGGTTCTGCAGAACATCACCCTGTTCGGGTGATGTTCGAGTTCGGCCGAACACCTGACGGTGCTCGGCCAAACCGTTCGGCCATATGGCCGAACTAAGAGCGCATGGCCGAACGTTCCCCGAACGTTCGGCTAGCGCTGTGATTGGCCGAACGGGTCACGTGGTTCGGACCCGAACGCGCTCTGATTGGCCGAACTGTCACGTGGTTCGGGTAAATAAATACCCGAACCACGTCATATCTCCGCCATTTGTCTGTGGGTTTAGCTTTGGGTAGGCAGGCAGGGTAGTTCGCGCTCCAGCCACGCTAGCCAGGGTCCCCCCCAGTCATTGTGTGTCGCTGCTGGGAACAGTAGTACACCGCTCGTTCAGCCACACTATATAGCATTCTGTGTACTGTTCTGTGTCTGCTGGGAACAGTAGTACACCGCTCGTTCAGCCACACTATATAGCATTCTGTGTACTGTTCTGTGTCTGCTGGGAACAGTAGTACACCGCTCGTTCAGCCACACTATATAGCATTCTGTGTACTGTTCTGTGTCTGCTGGGAACAGTGGTACACCGCTCGTTCAGCCACACTATATAGCATTCTGTGTACTGTTCTGTGTCTGCTGGGAATAGTGGTACACCGCTCACCCGTCACTGTATAGCATTGTGCTCTGTGTCGCTGCTGGGAATAGTGGTACTGTATAGCATTTCTGTACTGCCACTGTACTGCTGCCAGTCAGCGTGTACTGTAAGGATAAGTGAAATGAGGAAGAAATCCGGTGAAAGAGGGAGGGGCAAGGGAAGAGGTGTTTCCCCTGACGGTTCACGTACAGGCCACAGGGGAGCACCCAAGAAAACCCACTCAATACCGCCCATGTTGTCCAGGACAACAACCCTCACAAATCCAAAAGAACAGGACCAGATAATTACTTGGATGACCTCTCAAGCGTCCAGCAGTGGGTTAAGCAGCACCAGCACATCACGCACGAGGTCCGAGTCCTCAGCCAGTTACAAGGAGCCAGTGGGCACAAAGCTGACACAACCGGCAGCGACACCACGCACACAACTGCCAGATAACCAGTCCGATGAATTACCTCAGGACACAATGGGGTATTCGCAGGAGCTATTCCCAGCCCAACAAACTTCCACCTTTCAAAGGTCAATGGAGGAACAGCCAGAAATGTTGTGCCTGGATTCACAACCGTTAACTGTGGGAAATGCACCGCGCACTGAAATACGAGGCGAGTCCGAAGAGGACTCGGAAACCCAAATCCCAGAGCAATTTGGGCAGGAGGGGTTGCAATTGCAGGAGGTCGGCCGACAAGATCTGGAAGACGACGTTGGAGTGTGCTGCGCAGAGGTTGTTGTGGGGAGCTCTACTCCACGGCGGTGGCCCACAATGACATATGACGAGTTTGAGGAGATGGAAGAGGAGGGTATGGACAATGTGGACAGAGACCCAGATTTTGTTTGTGAACGAGAACATCGCCGTCGTAGCAGCAGCACAGATGAGTCTGTTGAAGAACACACTGCTGCACGAGTTCGCCTTGTGCCACAAGGTAGGCGGCGCGCAATTTCAGGCACCACAAGCGTGGAAGTTCAAGTGAGAGGCAAAAGAGGAGCAAACAGAAATCGCCAGCAAGGAGGCAGGTGCTCCAAAGTCTGGGCTTTCTTTGAAGACTGCACTGAGGATGTTACCATGGCGATTTGCAAGGTGTGCAAGACCCGCCTGAGCAGGGGGAAAAATATTAACAACCTCTCCACCACCAGCATGAGCCGTCACATGCTATCCAAACATCCCACTCTTTGGGCAAACGCGTCAGGACAGGGTACCAGAAACAACACTGCCTCCCTTGGGTTCACCAGACCCGCCTCAGCAGCAGCAGTAGCCCAGCCATTGCGTGGTTCACAACATTCACAAACATCAGACGACGCTGACACTGTCACTTTCCGGAGTAGTGCTCTTGAGGTCTCCCAGTGTTCATCAAACACAACAACCAACAGCCCTTCCGTGTGCAGCGCTACGGTTCAGTTGTCTGTGTCGGAGATGTTTGAGCGCAAGAGGAAATTGCCAGCAAATGACCCCCGGGCCGTGGCAGTAACAGCCAGCATAGCCAAGCTTCTGGCCTGCGAAATGCTGCCATATCGATTGGTGGAGACAAACAGCTTCAAGGGCATGATGTCAGTGGCCATCCCACGTTACGTGGTTCCCAGCCGCTACCACTTTGCACGCTCTGCAGTGCCTGAGTTGCATGAGCACGTGGTCAGCAAAATAACCCGAAGCTTGAAGAATGCCGTTGCCTGCAAGGTTCACCTCACCACTGACACCTGGACGAGTGCGTTCGGCCAGGGTCGATACATCTCCCTTACCGCGCACTGGGTGAACCTTGTGGAGCCTGGCAGCGATTCCTCACCTGCTACGGCACGGGTGTTGCCCACGCCACAAACAGCTGCACCGCCGTCCCTCCCACTGGATAACAGCAGCACCTACCTCTCTGACTCCTTCTCCTCCAACGCATCTCAAAGCTGTACCTCATCCGGAAACGCTAACCCAGCAGCAGTAGGATCGTGGAACGTGGAAGCAGTGCAGCACAGCTGTTGGCATGCGTCAGCAAGCGTTGCTGAAGCTAATCTGCCTTGGGGATAAGCAGCACACAGGGGAGGAAATTTGGAGGGGAATAAAGGAACAGACGGATTTGTGGCTGGCACCGCTGGACCTGAAACCGGGCATGGTTGTGTGTGATAATGGGAGTAATCTCATTCGCGCTTTAAGGTTGGCTAAGCTGACACACATCCCTTGCCTGGCGCACGTGATGAACCTAGTAGTTCAGCGGTTCCTGAGGACATACCCAGGCGTGCCCGATCTGCTGTTGAAGGTGCGTCGAGTGTCCAAACATTGTAGAAATTCCAGTACTGCTTCGGGGGCACTCGCCAAGATGCAGGAGCGCTTCAATCTCCCCCACCATCGCTTGCTGTGTGATGTCCCTACGCGCTGGAATTCTACGCTGCACATGCTAGCCCGCTTTTGCGAGCAGAAGAGTGCAGTGGTCCAGTACATGACGGCGCAGTACCGAGGCGCATCCGGCCAGCTGCCAAGCTTCTGTGGATCCGATTGGGCCAACATGTTGGACCTCTGCCAAGTCCTCCAAAATTTTGAGCAATCCACGTTGCTTGTGAGCAGTGACAACTCTTCAGTCAGCATTACCATACCACTGCTGTGTTTACTGAAGAGGTCGATGTTAAAAATCAAGGAAACAGCTGTCATGATGCAACTGGGGGAATCTGAAGGAGAAAACGATCAGCGTGATGGTACCAACATCAGGCCATCCGCCTCAGGGAACGCTGGCCCCAGCAGCTATGACGAAGAAGAGGAGGAGGAACAGCTGGAGTTGGAGCAGGAATTTCATGCCACCACTGACGAGGGCCAGAGCGGTGCACGTTGGACTTCCACAATTCAACGCGAATGGTCAGCAGAAGCAGACCAGGAGGAAGGTGACGACTATGATGCATCACAACAACTATCACAACGCTCACAAGAGGATGATGAGGATTCTGGTAGGACTCTGGCACACATGGCTCAATTCATGCTAGACTGCATTGAACGTGACCCACGCATTGTGCGCATTCTGGACAACACCAATTACTGGGTTTATACCCTTCTGGATCCACGGTACAAACACAATGTTCCAAAACTGCTTGAAGAAAGAGTCAGACAGGTCAAAATGGAAGAATACCAGCAGGCCCTTGTGGAGACTTTAGAGAGGAGATTGACATCCTCCCCCTCCTCTAGCCAGTTGTACGCAGACAGACTGACTTCCGCAAACCCAGGACGACCAGGAGGGCAGCAAACAACGCAAGCCGCAGCTAGTACCCAAAAGGGAATGGTATCGGCAGTGTCCTTGGAGTGGGAAAATTTTCTGACACCCATGCAGCCGCAGCCCACTGAACAGCAAGCGTGCAGATCCACCTCCAACACCGATCGCCTGGAGAAGATGGTCAAGGACTACATGTCAGATGGCGTAGCTGTGTCGAACCATCCATCTGCACCCTTCAACTATTGGGTATCGAAGCTAGACACCTGGCACGAACTGGCAATGTACGCAATAGAGGTGCTGGCTTGCCCGGCAGCCAGCGTTATGTCGGAACGCTGTTTCAGTGCTGCCGGAGGCATCGTCACAGATCGGCGTATCCGCCTCTCTACAGAAAATGCAGACCGTCTGACTCAAATTAAAATGAATCAATCCTGGATTGGAAATGACTACGCAACACTCCAGGACCCCAACCAAGTAACATGACCAATGAACATCTGGGATGGTGTTGCGTTTCCGGGCCCTGTTTATTGAACCTCTCATCTGTATTACATTTATGACTGCATGGCGGCAAAAAGCATTGCTGCTATATCCGCACGCTTTTTGTCCACATGCAAGGCCTGGGTTGTTGTGTCTCACAAAGCGTGGCCTTCTCCTCCTGCGCCTGCTCCTGTTCCATCACGTCTGCTGCTGCTGGGTTAGCGTTGCCGCGTGGTCCCTGTTTATTGAACCACTTATCTTTATTACATTTATGACTGCATGGCGGTACAAAGCCTGCTATCCGCACGCTTCTTGCCCTCATGCAAGGCCTGGGTTGTTGTGTCTCACAAAGCGTGGCCTTCTCCTCCTGCGCCTGCTCCTGTTCCATCACGTCTGCTGCTGCTGGGTTAGCGTTGCCGCGTGGTCCCTGTTTATTGAACCACTTATCTTTATTACATTTATGACTGCATGGCGGTACAAAGCATGCTATCCGCACGCTTCTTGCCCTCATGCAAGGCCTGGGTTGTTGTGTCTCACAAAGCGTGGCCTTCTCCTCCTGCGCCTCCTCCTGTTCCATCACGTCTGCTGCTGCTGGGTTAGCGTTGCCGCGTGGTCCCTGTTTATTGAACCACTTATCTTTATTACATTTATGACTGCATGGCGGTACAAAGCCTGCTATCCGCACGCTTCTTGCCCTCATGCAAGGCCGGGGTTGTTGTGTCTCACAAAGCGTGGCCTTCTTCTCCTCCTGCGCCACCCTCCTCCTGTTCCATCACGTGTGCTGCTGCTGGGTTAGCGTTACCGGTCCCTTTTCCTGGAACCTCTTATATGTATTACATTTATGACTGCATGCCGACAAAAAACATGTTACCTGTGCAAAGAAAACAGACATTTCCCGCATTTAAAAGACAGTTTTCCCTTTGAAACTTTAAAATCGATTTTCTCAAAAACTATAAGCTCTTTTTGCTAATTTTTTTTTCCTCTTGTACCCACTCCCAAGGTGCACATACCCTGCAAATTTGGGGTATGTAGCATGTAAGGAGGCTTTACAAACCACAAAAGTTCGGGTCCCCATTGACTTCCATTATGTTCGGAGTTCGGGTCGAACACCCGAACATCGCGGCCATGTTCGGCCTGTTCGGCCCGAACCCGAACATCTAGATGTTCGCCCAACACTACTCCTCATCTCCTGCTACATCCTCTTTGCGGTCGTCATCCTCCTCCTCCTCGGCTGAGTGGCAGTTCAACTCTACTGGTGCTGACATCAATGAGGAGGCTCCCCAAAGCATCTAAGACAGGATATGATGGCATGGCACAGTAAATTATCACGTGTCCTGTCATAAGCTAGAAATTCAGGTCCCCACCTTGTCTTTGATCAGTTATTCTTAAAGACATCTGGTAACATAAAAAACCAGCATGTCCACCATCTCACGTTAGCTTCAACCATTGCCTGTATTATCAGATAGGTAGATAGAGAATTTTTATAGAGACAATCCCGCTTTAGATTAGACGATGGAAGCATCGCCTAATTCCATTAACCACCCTGGCGTTTTGATTCCCCCATCCCTGCGCTCTCTCGCCCACCCTTCCGATCGCCGCTGGCGATCATACCTAACAGGAAATCCCACTCTGAACGGGCTTTCCTGTTAGGACTTCCCTCGTCGCCATGGCGTCGATCGGAATGATGTCATCGATGATTGGCCAGGCTGTGCTAAGGGTCTGGAGGGAGCCCTCTTTCGCGGCACGTAGCGGCGATCGTAATAAACACGCAGCTAGTAAAGTGCTAGCTGGATGTTTTTAAAAAAAAATTTTTTGTGAAAAAACGACCCACCAGGGGCTGAGATATCAAGCCTGGTGGTAATGGATGAGCTGAGCTCTTCATTACCGCCAAGGTGGTTAAATTTAACATCTCCCTGGGTGGTAAAGAAGTTACTTGGGGCGATATAATCACCCAGAGTTCTTTACGCACTATATCCAAATGCAGTTGCGATGCTTTCCATCAGACATGAGTGCTAGCTGGTTTAGACCTGTTCTTTGCTAACGCATGGGGGGTATCCTTTAACCCTCTTGGCGTTATGATTCTTTCCGGATTTTAGGGTCTAAAACCAGTGCAATTTTTTTGCACCCTTTGCGACCCTAAAACCTGGAAAAAAAAAATCATCCTTCCAGGGAGACCTGCAGCAGTTACAGAACTCACTCACGTGCCTGGCTCCAGTGCTGCAATTAGGCCTCCATCCTCCAGGTGGCACTGCAACTCTAAAGTCAAAGAGGTTAATAAGAATAAGAGCTCGGGCCATCCATACATTGCCAAAGCTCCCCGTAGCTGAGGTAGGCCCCCTAGCCAATTGACCAGCATCTCAGCCATTCATTGGTCCCGACAGTGGACTAATGGGGAGCCCTAGCGGGAGCTTTTAAGGTGCTTTGCCAGGGCTCTGTGAGAACTACAGCAATGGGACTTGTGGCGAGGAGCGGTGGATGTTCGGTAGATTGGCTGGGGGTACCTGCCTCAGGTACGGGGGGCTTGGGTGATTTGCAGATGGCTCAACAGGGAGCTCTGGGGGTCTACTTATTAAAGGAGACCCCCCACATGCAGCGGCGAATGTTCTGTAGGTGCGTGCACATCTCTTGGGGGAGCGAGTGAGCAGTGCTGTAGGACAGCTCCACAGCACAAAACCACGCTCCCCATCGAAGAGACATGGGAGTCATGCTCCCTAACAAATTGGCCATCGCATAAAGTGAAACCGGAATAGGATTTACCAGTAATCCTTATGAAATGGCAAGGTAACAAGTAGCTAGCATCTGACATGCCTTAGTATAACTTAGGCAGTTTTTATGTAAAAGCTCAATCCACCACTACCCAATTTTTTTTTTTTTAAAAAAGACTCTCTAACAATTTTCTCCAAGGTGATATTATCAAACCTCACCAATAAATTGCCAATGGACATGGCGGCAGCCCCAGAACCGCCTAACGCCAATTGGCGTCAAGTCCTGGGGCTCGGTTTTGCAGGAGATCGTGAGCAGGCTGCGCGCACATCTCCTGCTCGGGGCAGAGCTCCGCCCCACCTTCAGTCTCCGAGCAGCTATTGCGAAACCGCCGTCTTTACATATAGTACATCGCTGCGATTAGCAGCAGCGTTGTACTGGGGAGAGCCGTGTGACACTGCTGTGCCCCTGGGGGACAAGAGAGCAATCGTCTCTCATAGGCAGAAGCCTATGACAGCCGATCGCCGTGATTGGCCAGCTGTGGGGAGGGAGGGGAAATAAATAATAAAAAAAACTATTTTTTATTTAAAAAAAAACAATAATAATTGTTAAGAAAAATAAACACAAGGGGGTAATCAGACCCCACCAACAGAGAGCTGTTGGTGGGGGGGGGGGGGGGGAAATCACTCGTGTGGTGTGTTGTGCGGCCCTGCAGCTTGGCCTTAAAGCTGCAGTGGCCATTTCAAAAAAAGGCCTGGTCTTTAGGGGGGGTTTAACACTGCAGTCCTCAAGAGGTTAACCTCCTTAGCGGTATGCCCGACACTGTGTCGGGCATACTACTCCGGGCCCCATGAGTCCCCCATGCAGTGGAAATTTGATCCAATGGCTGAAAACTCTTTAGCTAGTACTAGGCTAGCTAGCACAAATGCCCGGCACCCTCCGATCTCCGTCGATCACCCTGTTTATACATTATCCCCCTGGATCCAGCGATTGCGCAGCCTCTCTGCATAGCTCCGGTCTCTCTATGGGGAGGATCGGGTTTGCGCATGATGTTGGCGACGTCACGTGCGATCCTCCCCATAGTGAAGACCGGAGCTGTACGGGGAGGCTGCACTGATCGTTGGATCCAGGCTGGGTAATGTATAAACGGGGGAGCGGCGGGGATCGGGGGGTGTCAGGCATTTGTGCTAAAGGGTTTTTAGCCATTGGATCTCTGGAGGGGGGGGGGCGGGGCTAGGGGCAAAACTGGCAAAACCTGCTGAGCAGCGTAATGCTGGAGGAGATTAAACTACCAGCAACCCAGGAAATCTTAATCATTTTGACAGTACTTTTTCCACCTACTTTTTCAACTGCAGAGTGCTAAAAAGTGATTAAACAGAAGATGAATAATTATCTCCTATGAGAAAAGGTGAATTGAATTAGGGGCCTAGGAGTGTAGAAAACCATTGACATATATTGGCATGCAGGTACATTTTTACAATCTCACCCAAGCACTAGGTCACAGGATTAAGAGCCAGGAATAGGAATGAGTCCTGCTCATTTTTCCCATTGGAAGACTAGACCCAGTGGAAAAGTAGTAAGCTGGACTGTATAGAACACACTATACAGATCTCTATACAGGTCTATCTACATTGACACATCTGGATTGAAATATGTTGAGCATAATGGATTAATTGCTATTCAAACTGAACTTTATGCACTTGTGATTAGGGTGCCGTGGTATACCGGTATGATTGTGCATGGTAATCATACCATGCACAATCCCGTTTTACCAATATTAGGGGGCTGCGCGAGAGCGGCGAATCGGCAGGGGGAGAACGGCCGCAACGGCGGGAAAGAGCATGCGGAAACTACTCACCTTCCTTTGGCTACAATCTACTTCCTCCCAGGCATCTTCGTGTTGGTAAAGGCGCCCCTGTGATGATGTAGCCACCCGTCATCACAGGGGTCGCTGTTATTAAAGTGACAATGCCTGGGAGGAACAAGATAGACGCTGTGTGTGGCTGGCCATATCCCACCGCTGCACTGGAGGCACCTATACTGGGGGAACTATACTAGCTACCAACACTGGAGGCACCTATACCCATACTGGGGGAACTAGCTACCTACACTGGTGGCACCTATAACTATACGGGGGGGTATATATACTAGCTACCTACACTGGAGACACCTATAATAGATATATTATATATACACCTATAGATACTGGGGCAACTATATTGGCTACCTATACTGGAGGCACCTACCTTGCTAACCTATACGGGGGGCAACAATAGCTGGCCAGTTTGGGTATTGGCCGGTCAGATCCCGAAGTTTTTGCTTTCTGGCCGTAACAAACTAACTTTAAAGTGTACCAGAGCCAAAGCTCAGGTACAAAATCAGATACTTACCTTAAGAGAGGGAAGCCTCAGGATCCTATTATTATTTTTTTTTATTTATATAGCGCCAACATATTCCGCAGCGCTTCACAAAGCACAATAAAACGACAAGGGGAACATAGATATACTAACAAATTGTAAAAAACAGAGTTCCAAGCAGCACAAATATTGTGACAAAAACAGTAAACATTAGGAGGAGGACCCTGCCCTTGCGAAATTACAATCTAGTGGGTAGTGGGGGACACACTAGGTAAGGGGGTGGAGGATGGATGAGGCAGTGACCCTTTGCCTCTGATTACATTGTGTCAAATAAGTAAATAAGGGCTATAGAATGTTATAAGCTTGTCTGAAAAGGTGTGTTTTAAGAGTGCGTTTGAAGATGTCCAGGTTTGGAGCATGACGTACAGGCTGTGGAAGAGAGTTCCAGATAAGAGATGATGCCCGTGTAAAGTCTTGAATGCGAGCATGAGAGGAGGTGATCAGCTTAGAGGCCAGGAGAATTTCTTGGGAGGAGCGGAGGTTGCGGGAGGGACAATATCTTGAGATATCCTATATCCAATATCCTATTGAGGCTTCCCTCACTACTCAGTTGTCCCCCTGTCGCTGAGCGCAGCCCACCAAAAGATTAGCGACAAGGAAATAATTGTATAATACCGTATACTGTCATACCATGATATTTTTTGAGATGTTATAATACCGTCATATTTCATACCATTGCAACCCTACTTGTGATCTATTTTCTATCTCACTATCATAGGCACTTATTACAACTAGTGTTGAATGTGCCTTTAGACCACTGATCCTCTTGATTCATTGCCCAGTGGATTAGCATCGTATTCAGAGTTTTTTTTTAATTAGCCTTTTGACTTTGTGGTTTATATTTTGCATTTAAAATATTGTAATTTTGTGTCTATCGTCTTTTTGATGCTGAGCATCTAAACCAATGTATTGATATCAATTTTCCACAATAAAATAAGATACTTGTTTATGTTCCTTTGTTAATGAGTGAGAAAAGAGATATACAGTGGGATGCAAAAGTTTGGGCAACCTTGTTAATTGTCATGATTTTCCTGTATAAATAGTTGGTTGTTATGATAAAAAAATGTCAGTTAAATATATCATATAGGAGACACACACAGTGATGTTTGAGAAGTGAAATTAAGTTTATTGGATTTACAGAAAGTGCACAATATTTGTTTAAATAAAATTAGGCAGGTGCATAAGTTTGGGCACCGTTGTCATTTTATGGATTCCAAAATCTTTAGAACTAATTATTGGAACTTAAATTGGTTTGGTAAGCTCAGTGACCCCTGGCCTACATATACAGGTGAATCCAATTATGAGAAAGCGTATTTAAGGGGGTCAATTGCAAGTTTCCCTCCTCTTAATTTTCTCTGAAGAGTAGCAACATGGGGGTCTCAATACAACTCTCAAATGACCTGAAGACAAAGATTGTTCACCATCAAGGTTTAGGGGAAGGATACAGAAGGCTGTCTCAGAGATTTCAGCTGTTTCCAAAGTTAGAAACATATTGAGGAAAGACCACAGGCTCAGTTCAAGTTAAGGCTCGAAGTGGCAGACCAAGAAACATCTCGGATAAACAGAAGCAACAAATGGTGAGAACAGTCAGAGTCAACCCACAGCCCAACACCAAAGACCTACAACATCATCTTGCTGCAGATGGAGTCACTGTGTATAGTTCAACCATTCGGGCACTTTACACAAGTAGATGCTGTATGCGAGAGTGATGCAGAGGAAGCATTTTCTCCGTCCACAGCACAAACAGTGCCACTTAAAGTATGCTAAAGTACATTTGGACAAGCCAGCTTCATTTTGGAATAAGGTGCTGTGGATTGAGTAAACTAAAATCTAGTTATTTGGGCATAACAAGGGGCGTTATGCATAGAGGAAAAACAACACAGCATTCCAAGAAAAACACCTGCTATCTACAGTAAAATATGGTGGTGGTTCCATCATGCTGTGAGGCTGTGTGGCTAGTGCAAGTACTGGGAATATTGTCAAAGTTGAGGGATGCATGGATTCCACTCATTATCAGCAGATTCTGAAGACCAATGTCCAGGAATCATTGACAAAGCTGAAGCTGTACTGGGGCTGGATCTTTCAACAAGACAACGACCCTAAACACTGCTCAAAATCCACTAAGGCATTCATGCAGAAGAAAAAGTACAACATTCTGGAATGGCCATCTCAGTCCCCAGACCTGAATATAATTGAAAAGCTGTGGTGAGAGTTAAAGAGAGCTGTCCATGCTCAGAAGCCATCAAACCTGAATGAACTAGAGATTGTAACGATCGGTGAAGCACAGAGAGGATCTGATTACCGGTGATCTGCAGTATCACTGGGCATACAGATGTATACCAGATTATAAGTGATCTGCAGTATCACCGATAATCCGATATACCAACTAACCTCTGTTCACCTGAGTAGAGTGTAGTGTTTAGGTGTAACTGTAACACTTAGAGCAGTGTTTCTCAACATTTTATTGGTATGTACCCCTTTTAAAACCCTGTACTCACCAAGTACCCCCTAGCATAGTAAACATTATCACAAGTACCCCTTGACAAATATATATTTAATCGTAGTACATGATAATTGGTTCTAAACAATTTCCAAGCATTTACTATTGCTTTTAACTAGCTAAAATACTAATTTGATGTTGTTTAGAATTTTAGAAAATGATAAATCATATTTAAATTGGTTATTTTTGGTGAAGTATATCAAGCCTGAGTACCCCCTGGAACCATCAGAAGTACCCCCTGGGGTACGCGTACCGCACGTTGAGAACCTAGGACTTAGAGGACTAGGCCTCAGCGTAGTAAGGAGTACTACACAGCTTCCTTCCGAAGACCTGAGCTCTCCAAGGCGGGAGGAATCAGGCTGCCAAAAGTAGGAAGGTTTGTCTGAAAGTGACACTCTGGAGGAAGTGTCACTAACAGGACGGGGAACTGCCTCTAACAATAAGGTCGGTTCTCGAGGTCGGGCAAGCTAGGTCGTAACACACGGACAGATAAAGTACAGATACAGTAGGCAGAGGCGGAGTCTAAGGCACAAGCAGGGTTCGGCAACAGGGTATCAGAAATATCGAGGTACAAGATCAGGAGGCAGGAGCAGAGTCAAAGGACGAGCCGGGGTTCGGCAACAGAGTATCAGAAATATCGAGGTACAAGATCAGAGTTCAGGAGGATAGTCAGGCAGGCAAAGAGTCATAACAGATAATCACAATCAAACTAGTACTTTAGCTATCAAACAGAATCTAGCTAAGTGTAGGATTACAGCTCCAGCTGGTCCCGGCACACTTGCGGATCTGACTACGGATCTGGGTGCTTCCACATAAGTGATCGCAACGCCAGACACCAGAGAAGTGACCGGCTAGCAGTATATATACACTGGTATCCTTCCAGCACCACCCTAAGTGCTGGACCAATGAGGAGTGGAGCCAGCCCTGGTCAGCTGACTCACTTCTGCCTGCCATAAAATCCCTGTCTGAGTGCGCGCGCGTCACTCTAAAGCCAGAGGGACTACGAGTCCCAGCCACAGCAGCCCCGCTTTGCGGTGTATCCGCAGCGGGACCATGTGCGCTAACCGCTGCGTCCAACGCGGCGGTTTCTCCGCGCTCCACTGAACTCTGCACGGAGACAGCCGCCTCACACTGAGAGGAGGCGGCTGCCTCTCCGTGTGCATCCCCACTATGCGCGGAAAGAGGCGCCTGCCGCTGGCTCATGGCGGCGGCTCTTCCGTGCTTTCTCACAGAGATGTTTTGTAAAGAGGAATGGTCCGAAAAATACCTTCAACCAAACTCTCATTGGAACCTACAGAAAGCGTTTAGAGGCTGTAATTTCTGCAAAAGGAGGATCTATTAAATATTGATTTTGTTTATTTGTTGTGATGCCCAAATTTATGCACCTGCCTAACTTTGTTTAACCAGCTGGGCGGTATGGACGAGCTCAGCTCGTCCAGTACCGCCGGAGCCTGCCGCTCAGGCCCTGCTGGGCCGATTTGCCCCAAATAAAGTGCAGCACACGCACCCGGCACTTTGCCAGCCGCGTGTGCTGCCCGATCGCCGCCGCTCTGCGGCGATTCGCCGCGAGCAGCGGCGAAAGAGGGTCCCCCCAGCCGCCTGAGCCCTGCGCAGCCGGAACAAAAAAGTTCCGGCCAGCGCTAAGGGCTGGATCGGATGCGTCTGACGTCAGGACGTCCCTCCGCTCGTCGCTATGGCGACGGTGTAAGCAAAACAAGGAAGGCCGCTCATTGCGGCCTTCCTTGTTTATTCTGGGCGCCGGAGGCGATCGGAAGAACGCCTCCGGAGCGCCATCTAGTGGGCTTTCATGCAGCCAACTTTCAGTTGGCTGCATGAAATAGTTTTTTTTTAATTTAAAAAAAACCCTCCCGCAGCCTCCCTGGCGATCTTATCAGAACGCCAGGGTGGTTAAACAACTATTGCACACTCTGTAAATCCAATAAACTTCATTTCACTTCTCAAATATCACTGTGTGTCTCCTATATGATAGATTTAACTGACTTTTTTTATCGTAACAACCAACGATTTATACAGGAAAATCATGACAATTGCCCAAACTTTCGCATCCCACTGTAGAAAACCCAAAAGTTTTGTTACTGTTCTCAGAGGTCATCCTTAATGGTATGTGTATACACATTCACATCAAAATGCTGCTAACATGAGTTCATGTTTTTGAAAATGCCATAATGTGAGATAACAATTTAAAAATAAACATTTAGTCAAATTAACTTCACAGCAAGATTTATTAATACATCCAAAAAGAAAAAAAATCATTTTGTCACACTATATACAGATAATACATAGTTTTATACACATATTACATCAGGGATTTTTTTTTACCCATTTTCTTTTTTCTTACACAAGAAAATATACATAAAAATGTAAACTTCTGTATACAAAACCCTTGAACGAACTAAACAAAGACCAGATAACAAAAGATTTTGCTGCTATTTTTGGAGTTAAAATGGCAAGATGGTACATTCATTGCCAGACTAGTTGAGAATGCTAGCTGACGTGCATTAAAAAGCTCCCTGCAGGAAGAATTACTTCCTTTCTGAACAATTTACCAAGAAGGTGTCTTTTTACATTAACCCCAGTCAATGCCTGTGTCTTTATATTGCAAAGCATTTTTCAGCATACAGCATTTTTTTTCTTTTTGCTGTAGAATAGTTGAACCACTGTGCACCATTTTGACTTTAAGGTGATGTGTTTACATTTATTCAAATGTCAGTCACCTCTTAATTTTGACAACATCTGG
The DNA here is from genome assembly GCF_040937935.1 of Hyperolius riggenbachi. Classification (NCBI taxonomy): domain Eukaryota; kingdom Metazoa; phylum Chordata; class Amphibia; order Anura; family Hyperoliidae; genus Hyperolius; species Hyperolius riggenbachi. Next base: position 198,943,856 of record NC_090652.1, on the reverse strand, counting down.
AATTACAAGGTTACATTAAAATCGATTGTTATCCATTTCTGAGCAATCTAAGTTGTCCTTCCACGATTTGGATTCTAACCATTCATAGTATGCACACAACCAAGTTTTGACAATATCAAACAAATCAGTTTTAGCACCAATTTTTCTAAACGTGCTACATAGTAACATTACCATACTGAGAAGTGTTGCTTGACAGATATAGCATTTCTCATGCAAGTGAGTGATGCTACATAAAGTACCCCAATGATTTTTGCTGCATTTTTCAAAATCTATGCAATAGGATATATTGAGTAAGAGCAATCACCTGTGAAATGCTGTTTAAGTTTACAATAATGTTCATCTTAACTACTTAACACACACTTAGAAGAAGTCCTTCGCCGTAAAGGCAAACTTACTTCCTTATGGTGACGCATAAATCCCAAGTAAAAAAAAGATTATTTTTTTTAAATGCATCACTCTTATTGGAAATGAAAAAAGTGCAACAGGCAGAAACTATGTGCTAAGTGCAGTTCACGTTTCAGTTTACCACAATAACAATGTAAAATGACTAAGTTGCATGCCATATGTTACTGCACTTTTCTCTATTCTGCTTCTTAAAATAAGTCGGAAAATGTGTGAACTATTGCTAGATAGGTTGCCTGGATGCAGAACAAGCATAGATTTAAAATTTTTAAACTTATTTTTTGCAATTTACTGCGTACTCCATTACCTTTTCTCTTTACCAATATACTATATGTAAATCAATGGATATACTTTGATCTGCACAGTAAACACTTGCAGTGAAGGGGTTAAGTAAAATACTAGGATTCCTGTTGTCAATCTTCACACAGGTTTGTTTTTGTTTTTTGCAAGAGATCAGATTTTAGCATACAAGTCGAAATATCCTAAGCACTTGTTCCCAGAGATCATTTGTACACATCACAGTCCGGTGTGGTGAAGCCTAGATCTTGCAATTGAAGGGCTAACAAACAGCAGAAGTGTAACATGAAACATAAATGCATTTTAAACTGAATAAATACTTGCTACCATGCAGGTACACTGCAAAATAAAATTAATCAAACCAACATATGCTTTTTATTTAATTTTTTTATACAATATTTTTTTATGAAAACTTGTCTAAATTGTTTACCAGACTAAACAGAGCTTCAAAATGTTTGAATTCAAAACGGACCTCCATGCGGAACACTAAAAACACAACTGAATAATTATGAGCCATCATTTGTACAGCTAGCCCTGCAATACTGACAACTGTGTTAAACTGAAAGCACTCTGTACTTGAGTACGATTAGCCCACATTGCAGGCTCTCCCTTCTGCAGTCTAATGCTACTTACACACTTGCGATAACGATCGTTCACTAGGAACGATAATTGAAAGACGAACGATACGGCAATGATAGGAATGCAACGATGGGATGCAGCGATCATCATACACATTTTAACGATCGTTCTCGCAGAAAAGAACGATCATAAGGAAATGTTGCGTACATATTTCTATAAAATTAAATAAAACACACTAACATGGAGTTACAATAGATACAAATATATGATTGTTAACTTGAAAACAAAGTTTAATTGAAATGAGCAATGTAACAATCTTTACCTCCGCGCTACAAAGGAAGTACTGAAGCTGGGCAGAATTCCACGCAGGCGCATTGGCCCTTGTAACGATCGTTCTCGGCCGATGTCTGTACACACTATAGTTTTGTAACGATTGTCGGTAGATACGATCCGTCAGGTCGGATATTTCCATCTTCCCGATGTCGTTCTTTTGTCGTTCGTGTTAATGATCGTTGGGTAAAGTTTTTTCCCCGATTGTCGGCAGAACGATCGTTAATTAGCTGTTTCAAACGACCATAGTCGCCAGTGTGTACGCAGCATTAGTCATAGGCAGGAGGATTATAGGAAAATGTGACCTGGACTACTGGAACAAGGTTGATCAGTTAAAGAACACCTGAGATAAAAAGAATGTTTATGTACCTGGAGCTGCCTCCAGCCCTCTTCAGGTCGATGGCTACCCTATCCATCCTTCCAGGCCGCCTCAATCTTTCTCTTTCTGTCCCGGCAAAGTCTTCAGTCGCTGTGCACCCCATCGCACTTCCATCATCGGGAGAGTTTAGGAACAGAATGCTCCCGTCAATGGGAGTGCAATGGGGACAAGTTCACGTCCGGGCTGCACATACGCTGTACACGCCAACTGGCTGTGATTTCATTGGCCTGAAGTGGACTGAAAGAAGCCCCAGGTGCATACAAATTCTTTTTGTCTCAGGTACTTTAAGATAAAAAAAAATAAAAATACTCCCTTAAAAGAATTTGCTCCATGTGTACTATGCAGATTGTAAATAATGCATTTGTTAAACATAAAACTGAATATTTTTATCGCATGCAAGTAATCTTGGTCATGTAGCCTTCAGCCTAACTGTGTTAAGAAAATTTTTTGCTTAGTATGTAAATCTCGGCTCACACAGAAAAGAAAATCATGGCAGGCAAATTAAAATATACTAACAGCTGATACATTCACACAGCTGCCAACAGAATCAGCTACTGTCTGTTTTGCTTGCTATGGTTTCCTTTTACAATTCATACAATGGAGCAAAGATTCTGCACACAAGATACAATAAGATATCTTCCTTCAGAGGGTACCGGATGCATTTAATAATTTAAATTTAATGAAGTGGCTTTATTTCTATATGCCTGGAGATCCGTTTTAAAGTACCATATTAAAACTAATAATTATGTCTGGGTTGACGGTGAACATTTTCAGGGATGAAAGAAAAAACTTAAGCCATTTAGTAAATGTATACTTTTAGCTAGGTGAATCTCAGTAGGACCAGAGTTAAAACTCCAGCTGAAATAACAAAACCATAAATGGAAAGATACAGAAGATCCATTCTGGAAAACAAAGTGTCTGAAAAAATAGCAGGTTTTGATAATCTGCTTGTTTTATGTTCCTGCTCAAAAGATTGACAATTGTATTTGGGGATAGTTGCATAAGGAGCGATTGAACTCTATCAGCAATTAATTTTAAATATTGGAAGTAGAGTTCATTAGTGAACTACAAATCAAATTCCAATGCTCAGTTTATATGTTAAGAGTGACCTTCAGAATTCCAGTCTATCCCAACACAAGGGGGTATATAGGAATTATTTGACAGCCAAAGATGTTACGGTATTGCATTTGGATTAAGAATAAAATTAATGTAATCTACACGACTATCCCAATGACATACACATCCCTCCTGATAGTAAGGACCTGAGTAGAAATGTGTATTAACATTAGGGGTAATAACTATATTATGCACAAAAGTTCCAAGTGCACCATGTGTGGCACTGTAATATATATCTGCCTATACTTTCCCAGCCAGACTAGCACCTAGACATATTGCAGGTAAAAATAATATCAGGGACTACAATACTTTTACCAGCACACGGCTTTTCTTGCATCACATTTGACTTTTGAGTGGAGGGAAAAACAAGAGACCCAAGAGTAAATTACTTTTAAGTGAATACTGCAGTGTTAATGTGGAATGCATCAGGTTTTGCACATCTATTTAAAAAGGCATCGCAGAAATATTATGTAGAAATATTAACATTAATTCACACAAACTCTTCGCTAAAACATTCACCACTTTACACACTCACTAAAACATCATTTAGCATTTCCAATACCTGTTGCTTTACCAAAACATTTTACATACATGTTTTAAGGATAGGATACATATACCATAATACTAAATTGGGTCCATAAATGAATAAAATTGTTTTTCTTCTGAGAAGTAAACTTTTTAATATTCTCAGATTTCTCATTAATATCAAGGTTTTGTTTTTTACTATAGTTCAACATTTATTTCACACATTTTAATATATTAAACTTTATCTTTGTATACAAACTTACTAAAACTTGCAGATGTGCTAAAACCGATACACACCACATAATGGTTTGCATTTGCATCTGACAGTCATACATTGGGTCTCATTAAAAAAAAAGTGTCTGTAAGACGATAGACTGTTCTGCCCATCAGAACAATTTAAATTGTAATCTTTATCTTCAAATATTTACTGGAAAATAACAGTTGGAAACCATTATGGGCACCACACACACACTGCTATTCTTTCAGACATTTTACAAATAATGGGCAGTGTTACAAGTTCAAATTCCAATATACAACTGCATGGTAGCAAGGAGGAAAGAGTGTTTACACCTTGACACGGTATACCGTAATTCCAGTGTAAAAAAGTATTTTTTTTATATCTCATAGTAAAATAAAAAGCTTGTATATAGATATTTTAATATAGCTATCAAATACACATATGCAACATAATTCAATACACTCAATACAGCTTTAGTATAAAATGTATAATTTAAGAGGCAATGTTAGCATAAATTAATATAACTTTCTCTTAAAATCTAATTTAGGGTTCGGAAAGTGTGAGACAGGGTAAAGGGGAGATCCTTAAATAAAAGATTAAAGCTGAAAAAAATATAGCAAGTTTTGCTTACATATTACCTGGAAAAAGAGCATGGATAAGAACACAGACAATCTTTACAGACACTCATATTAAGGGATTTTAAATATTTTGTTGTTGTAGTAACTGCCCTTGTTTCCACCAAGGGAATCCCTGAGACTTACTATATTGTATGGCAGCTACTGGGCACACAAATTGTACCTTTGACACCCTAGGAAAATGCAGATCACCAGTAAAAACAGAATTAAAAGCACTTCAGCCATATGTAGGCAACGTTTGGCTTGAGAATTGAAAAGAATTGGAACTGTTCTAACAACTTGATATTGAAAATAAAACTGGCATAAACTGAATTTAAAAATAATTTAAGAAGCAGCCTGGGAAAATAAAATTATATTTTAAAGTCCTTGCACATTCTCCAGTTGGCATTTAAACTTCATATTTTAAAAATATTAATCTTAAATCTAGAATATGGCTACGTTAACGTAAGAGTAATGACCATGTTTGTCTCATTTTGCAAAGTTATTAGTATTTGCTCTCATTCTACTCGTTTTATTTTTAATTTTTTTTATTATGGAACGGTCAAATATTCAACAATAGTCATTTCACAAAAATAATGTACTGCAAACAATTCAGAAGTGGAGTTCTTTTTGGACCTTTAAAAACGTGTAAGTTAGGGCAGCAGAATCTGATAAAATATGTAAGAGTTTAAAACGAAAACTGTACTTTGGCTTTAAAAGGGGAGAATAAAAAAAAAAAAAAAAAAAAAAAAAAAAGCTGGCACACAATCCATCATGCGGTAAAATGCTATTACAATTTACCTTTCAATTTCAAACTCAACAAGGCAGTCAAGATTTCCTACAGCTGCCAAATTCAAATGTATTTAATTTGCAATTATTTCAATAGAAGAGTGTAGAACTGAATTTTCCACTATTTGCAACTCCTATTCTGATATTCCCGAAAGTCTACAAAAAAAACCTATAGGTCAAATTTCAGGCAACATGTATCACTGTAGAGGTTTTTGCAGGGGCAATTCTAAACACCCATACACATCTAATAAGATGCTGAGGTTGTCACAAGTCTAATTACTGCAAAGGGATTGATCTGTTGTACTCAGCAGTCACTCTCACCATTCACTTTCAAAAAACACTAGACTGTGTATCTCCCAATCAACAAAATAAAAGTAGATAAGGATTTTATGTATGATCAGAGAGCATGGTAACATGATGATTCTACACTCACCTAAAGGATTATTAGGAACACCTGTTCAATTTCTCATTAATGCAATTATCTAATCAACCAATCACATGTCCGTTGCTTCAATACATTTAGGGGTGTGGTCCTGGTCAAGAAAATCTCCTGAACTCCAAACTGAATGTCAGAATGGGAAAGAAAGGTGATTTAAGCAATTTTGAGCGTGGCATGGTTATACAGTGGATTGCAAAAGTATTCGGCCCCCTTGAAGTTTTCCACATTTTGTCACAGTACTGCCACAAACATGCATCAATTTTATAGGAATTCCACGTGAAAGACCAATACAAAGTGGTGTACATGTGAGAAGTGGATCGAAAATCATACATCATTCCACACATTTTCTACAAATAAATAACTGCAAAGTGGGGTGTGCGTAATTATTCGCCCCCCTGAGTCAATACTTTGTAGAACTAGCTTTTGCTGCAATTACAGCTGCCAGTCTTTTAAGGTATGTCTCTACCAGCTTTGCACATCTAGAGACTGAAATCCTTGCCCATTCTTCTTTGCAAAAGTGCTCCAGCTCAGTTAGATTAGATGGACAGCGTTTGTAAACAGCAGTTTTCAGATCTTGCCACAGATTCTCGATTGGATTTAGATCTGGACTTTGACTGGGCCATTCTTACACATAGATATGTTTTGTTTTAAACCATTCCATTGTTGCCCTGGCTTTATGTTTAGGGCCATTGTCCTGCTGGAAGGTGAACCTCCGCCCCAGTCTCAAGTCTTTTGCAGTCTCCAAGAGGTTTTCTTCCAAGTTTGCCCTGTATTTGGCTCCATCCATCTTCCCATCAACTCTGACCAGCTTCCCTGTCCCTGCGGAAGAGCTGCACCCCCTGAGCATGATGCTGCCACCACCATATTTGACAGTGGGGATGGTGTGTTCAGAGTGATGTGCAGTGTTAGTTTTCCGCCACACATAGCGTTTTGCATTTTGGCCAAAAAGTTCAATTTTTCGTCTCATCTGACCAGAGCACCTTCTTCCACATGGTTGCTGTGTCCCCCACATGGCTTGTGGCAAACTGCAAACAGGACTTCTTATGCTTTCTGTTAACAATGCCTTTCTTCTTGTCACTCTTCCATAAAGGCCAACTTTGTACAGTGCATGACTAATAGTTGTCCTATGGACAGAGTCTCCCACCTGAGCTGTAGATCTCTGCAGCTCATCCAGAGTCACCATGGGCCTCGACTGCATTTCTGATCAGCGTTCTCCTTGTTCGGCCTGTGAGTTTAGGTGGATGGCCTTGTCTTGGTAGGTTTACAGTTGTGCCATACTCCCTCCATTTCTGAATGATCGCTTGAACAGTGCTCTGTGGGATGTTCAAGGCTTTGGAAATCTTTTTATAGCCTAAGCCCGCTTTAAATTTCTCAATAACTTGATCCCTGACCTGTCTTGTGTGTTCTTTGGACTTCACTGTGTTGTTGCTCCCAATATTCTCTTAGACAACCTCTGAGGCCCTCACAGAGCAGCTGTTTTTGTACTGACATCAGATTACACACAGGTGCACGCTATTTAGTCATTAGCACTCATCAGGCAATGTCTATAGGCAACTGACTGCACTCAGATCAAAGGGGGCCGAATAATTATGCACACACCACTTTGCAGTTATTTGTAAAAAATGTTTGGAATTATGTATGATTTTCGTTCCACTTCTCATGTGTACACCACTTTGTGTTGGTCTTTCATGTGGAATTCCAGTAAAATTGATTCATGTTTGTGGCAGTAATATGACAAAATGTGGAAAACTTCAAGGGGGCCGAATACTTTTGCAACCCACTGTAGGTGCCAGATGGGCCGGTCTGAGTATTCCACAATCTGCTCAGTTACTGGGATGTTCACGCACAACCATTTCTAGGGTTTACAAAGAAAGGTGTGAAAAGGGAAAAACATCCAGTATGCGGCAGTCCGGTGGGCAAAAAAAGCCTTGTTGATGCTAGAGGTCAGAGGAGAATGGGCTGACTAATTCAAGCTGATAGAAGAGCAACATTGACGGAAATAACCACTCGTTACAACCAAGGTATGCAGCAAAGCATTTGTGAAGCCACAACACACAACCTTGAGGCGGATGGGCTACAAAATTATTATTTAGTAATTATATAGCGCCGACATCTTGCGCAGCACTGTACAGAGTATATTGCCTTGTCACTAACTGTCCCTCAGTGGAGCTCCCAATCTAATCCCTACTATAGTCATATGTTTATGTATGTATCGTAGTCTAGAGCCAATTTAGGGGGAAGCCAATTAACTTATCAGTATGTTTTTGGGATGTAGGAGGAAACCAGAGTATCCAGAGGAAATCCACGCAGACGCTGGGAGAACATACAAACTCCTTGCAGATATTGACTTTGCTGGGATTCGAACTAGAGACCCAGCGCTGCAAGTCAAGAGCGCTAACCACTACGCCACAACAGCAGAAGACCTCACCAGGTACCACTCATCTCCCCTACAAATAGGAAAAAGAGGCTACAATTTGCACAAGCTTACCAAAATTGGCCAGGTGAAGACTGGAAAAATGTTGCCTGGTCTGAGGAGTCTCAGAGTCAGAATTTGGCGTAAACAGAATGAAAACATGGATCCCTCATGCCTTAGTAGTGGTGGTGTAATGGTGGTGGTTTAATGGTGTGGGAGATATTTTCTTGGCACACTTTAGGCCCCTTAGTGCCAATTGGGCATCATTTAAATGCCACGGGCCACCTGAGCATGGTTTCTGACCATGTCCATCCTTCATGACCACCATGTATCCATCCTCTGATGGCTACTTCCAACAGGAAAATGCACCATGTCACAAAGCTCGAATCATTTCAAATTGGTTTCTTGAACATGACATGGAGTTCACTGTACTAAAATGGCCTCCACACAGTCACCAGATCTCAACCCAATGGAGCATCTTTGGGATGTGATGGAACGGGAGCTTTGTGCCCTGGATGTGCATCCCACAAATCTCCACCAACTGCAAGATGCTAACCTATCAATATGGGCCAACATTTTTAAAGAATGCTTTTAGCATCTTGTTGAATCAATGCCACATACAATTAAGGCAGTTCTGAAGGCGAAAGGGGGTCCAACACTGTATAAGTATGGCATTCCTAATAATCCTTTAGGTGAGTATGGATTTTCTTGATTTTATTTAACCGGCAACCTTCCAGGTGTTTTTGCAGTTAATCAGCAAAAACTTCACAGAATACTACAACCAGAGATTTCACTAGTTTCTGAAATTTAGTGTCATGGTTTGCCTTTCCAGGTGAAACAGCAATTGATGCAGTTTAACCAGAATAAAGTCTGCTAAAATGGTAAGAACGAATGATAACAAAAAGGAAATAGGAAATTTAAATTATAGTTTCATAAGACTTTTTTTTTTAAATGAGTCACTGGTTCTCAAACCAAAATAATTACCCCATGATATCAAAATATTGCATTGGGACTCAACCAAAACTGTACCCTGTAACTACTATGCTATTTAACCCTGTATGCAGCTTACTGGCATAGACAAGTCTATTAAATAAAACTATAAAAAAAATTGCAATGACAGCTGTTATAACATTATGGTATAAGTCCTTGTTAATGAAATGAGTTGAAGATAAAGGTGTTTGTTTTTTTTAATCTTAAGAGAGAACACCAAGTACTTTCAGTGACTTTTACTGCTATCTGTATCCCCACTGGATAGGATTTTGTTAATTTCCTAACGATTCACATATTCCTTGGTGTCATTTTTAAGTATAGTATTTGCAACAACAACTTGTAAATTTCCGTCATGCCTGTTTTAGAGTAGAGAGAGCCCTTCTCAATGGAGATGCATAAAGAAGTCAAATTTCATTTAAATCCTTCATCTGAAACTATGGTTGATATCCTATTAACATTTTTTCCCCAAGTTTTCTCCAAGAAGATATTTTCAAACGTTACCAATAAAACCCCTTTAAAGCGTCACCAAGCTAGAAAATTACTCAGCTTAAGTTTAATATTACTTTTTGTTACTAAGTGCTGAAAAGTTATTTTTTAGATAAGATAAAAAATTATCTCCTGGGAGAAAACCCAGGAGAAAGTTACTTGTAGGACCTATATTTCATACCTAATTGATCTTAAATACAGTCTTGCAACACATACCAACCAGCAGTACTTGGGAAGATTGCAAGAAAATTGAAGAGCAGTCCATACAGTGAGCAAAAGTACAAAATCCCAAAGACAAAAAAACATGCAGTTTCAAAGAAAGAAACTGAACTTTGACTCATTAAGGAAATGTATAGCATTTGGTCCATTTCCATTACCAAGTTAAATCTTAAAAAGTATTTGATGTATCTGCAATCAAAAAATAATTTTACAGCACTGCTTTAGTAAACAAATCTCCAACATTGCAGAAGCAGATTCTCCTGATGACATTTTATATCTATGTGTTGATTTCCAAAATAATATGCTACTACTAAAGAAGTTAGTCTACAGAAATTGCACATAATCCCATTAAAAGTACTCTACATTTAAATGCCTGAATAGCAGTGCCACTGTCTAAGTTATACCGAATGGAAAGGACACCTACTTTCTTTAGCAGTGATTTCTGAACTTAGATAAAACCATAACAAAATCACAGCAAATAAAAAAACAAACACCAAATCTGCCATGACCAAAAAAAAACAAAAAACAACAACAACAAAAAAAACACTGATGGTGTGACTTTTAAATATGTGCCAACAGAATAAAGGTGGGCATACACATACATTTTCTCATTTGATTCATCTGCTAGGGATTGATTCCTCAAAATGTCAGACCGATCGATTTTTGATTGATTCAGACTAAAAATCGACAGGATGAAAAATTTAAAACAATTGGGGGCAGGCAGATCGATGGCTTATAGCTTTGCACTGCACCAAACAGTGCAACTCAGAAGTTTGATCGATATTCAATAGATTTCCTGCGCGAACCTATTGGAAATTAATGTGCAGTGTATGGTAGGAATCTGTTCCTTCTGAATCTATTCTATTGGAATGTTTTGGAACATTAGATGGAAATCTATAAGTGTATGGCCAGCTTAAGGGTAACCTTTTGCAAAGTGGTAAAGATCTACATTATTATTATCAGTTTTTTTTTTTCTTACAAACAAGAGAACATTATATGATTGATACTAATCTGATCAGTAAGCATTCACAGTTACACAGTTACAGTAAGCATACACAGCTTCCTGGTTAGAAATACTGCACATGGATTGTGCATTATAATTTCTGTCTAGGCAACTCTAATCCTCTATATATCCCCTGGGAGAAAACTCAGGAGAAAAAGTTAATTGTAGGACCTATATTTCATAACTAATTGATCTTAAATACAGTCTTGCAACACATGCCAACTAGCAGTACTTGGGAAGATTACAGGAAAAGAAGAGCAGTCCATACAGTGAGCAAAAGTACAGAATCCCAAATACAAAAAAAAAAAGACCCTGCAGTTTCAAATAAGGAAACTAAGCTTCGACTCATTAAGGAAATGTATAGCATTTGGTCGATTTCCTTTACCAAGTTGAATCTTAAAAAGTATTTGATGTATTACAGACATATGAAATATTACAAATTAATTCCTTTTATCCTCTTTACGAAGATCCAGCTGCTCGTATGGCTAGTTCTGCAATCAAAAAATAATTTTACAGCACTGCTTTAGTAAACAAATCTCCAACATTGCAGAAGCGGATTCTCCTGAACTGGTGATTTTTCTTATCGTTTACGATAAAAATATCTTTAGGCCTGGTACAGACCATGCAAATGTTCACTTCAGACCTAATTTGACAGATACAAATCAGTATTAAGGCTCCCTGCACACTGCAAATCCGTATTCCGATTCAGTTTCCGATTCGCAATTCAGATTTTCCCTGAATGCAATTAACAGAAAAACGGAGAAAAAACGCAGCATACAGTAACGATTAAAAATCGGAATCGGATGTAAAAAACGATTAAAAATCGGAATCGCATGCAGTGTGCAGGGAGCCTAAAATCTGATATTGAAAGCCAACATATATACGTATGCTTTTTTTGTTCAAATTGCAATCATTTTTCCAACTGGATATATCAATCGAAAATGAATTGCGGGGAAAAAGGTTACCAAAATCGGACATACACATAAGATAATGATGGTCGGTATGTCAACCAATTTTTTCCAGCCTGCCCGATTTGCCTCCATGGTGAAAGAGATTGATTTTAAGCTTGGGATTAGTTGTTGACTCGATCGGAAGTAAGAATGGAAGCTAAAACTGAATATTATGTACCAGGTCTTACTACACAGCAGTGAAATAAGAACTTTTTGTACCAATTTTGACTATTGATGGCTGCATTAATTGTCAGTATTATTATGTACCTCATGTTTTTTTTTTCTGCACAGCGCGCCATAGAATACGTTGACACTTTATAAAATCAGTAACTTTTCTATACTTAAAATGCCTGCCAGTTAAACGAGCACGTGGAGTTCCAAAACTGAAGGTTAATTCATAATATTTCACTTTCCATAAAGAAATAGGTAAAATAGCTATATGCTATTAAACTCAATTAATACATCAAATATAAATACAAGAAATGCACATTCCTTTTAATTGTAATAGGTTTTTTTATATTGTGACCAATCACATCAGAAATGTCTACTGGAGATCATCAATGAGATGCAAATAATTTTGGCATGTATGCAGATTCCATCTAAAGTGTACGCAGCTTGAAATTGAACCAACCAATATTTACTTGGCTGTCTCTGATGCCTACAAGCTCAAATGCTTTTCGTGCTACTCGACTATTCTGGATTATAGTCGATCTGTGCAATCACGCAAGGGTCACTTATATTAATGGCATTTGAGAATTACAAAATTCGGATAAAGTACAATTTTGCAGATGTGAAATAAAGAAAATATGGTCTTCAGAATTATTTCTGTGCTAATAGTTATATTATCTGATCTCCTGCAATACCCCCCAACTCCGAATATTTAACATTCATCCATAGGTGTTTCATGTCCTATTCTAGTTTTCCTTTATAGACTGTACATTTATAATTAAGTTATCCAAGGAGATATTTACACTAATGCTTAGTGCAAGGAATAATTATTTTAACATAGAATATGTTTATATGCTCAAAAACAAAGAGTAGGCCACTTTGACTTGAATCAAAAACAGATATTTCAATTTCTACAACTGTTGCAGTGACTCACCCATCAACTTCTTACAAGTCAAGAATAACATTTCATTAGACCCATGTGGCTTTTTCTTCCTCAAGAATTAAATGTATGCTCCAAACATTTTAGGAATAGTGTGTTCAGCAGTTAGAGGAGGCATATACTGAGTGTACATCATGGAAAATAGTTGAATAATGGGTATGCATTTGTAAACAATTGCATACAATTGGCATTTCAATGATACCAGAAGGTTTTAAAAAGGTATCCATAAACCAGCATTTTCTGTATAAGAATGTTGGAAAATGCTCAGTATTGGGAAAATAAATAAATAAACCTTCTAAAGATGGTAAAATAGATGCAAGTAACATCTTGTAATCTAATGTATATCAAATTAACTTGCTGCTTGATTGCAAGCTGCATTTAATTTGCATAAAATCTGCAAGCAAAATGAATTTGCATACAATTGACCATCTCTATATAATACCCTATTTTTCAGCTGCTATTACCGGTAATTATATAAACTATAATATTAGGAAGCTGTGAATTTCTCTATAGTGGAAAAGTGTAGTCAAATACAGTCATCTACAGAGGCATAAGTAAAGTAAATGTTGTGAAAGGCTACTAAAAGCAACTAGAAATAAAAAAAATCAATGTAGATATTCCTAGCTGTATGAGGCCTAGTTCAGAGTGCTCAGCTGCGTTGCAGAATAATTATGCATTACAAGTTACTGCCCATACAATTCTATGGGCCTGTTCACAATAATAAGTGGTAACAAATTGAATTATTCTAACTCGCTGCATGCAGAATTTGTATTGAAGTGCCAAGTCTCTATTGCAGTTCACACCAAGCCTTAGGCTACATTCACATTAGCAAACGCAGACGGCCGTGCGTTCGGAACGCAACGCATACGAACGCACGCCATCCGCGTTTGCATGCGTTGCGTGGCTGATCCCATTCACAAAAGTGAATAGGTTAGCCGCGCGTTTCTGCAAAAAATGCGTGCAGCATGCGTTCCCAGACCGCACTGGTCCGGAACGCATGCAGTGTGACCATCAGACAGTGCAGTCTATGCACTGTCTGATGTCGTGCGTGTCTGCCTCCTGCACACATTCCCGAAACGTGGATGGGAACGCATGCAGTGTGAATGGGGCCTTAGAAGTCTTTTCAATAAATTTCCAAAGTAGAAAGTATAGCCCACTTGCAGCTGCATATACATGGTAAACTGTTCTCTATCTTTCACAGCTTGGACTAAATAGGTGGACAGATACTGCTACAAAATGTAATTTATAAACAGTTACAGACTATCAGATGTTTTGAAAATCCCCAATTAAAGTCTATCATGATCTCCTCAGGCTATGGTAAGCCAACTATACACTATTCCAATACTGAAAACATTAATTCTTGAAAATCAGAATCATTTATATAAAAGAGTAAAAGCAGTCATAGCCATAACCGGAATTATCAGCCATTTTGAACAAATCCTCCTGTTCTCTTGCATTAGTCATCCACCCTTGGTGTAGGGTTGTCGCCTTCTTGCCCTACCTGTAAACTTGTTCTACAAATGATATCAACCAGCAATGCCGGATCAGGTTTGAGAAATATATTAAATCTGAATAGTGACTGGAAAATTAGGGTAGTTTTGCATTGCAGCAGGCAGTCACAGCGACAGCATAGAGCAGACATCAGAATGCATGGGGCAAACAAATACATGCGCAGTATAACCTACTTAGAGGAATGTGGTTACAGGAACTTCCTTGGGCTTGTCCTCATTCCATGTAGGCCTATCTTCAGAGTCCTTAACCCAGACTCTGCTTAATTTTCTTCTAGGGGTCACCATGCGTTCTTACATGAGATGAAGGTTTTCTTAAAATTGGCAAGTTACTAAACATTTATGGAGGTTGATAAATCTACAGACCTTTCACCTGGTCTGTGTACATAATAGTTTGGAAATGAACTAGCAATATGTGGATATTCAGGGAAATGGGCACACATAAATTAATGGAATTCTGTTATATATGTCTGAGAAAGAAGATGGTGCTCCTTACTCCGATATGCTTCTTAACTTAAAGGCATTTGTTGTCTTAGATACATTCTCAGAGTCCTATTCAGGGCTACCTGGCAAAAACATACAAAAAAGGTTTTTACACCAAAAACGTCTGCAATTCCAGTTTGTTGGAAACCCTAGTTTCACTCTAAATTCCACACCACTGTACCATTTATTAAATACATTCAAAAAGTTTAAATGGCCTAACCATCAAACAATTCTAGATTTCAAACATATAGCAAGAACTTCATGCAATTTCTAAATCTTTTAGCATACAGAAATGGCCAATTTATTGGCCAAAATGGTGGAACAGGTGTGTTGATTTAACTTTAAAATGTGCATGACACCTCTAAAGCCAAGATTACATTTTATATCTAGTGTTGTAATCAATCAATTGGTGCTAGGTGTTGATTTCCAAAATAATATGCAACTACTAAAGAAGTTAGTCTACAGAAATTGCACATAATCCCATTAAAAGTACTCTACATTTAAATGCCTGAATAGCAGTGCCACTGTATAAGTTATACCGAATGGAAAAGTACACCTACTGTCTTTTAACAGTGATTTCTAAACTTCGATAATACCATACCAAAATCACGCCAAATCAAAAAACAAACATCAAACCTGCCAAGACAAAACAAAAACAAAAAAACACTGATGGTGTGACTTTTAAATATGTGCCAAACAGAATAAAGGTGGTCATACACATACATTTTGTCATTTGATTCATCTGCTAGGAATTGATTCACCAAAATGTCAGACCGATTCGATTTTTGATTGATTCAGACTAAAAATCGACAGGATGAAAAATTTAAAACAATTGGGGCAGGCAGATCGATGGCGTATAGCTTTGCACTGCATCAAACAGTGCAACTCAGTAGTTTGATCAATTTTCAATAGATTCCCTGCTGAAACCTATTGGAAATTAATGTGCAGTGTATGGTAGGAATCTATTCCTTCTGAATCGATTCTTTTGGAATGTTTTGGAACATTAGATAGAAATCTATAAGTGTATGGCCAGCTTAAGTGTAACCCTTTGCAAAGTGGTAAAGATCTACATTATTATTATTATTTTTTTTTTTTTTTACAAACAAGAGCACATTATATGATTTATTCTGATCTGATCAGTAAGCATTCACAGTTA
Source organism: Hyperolius riggenbachi (assembly GCF_040937935.1). Lineage (NCBI taxonomy): Eukaryota > Metazoa > Chordata > Amphibia > Anura > Hyperoliidae > Hyperolius > Hyperolius riggenbachi. The sequence continues at coordinate 198,927,832 of NC_090652.1, read as the reverse complement.
CAGTAAGCATACACAGCTTCCTGGTTAGAAATACTGCACATGGACTGTGCATTATAATTCCTCTCTAGGCAAATCTAATCCTCTATATATAAAACTGAGATTTTACCATTTGTGGTAATTAAAGATGGTTTGGTGGCCCTAGTAATAGGAGCTGATTAGAACTGCACTCAATATATGATTGCACTCTCAAACCTTTCAGTGAAATTCCTGCATTAAATAGACCTTGAAACTCGATGGATTGATAAAACCAAGCCCTTTACTGTGCCCAAGAAAGAAAAAAAAAAAACAAAACATTTCCATAGAAAATGTTAAACTAAGTGAAGGAGCACCTATGCAAAAAGGAAAAAAGGTGTGCCCAAGCCTATGATCCCAGTACCGGAGATCCGCTCATGAATAATCCGATGATGCTGGCACCACAATCTATAAAATGTCTCCTTATTTAAACATCATTAAAATTACATTATGTCAAAAATAATGGCCATGGCGACAGCCTGCTGTTTCAAGCTTGTTGCCCTTTATCAAGCCATATAGCAAAGCTAAAGCCATGGCTACATGGCTTGATCTTTGAATATATGGCTTGTCAAGCTTGAAACAGCAGGCTGTCACCATGGCCATTATTTTTCACTTTTATATCTGACATGTTGTCATTTTAATGACGTTTAAAGAGCTATTTTTTACTTATTTGTGGTGCCAGCCTCATTGGATTGTCCATAGAAATGCTCTAGTAAATAAACAGAGCAATTAACCATAAGCCTAGCTTCACAGCAGGAGCTGTTTGCGAAAAAGTTGCACCACACGTTGAGGGATTTTTGCACTGTATCCAGTAAAACACACAGTGAATGAAAAGTATGCTTCACTGCCACTGAAAACACACGTTATGCCGTAACACAATGCATGCACTGTGTTGTTATACTGTTGTCCATTGGAACGTATCACACCGGATGCAACATCCCATAACTTACTATTGCAGTGCGACTTACTGCATTAGGATTACTCCAACGTACCACTATGAACGACACTTAAAACTCATGGCAGCTACCATAATAAACAGTAAATGCTCTATGCAGTACTGTTTATTTAATGCTGCCCAACTGCATCATCACAACACTAGGAGACTCATTGTGGAGATTTTTAATGTTTCATTCAGTTGAAACACCCATTTCCTTTGTATGATTATGACTTTGTTCACTACTCTAAAGTATTGATGGCTAATGAAGTTACTTAGTTTTGCACTGGAAAACAGATTGTTTCATGCCCAAAACTTTAAAGAGAACCCGAGGTGGGATTTTATTATGCTAGTGGGGCACAGAGGCTGGTTGTGTACAGTAACACCAGCCCCTCTGTTGCCCCATGGTGTGCCTCAAAGCCCCCCCCTGCGCGCCGCTATACCCCCGCAGACAAGCTGCGTGTCGCCAGCACAATTCTTATCTAAGCGTTGTCTGTCAGCGCCGCTCCCCCGCCTCCTCCGTATCGGCACTACCCGCCGCGTCACTTCCCTCCAATCAGCGGGAGGGAAGGGACACAGGCGGGTAGCGCCGATAAGGAGGAGGCGGGGGAGCAGCGCTGACAGACATCGCTTAGGTAAACATTGTCGCCAGCACTGTGGGGGTATAGCGGCGCGCAGGGGGGGGGTCTTTGAGGCACACCATGGGGCAACAGAGGCTGGTGATAGTGTGCACAACTAGCCTCTGTGCCCCACTAGCATAATAAAATCCCCTTCCGGGTTCTCTTTAAAGCTAGGTTCACAGTGGAAGCCAGGTTGTGTTCCTCGAGACAGTGGAAACACAACGGAATAGGAAAGCGGCACTATCCACACACAGCATTGCATATAGTAAAGCATATAGTCAATGAAAAGTATGCTTTACTGAACCATTAAAGCAGGCGGTATGCTGGAAATGCACTGCATGCAAAAGGCTGGGATTGTGCAACGTGAAGGCAACCTTCGGAACTACTTGCATCCTCGATTATTTCCAAAGATGAGCACATTTATCCTATGCAAGTCCTGGCTTCTGTATGAACAGATGCACAATACAGATGTGCTTCAAAACTACTCAGGTACTTCCAAAGGCTGCCCGAGGAGTACAGAAGATCTAACAGGTGAAATGACAACCAGGCACAGCTCAGGAAGGGCAGGATGGCCCGAGGACTGGGAAGGCTCTATAGCAGTGATGGCTAACCTTGGGACTCCAGCTGTGGTGGAACTACAAGTCCCATGAGGCATTGCAATACTCTGACAGCTCTAAGCATAACTCAGGGAGGCTGAGGCATGATGGGATTTGTAGTTTTGTCACAGCTGGAGTGCCAAGGTTAGCTATAACTGCTCTATGGTCTCCAGAGCCTCTCTCTACTAAGTATGTATCAAAGTGAGTTTCCACGCTTTAGAGGTTTGCTTCTAAATGCATTTTAAAGGCAGCGTTTTCCTTTTGAATGCGATTCTATGGAACATGGTTTACTTGCATTTAAAATTCATTCACTGCCATGTGGCCTTGGGTGAAGTTGGTTTGTGGTCTGTTGCCGATTACTTTGAGCTCAGTGAGTGGCTGGTGATACCAAATGTGTCCTGAATGTGTGTGCCTTACAATAAATGCTAGAGCAGAAATATTTCAAACAAAAATACAAGATTGAAGTGTTCTGGCTGAAATACAAAAAAAAAAAAAAAAAAAAGTGATGCAGTAAACTAATTAAACTCATATTTTGTCTTTCTCAGAACTGCTCTACAATTTCTTAATGAAGAACTTCCTGAAATTTCATTCAATTAGGATCCAATAAAAATAAGTCAGTTGGCTGATCACCTATTTGAAGGAGACGAGACAAAGGCATAAAAACAAGTTTAGATTATATTTTCAAGGGAAACTGTGAGATCTTAAAACACAATACAATGGCCTCGATTCATAAAGTATATTCGCATGCGGTAATGCAGAAAACAGCTGACTTTACCGAGCACTTAGGAAAACGTCAATTCATAAAGGCTGTTACCGCATGGCAACCTGAAATTACTGAGCACCGAGGTAAATTACCGATTTGTGCGGTAAATACCTCAATTGTCAGAAAATGTCAATTCATAAAGATTAGAAGATGCGGTTAAGCCCAGAAACATGTGCAGTTATTATCGGCCGCTCTGATGTAGCAGAAATTATGTGGGAGCCAGTTACTTACAAAAGCAGAGAGGGATAAACTATGAATGATAGGAGCAGAGAGCCAATAGAAACAGCCCCTGTCTCCTGCAAGTCCAGCTGATAGGCTGCGACACCTCCTTGTGAGGAAGGAGCGTCTTTACAGTCCCCAGGCAAAGAAGAGGAGAGAGCGGAACAAAAGAGGTTTCCCCTGCAGCCCTTCAGACGTTTAACCCTTTAGGTTCCTGTTTGAAGTTGCGGAGGAGCAAGTGGGGAAATCACCTTAGCATGACATGTTTAATGTTTCTAGGACATTCATCTAAACTGTGGAAATAAAATACAATGTTAAGAAAGACTAATGGACAGATTCAGAGGGAGTATAACAAACGTACATTTTAAAGGGATGTCAACTCCACACTCTTCTGATGTTAGGGCTCGCTCAGCCACACTACAAGCGCTTTTCTGAGCGCTTGTGATTGATTAGCGCTCTGAGCGCTTTAAGAAAAAAAAAATCGCTCCCATCCACTTTCATTAAAATTGCGGTAAAAATCACGTAAAAAAAAAAAATTAAATAAATAAATCACAGCAATTTTTCACGTAAGCGAAAGTGCAATCGCAACGATTTTTACCGCGATTTTAATGAAAGTGAATGGGAGTGATTTTTAAAAAGCGCCCAGAAAGTGCTAATCACAAAGCACTCAGAAAAGCGCTTATAGTGTGGCTGAGCCCTAACCGAACCGGTTTTTGTGAATTGAAGTCCATTTTTTTCAAAAACTTAGCAAACTTCTACTGCATCTGTGAAAATCTTTATGAAATAGCAAACAAAAGTCTAAAATACCAAATGCGGTATTTTACCGACATTTTTTTTTCCGTACAGCCCTTTATGAATCAAGGTCAATGCGTGGGAGGATTTAGTCATCACTGTGAAAACAGTAGGGAACATTAAAATTCTGAAAGTCAGTATAAACTAATTACATGAAACAAAGGGGTGTGTTTATAAAGCTACAAATAACAGATCAGCAGTTCTTCCCTCTCTATTTCTGAAAAATGTCGATTTAAGTTTGTGTATAAGACAGCATTCTGATTAAATATGCCTGCAGTTACTACTTTGATCATCTACCATAGTTATCCTAATGCCTTGATTGGAAGCTCTATTCATTTGAATAGAGTAACTGACTGGCAGCCAAATAAGCATCAGTGCATGATCCAAAGCCATGCACTGTACCTGCATACCACTACTTCTCAATTGGCAAAAGCTACAACTGTGTGTGAGTCAAAACCACGATCCTGTGCTTAGGAAGATTGTTTAGAACATCATTCAGTTCTTCTTTAAGGCCAGGATATATTGTATAGACTTCCAAGTTACTAAAAAGCTGAAGTACCCCTCCAGGAGTTGCTAAATAAAAGTCTATCTAGTCATGTCAACCACTGCAAAACATTTTGAATACTGATTTCCCTGGTTTATCATCTGCTTAGAAAGACTGATGTCAATGGCCTATTCTGTACCCCAAAAAAGAAAAAAAAAAAGACTACTGTGGAGTGAACACAAAAGGACTACCAAAAGGTGTTTTATAGGACTATAAACCTTGCTGTTCGTCCCATTTTGAGCTATATCATTTTATAATTATCATCATTATCTTTGGTGTGGTTAACCAAGCAAGGTTTGTCTCTAATGTATTTGTCAAATTCAAATAGTACAAATTAGTTGTCCAGGAGTGTTTGATTAATCTTAAAACTTTTGCAGCCGATATCTACAGAAAGACAAAATAAATAAAAAAAATGTACATTTAAGTTAATCCAGTGAATATTCATAAAGTTCTGTGAGTGGAAAGGACAGAGAAGCTGGCCCCCCAATTCGAATTCCAGCCTGGGCATTATCTGCAAGGGCACTCCGGTTTCATCCCCTATCTATCTGACAAACCTACAAATGAGTTAACTGGCTTCCCCCTAAATTTGCCCTAAACTATGATAGTTATAGTCCAGGGCCAATTTAGGGGGAAGCCAATGGGAGCTCTTCTGTATTCTGCTGTATCCCAAAGATCTTAATTGAACATGGAAAAACGCATGCTGGGAACCGCGAACGCAGAGTGAATGCAAACTGGCAGAAACCCAGGAATCGCTGGGAAAATGAAAATTGTAGGTCATGTTTTGCTTTTATTATTTGCCAAACAAATACTTGATATCAAGCTCGCTTCCAAAGTTTGTTCTACAAATAGGAGTTCACTGAACCAGGTCTTACCTACGAAACTATGTTAATTACTATATAAAATGTGATCAACTGCAGTCTTCAACAACTAAAAGGTGTCCTAAGCAGACTGGCTAATCATGCTGGCAGCGGGTTCCACCAGGCTGGGTTTCCTGTCAAATAATATGCACATGTATTGCAAATTAATGTGGCTAAACAATCTGCTTAGAACATAACTCCAAAGTTCTAAAATACAGTAACTATACTATGTAGGAGACAAACATTAGGAGATATCTTGCTACCAGGGTTTATTTGGCTTTAACATTTTCCACTTACATGGTATGATATAAATACCAGTACTAATTATTAAGAAATGAAGAATACGGCATAGGAGAAAAATTCCTAATACATATATTTTAACTGGTTTGTGAAGCCTTAAAGCCTATATAAACATAATATGTAATGCTAAGTGTTAACACGTAGCAGTGATTATGATTTTAGATACATAGGAGCATTCATGTGAAAGCCAAAAAACAGCAAAGATAGTCTTCTGCTTCTGGACAAGGAATACAAAGGCTAGACATTTATAGTAAGGCTAATGCTGCTGTTGGTGAAATTGCCTAGATCAGTCAAATTTTCAATGCATTTGATGGGAGGAGGAACCTAGAGACAACCACTTTAGATGAAAAGTTCAAACTGACCTTGTTTATATTTAAATAAAAAAAAAAACAAAAAAAAAAAAACTTACTACTGCTGTTGGTACCAAGTGCTTAAACAGATAAAAACCGTTACATTTCAAGCCACCTGAGAAGGCATAGCCAGAGGGATCTTAAATCATTAGAGAAGGCCTGCTTGTATTGGTCTTATGTGACCTGGTAACTGGAAAATCCCAACTTTGTTACTTTTTTCATTAAAAGGGTATCAAAAGCAGACGTGCTGATCAACGAGAACAGTGTCATTGTTCAAGCAATGCAAACATGACTTTTTTTAAGGGTTTTTTTTTGGGGGGGGGGGGGGGGGGGTTATACTTCTCTGTGGATATGGTGTGGTAACACCTCTATGTCTGTCAGGTGACAGTGTTTTAAGACAAGGGCAAAGGTAAAGCTCAAAGAGAGCAAAATATGGGTTCCCTATATATTGTACAGCATTTTACAATATGTTAGCGCTTTAAAAAAATTATAATTATAAAAAGCATTTATTAAAGAATACCTGAGGTGGTTCTTGGGGGGGGGGGGGGGGGGGTTGGGGAAGATGGTGCACAGAGACATGTTCTCTGCCTCATCACATGCCTCTGTGTCCATTCCCCACACCGTGCTATAGCACCCCCTCCCACCCCAGAGATTGGCGACATCATTTGACGCCAGATGTCACCACCTCGGAGGTAAAAACAGGGGAGAGGGATTCCCTGTTCAAAACGCCCGCCAGGGACGTTCCTACAGAGTTTCCAGAGCTGCAATTGGGCAGCTCTCCCTGGCCACACCCCCTGCCACTCCCCCACCTCCCTGCAAGCTGTGAATGAGAATGAATCTCTCATTCCAGCGTCGTGACCCAGAGGTGGGTTCACGAAAGTGAACGTGGGCCATTGAACAAGGCCTAAGTAAGTTTGCTTGTTTAATTACACAAATCCTGGATACCCTTTGGTTATATTCAGTTCTTCAACAGAATAAGTCATATGCTACCCTTCATTACTACCTCTAATAAAGCAATGATCTCTCACAAACCTTACATTAGGTAGTAGTGTTTGAAGTTACTTAACATTTATTTCTTAAGCATTGTATATTTTGTGAATATTCCACCGGCACTATAACAGGTGCATCCACTGATAAGAACTTCACCTAAAAAAAAAAAGTGCACAGTTTTATATGACGACATTTCCCACAGCAGGTGAAGTACAATGACATGCGTTCAAGTGTACAGGTATGGGAGCGGGGACCACCACCTCAACACTCCACACTCTACCCTCCTGTAATCACTCCTCCCTGCTCACCATAAAACTAGCTTGGGGTAGTGTGTGGAGTGTTCAGTTGGTGGTCCCCGCTCCGAAACCCGCACACTTGATCGCATGTCAATGTACTTCACCTGCAGTGGGCAATGTGCATATAAAACAATCTGTACTATTATTGGTTTGTATCTGTTTTTTGAGGTGAAGTTTTTATCAGTGGACTCCTTGAGTTTCAAGAGAATTGCAATCTATATGACCTGTGCGCTACTATTCTTTGAAAATTGTGACTATAACAGGTAAAAGGCACAAAAAATTGCTGCCAAATAGTGCTTTAACCACAGACTAATTCTTGTTGCAACACAATGTATACTCATTTATTAATTATAGTATTTTATTCATTAGGAAAACAAGGATTTTTTTAAGTCTAATTTATAGTGCGAAATTACTACTTTATTTTATATCGGATAACAGGGAAACCACAAGAGTCCATCTTTTTCTCTCGCTGAGGTATCTTCTGGCCCTTGTCTTAATATGGTTTTTGAGTATGTTCTCAAATTATAGTGTAGTCCATCACTCTATTCAGGAGACTTCTCCTGCACTTTGTTCTCGGCGACACCAGTTGACAGGTTGAGAAGATTTGAGATTCAAGTCAGTAATCACAACAGCAGTAAAAGTGTATAAAAAAAACAAAACAAAAAAACAAACAAAAAACACACCTGGCAGATGTTCTAAGCTTCACCCTCTCCACAATTAAAAAATAAAATGGACTGGATTTTCTATATGTGCTCCATGCGATACATGTACAAAAATTTGGTTGGCAAAATCCTGATATTTTAGGAATATCATAGTCTTATTCAAAAGCTTGCTGAAATTCTTAATCTGACTGCAGAAAAATAGACATCAAATGCACTGAAATAGTAGACTTTCTAATTTCAGCATAGTGGTCTTGTTCAAATACACATATATATATATATATATATATATATATATATATATATATATATATATTATATATATATATATATATATATATATATATATATATATATATATATATATATGTGGACTGGAGCCCCCGTTTACATTTCCACATGGGTGATGTAAGCACAGCAACCTAAAGTAAAATGAAATCACTCTAAATTCCTGGGTGAACCAACTGTTCAGTTAAACAGACAAAATGCATTTTTCCAAAGCAAATGGAAACATGCGTCTGATCACCAAATGTACACGGATGTGGCTTATGTGGACCTATGAGACAGAAAAAGGGAAAGCGTCACGTGCACTGGGCCATGGATAGAGCCTATAACAAGCATTTTACCATGCTGCAATAAAAAAGGATTTTTTTTATTCAGTTTGTCCTTAGATGGTTTAGACTATTAAACAAAAAAACTGTTGCAGAGAAAATCTTAAATAGGTTTAAATAAAGCAACAGCTTTGAGCAAAACAGTCCTGGAAAGGGAACGTTAAAGTTCTGTATTTTAAACAGAACCAGTTTTTAACAGGATCAGTATACCAGTTTAAAGTGAACCTGTGATGACAGAAATATGGAAGCTGCCCCCTAAAATAAAAGCGTCAAGCTGATAGGAGGTAATGCTGATACTCATGGGTCACTCACCTGCAGGAAGTATGCAGATCAGGAATTCTGACTATTCTCTCACTTCACTCACCCAGAAGCTTGTTCAAGTTTAGTGACTGTAAATATACAACAGTAGTCCACCCAAACAACTAGCATTTTTAGAAGGCGTTAAAGGGACTCCGAGCAGTGCGGAAACTATGGAAAGATGCATATCATTTTAAAGCTCTCTTTCTCCTCTTTGAAATTGCCGCTGCTAGAGAAAACTAAAAGGCGTAGGGTGACGATTTAAGGGTCGTCAGAAAGAGGAGAAATAGAGCTTTAAAATGATATCCATCTTTCCATAGTTACATTGTATTACACAGGGCGACTTTTTCTGCTGAATGGAGCTGCTGACTTTGAGAAAAAGTCATCCTGTGTAATACAATGTAACTATGGAAAGATGGATATCATTTTAAAGCTCTCTTTCTCCTCTTTCTGACGACCCCTAAATCGTCACCCTACGCCTTTTAGTTTTCTCTATTTTCGCGATTGAAATATTGAAATCGCGGCCGCGGCAATTTCAATCGCGAAAATAGTGAAAACTAAAAGGCGTACGGCGGTGGTTTATATATCATTGGAAAGAGGAGAAAGCTTTAAAATGATATGCATCTTTCCATAGTTTCCGCACTGCTCGGAGTCCCTTTAAGTAGAGCTGTTCAATGAGATGCTAATCATTCTGGCTTACATGCAAATTTAACGCAAGTTGCATGTTGCTTGAAATGGGGCTAATCAAAATTGACAGGAAGTGCATCTGATTGGCTCATTTCCAAGCTGCATGCAATCTGCGTTACATTTGCATGCATGTCCCTCCTTTTGACTATCGCTAGTGGTAGACAATGGCAGCTTTCATATTACACTTAATCAGGTATGCTTAACTATGCAAAACTAGTGCCCTTAACCATTTGAAAGATGGCAACTTTTTCTCTATAATTGTAAAGATTTAGGTGCACGCCAATAAATATGAAACAGACACCCTATAATGATCTACCAGGATGAAGTTCTTGCAAATATGAGGGTGAAACAAAATGTTATTAGCATTTGTTTTGTGTCTTAAAGAACCAAACGACTACAAGTTAGCTCAGTCTACGTGTAAATTTAAATATTCTCTGGCATCTTTTAAGTCATAATTACCCGTTCAAGATTATAGTCCATGCATTCTGTTCAGCAGAACATGAATAGTGGATGCTACTCAAAACAAAAGTGCTAGTTTTTCTCATTCCTAACCCTCCCCCCCCTCCCCCTCTTCAATGTTTGGGACATTGATTTCTAAAGCACACTCACACCATCACACATACAGGGAACATCAGTATAGCTTAGCTTCTATAGAAACGGACATTAGGTTCACACTAGGATTAACACAAAAAAAAAAGTGTGAAAAGGCAGCATTACCCAATTACTGCCCTTTCACATCAAGCTCACTCATTCTGAATAGCTTAAGTTACTTGCTGTCACTGCTTTACAACTCTGCTTTAATTACATATAGGCCAACATCAGGCAGTAAAAGACATGAGGCATGTTTCCTGTAGTCAGGACCAAAGCAGGAAACGAAGACCCCAGAAACAAACATCTGGGAATAAAAATGGAAAAGCAGACAAACAAGGGTAACAGGAGCACCAGTGCTATTACAGCACAAGAAGGATATTGTAATAAATACACTCCTCCTTTGAGTAATGTGAAAAATATGTTCCAGGGGAAATGTGGTAAAAAGGGCTGAAAGCAATAATCACTTCCAATACTACTTGTTCTTTAAGCAGGCAAGAGCTTCAGTTAGATTTTGTGATAGAAGAGGTGGTGTTGTTGGTACTTGTAGCTGTGGCACCTGTTACAGTAAATCCTGTAGGAGGAGCAATGGCGCTATGGCTGGGTTGTAGGTCTTTGGGGATGCCACTATGAGAAGTCAGCTGATGACCAAAGGCTGCAATGAACTGAGGGAGCTGCTGTTTTGAGGATGTGGAATCCATAAGTTCCGTGGGAGGGGGGCTTAGTCCGCTGAAACCTGTTTGCGGTAACCCCGGAAGCAGGTTGGAGCTATTGGGGGTCACAGTGGAGAAAGTAGGCTGTGTAAGCTCTGAATGAGAAACAGCCTGAGGTGTGGACAAAGATGTAGAGAGAAGGTGCCCATCAGAACTGAGAAAGGTGCTGAATGTTGATGGATCACCAAGGTTCACAGGAAGGTTTCCCCAGTGGGTTTGGGCATTTACCACCCCACTTAGAGGCACCTCCATCTGAGTGGTGAGCAAGTGCTGTGTAATAATGGGCACCTCTGAGGAAAATGTATCTGATAAGCCATCACCAGAAAAGGAGGCAGCATGTGGAGATGTAATTTGGTCACTATATGGAGATGGAACAGGCTCACTGTCATAATGACTATCATGCGGAGAAGAATGTGGATGGTTACTGCTGTATTGCTGTTGTGAGGTGATTACATTTTCCGTTTTGCTCAAAATTTCTGTTGGGAGAGGCCTTTGTGAAGAATGGCTACCTGCATGAAGTCCATGGTATGTACCAGTGAAAGACCTCTCTTCAAGTGAGCTGTGGCTGATTAAAGTGGCAGAGCTAAGGCCAACACTGGCAGAAGATGAAAACTGCCCCCGAATATGCCCACTCAGAGGTGTAGAAGGACTAGTCAATGCAGCACGGCTGAGGAGATTTTCATCCAGTTCCAGACTATTAAAATTTTCATGAACCACTCGCCCATTGAGTAATTTTCCAAGGTCTGCATGATGAACTCGACTTAATGAATGCATTTCTGTGGTTCCGGAACTCGAAGAGAATGAGGTCATTCCACGATCAGAAAGCTCCTGGCCAGTAACACCATCAGCCTGGGTCAGCACCGCAATGGAACTAAGACACTCCAGAGACGTAACGGCCTGAAGTGCTCGTTCCAACTCTTCTGCCTCCTCTGTTGTTGGGAGCAGCTCTCCATTCTTACCTGAAATACATATATATTTTAAATCCACTTTAATAGTATGAAAGTCATCAATAAAAATATATTTTATGACCGGTTTTAGTTGTGTTGTTTATCACAAAGAACATCAGGTTGCACTTGAAACAAAAGCAAAAATTACAATGGAAAAAATAAATTAAAACCAAGTTCTATAAATACCCAAATCTAAACTCGTGTAGAAACCAAGGCCCCTATTTCTAGTCGAGAAAACAGATGGGGGGGGGGGGGGGGGGAGGCATGTTCCCTACTCTCTGATCCTGCTGCATTCAGAGTGTACATAGCAAGATAGCATACTGGTTAAGGGTGTTTCCTTTAAAGTAGGTTTTGAGCCTTTGACCAGGGTTGGAATCCCAGCTCAAGCAAGTATGTAAACCAGTAAGGAGTCTTTGAGCAAGGTTTCCTCATTAACCTGGTCGCCCATGGAGTGCACCCAAAGTAGCTACAGCCCTTAAAGCGGAATGAAACCCAGCATTTCTTCTTTGCTCTAATAGATTATTTACAGCATATTATATACAACCAGCTTTATTATTTTTTACTAGAACAGCATTCAAAGGGTTACACACAGGACTTAGGTCCAGTGCACACCAAAAACCTCTAGCAAATCCGCAAAATGCTAGAAGTTTTTGAAGCAGATTTCAGAGTGATTCTAGACATGTTTTCTAAACATGCTTAGCGTTTTCTGGAGCATTTTTGTGTAGCACATTTCAAATATTACAGTAAAGCTGTTACTGAACAGCTTCTGTAACAAAAACGCCTGGAAAACCGCTCTGATCTAGCATTTTTCAGAGCAGTTTTCCACTTTCCTATACTTTAACAATGAGGCAGAAACGCTTCAGAAAACAAAACAAAAAAAACAAACAAAAAAACAAACAAAAAAAAAATGCTGCAGCCCCCAAGTTTGAGATTGTGGAAAAAAAAAAAAAAATGACCCGCTCTGGTGTGCACCAGCCCATTCACTTTCATTAGCCAAGCAGTTTTCCCCCTGTAAGCATTTTAAAAAACGCTCCAGAACCACTCTGGTGTGCACGAGCACTTAGAAGTTCCCTGCCAGCAAAGCTGGACACATCTGAAGTGCAGATAATGTCATCTTGTATTTAATTGTATCAAGTGAGGAATGTAAATAAACACTTCTCTGACACTGCAGGCTCTGCTGAACAAAGTCAGACAATCAGAAAGCATTTCTGCTTACGTTAGAACATGAATAAAGCAGTTATAAATAAAATGCAAAGTCAGCTCTCAGAGAAAAAAAAAAAGTACTTTGGGAACGTATAATTTCTAAATGAATAATAATACTTATGCACAAAAGCAAATATGATAACCGTATGGCATATAAAAAGTAGGAAAACATGTTTTTATTTCAGGGTTTTATACTGGTTTAACATCTTGAGGATCGTGGTCTTAAACCCCCCTAGTGACCAGGCCATTTTTTACAATATAGGCCACTGCAGCTTTAAGGACTTGCTGCAGGGCGCCCACCAACAGAGTTTCTGTTGGTGGGCTATGATCGCTGCCAGGAGGTTTATAAATAATTACCGTATTTTTTCGGACTATAAGACGCTCCGGACCATAAGACGCACCCAAGTTTAGAGGACGAAAACAGGGTAAAAAAAATAATAATACTAAACTTGGTGCATCCATGGTGCAGGGGCATCTAGTGGATCTTCTCTCACCCAAGCTGTCTATCTAAGCTATAGTAACACCCATTTACACTAATCCCACTGCCCCCAAGCTGCAATAACCCCCACTTACACTAATCCCACTGCCCCCCAAGCTGCAATAACCCCCCACTTACACTAATCCCACTGCCCCTAAAATGCAATAATAACCCCCACTTACTCTAATCCCACTGCCCCCAAGCTGCAATAAACCCACCTATACTAATCCCACTGCCCCCCAAGATGCAATTACCCCACCTATACTAATCCCACTGCCCCCCAAGATGCAATAACTCCACCTATGCTAATCCCCAATCCCCCCAACAATCATTTAGCATGCATATACTGTGATGCAAAAGGGCAGAGCAGAGAGTGGAAGCTGCAGCTAGCACTGTGACAGTAGTATGGTCTCTGTTGATCGTCCTGCCAAGCAGATAAGGGACGCAGTGGGAAGTGCCTGCTGTGAACACCCGCCACCTCTTTGTTACTTACTATACATTTACTCTGTACTGGAAGCCGAAATGAGGCATGCCCGCAGTTTCTGGAATCTATACCCACGGCATTCAGGACACAGGATAAAGGCATGCAGCCGGCGCTGACACTAGTTGCTTCGGGGGGACACTGCACCAAAGCCGCCGATCCCCCAATCAAAGGCCGCTCAGCTCCAGTATGTGTGCCGATCCAATTGCCGGTAAACACTTCTGCATATCATTCTTTAAAGGGATACTGTAGGGGGGTCGGGGGAAAATGAGCTGAACTTACCCGGGGCTTCTAATGGTCCCCCGCAGACATCCTGTGTTGGCGCAGCCGCTCACCGATGCTCCGGCCCCGCCTCCGGTTCACTTCTGGAATTTCTGACTTTAAAGTCAGAAAACCACTGCGCCTGCGTTGCCTTGTCCTCGCTCCCGCTGATGTCACCAGGAGTGTACTGCGCAGACACAGACCATACTGGGCCTGCGCTGTGCGCTCTTGATGACATCAGCGGGATCGAGGACACGGCAACGCGGGCGCAGTGGTTTTCTGACTTTAAAGTCAGAAATTCCAGAAGTGAACCGGAGGCGGGGCCGGAGCATCGGTGAGCGGCTGCGCCAACACAGGATGTCTGCGGGGGACCATTAGAAGCCCCGGGTAAGTTCAGCTCATTTTCCCCCGACCCCCCTACAGTATCCCTTTAAGCGGCCGATCCAACGGTACACACTTCCGCATATGCCATTCTCTAAGTGGGCTGGTCAAACCCACGTACAGCAGGGGAGAACGAGAACACGGACCTTCTGCAGACTGGAAGCTGCAGAAGGTCCGTGTTCTCGTTCTCCCCTGCTGTACGTGGGTTTGACCAGCCCGCTTAGAGAATGGCATATGCGGAAGTGTTTACCGGTAATTGGATTGGCCGCTTAGAGAATGATATGCGGAAGTGTTTACCGGTAATTGGATCGGCACACACACACTGGAGCTGAGCGGCGTTTGATTGGGGGATCGGGGGCTTTGGTGCAGTGTCCCCCCGAAGCAACTAGTGTCAGCGCCGGCTGCATGCCTTTATCCTGTGTCCTGAGTGCGGGGAGTCAGACGCGCTGGGCTGCAGTAAGTCCTGAAAGTGTCCTCCATTCAGCTGCAAGAACTTTCAGGCACATGCGCCGGGGTTAAAGAAAGGGGGAGGATTCACTGATTGCTGTTGCCGCGGGGACACATAGGGGGACACTGGCGCCGGTCCAAATGTATTATTCGGACTATAAGACGCAGTGATTTTTTCACCCCACTTTTGGGGGAGAAAAAGTGTGTCTTATAGTCCGAAAAATACGGTAGTTTTATTTTTAAATAAATTTGCTCTTTTTTATTTTTATAGAACTCGCTCCCCCGCCAGCCAATCAGCGTGATTGTCTGTCACAGGCTTCAGCCTATTACAGTGGATCACTTTTCTTTCGCCAAGGGGGACAGCCATGTCACATGGCTGTCCCCAGTACAGCGCTGCCTTACATCACAGCTCTGTACAGTGTAATTAGACGACGGTTTTGCCGTCTAACAGTGCCTAGCAGCGATCGCCGCCGGGAGGCTGATGACGGAGCAGAGCTCCGTCATTCAAGCAGGGATGCGCACGAATTGGAGTGCGCGATCCTTTGCAATCTCCGCCCCTAGCACTTCACTCCAATCAGTGTGGAGTGGTCCTGGGGCTGCCGCTGCGCTCACGCCAAGCATCGTGAAGCGGTCATTTAGCTGTTAAAGAGAACCGAGGTGGGCAGATGAGATACTGAGGAATGTTCTCTGCCTTATGACAGGACTCTGTCCCCCCCACCATCGCGCTATAGCCCCACAGATATTAGTGACAATATTTGTTGCTATCTTGGAGGTAAAACACAGGGAGAGGGATTCCCTGTTTAAAATGCCCGCCAGGGGCGTTCCTGCAGGGTTTCCAGAGCTGCCAGTGGGCAGCTCTCTCTCCCTGGCCGCTTCCCCACCTCCCTGCATGCTGAGAGACGCACACTGTCTTATGGACCTATCTGTAAATGTTATGAGTCTTGTCTATAATACAGAGTCTGCTAGAGAGGGTCTGATATAGCTACCTTTTCCTAATTCCAGCCATTGGGTTGCTGTCTACCCATGTGTCTTCCCCATTCAGCCTCATACTAGGTTCTGCTGTCCACCAACATTAGTCAGCTTCTTTGTGGATCATAGCCCACAATGGCCTCAATTCACTAAGCTTATCTCCTGTCTTTAATAACTCTTCTAGAGTTGTTACCATGGTGATAAGGCATGTAGTATTCAGGAAACATTTTACCTCAGGCAAACCTAAAGTCTTTAAATTAACTCTTTAATCCTTAAAATAACTCCAGAGTTAAAGACAGGCTGTTCATTAACTGCGTGTGAAAATAACTACAGAGGAGGTAACTGAACTACAGAGGAGGTAACGTAAGGAATGAAGAGATAAGATAACTCTCTTACTGTGTGGAGGTAAGTTTGCTCTTGCCTTATCTCCAGCATGATCTTAGTGAATTGAGGCCATTGAGACTAAATGACAGCGGCAAGTAGCAGAACCCAAAACAAAGCTAAAGGATTATGCTGCAGCAAACATGTTCTCCCAGCATCCACACATGCACAGAGGGGGACCACTGACCAGAGTATAAGTTGGGTTTTGGAAATCAATGTCAAAAGCAGAGCTTGCCTAAATGGATCAACACAATATGTTTCCCTTTTATGCTAAACAAAATTAAGACCACTATGACTGTTGGGAGAAAAAAAAAATGTCTTATACAATACAAGGTTACCCTCAAAAAAGTCAAAGTCTTGTAAGTCATCAGGCAAACGTGGTAGAACATCAGAGAAATCTTCCTGATTCAGCTCCAGATCATGAGGAATGTCAGTGATCTCGCTAGTGATGTCATCTGGAAGCTCTTCTGTGCTCAAGTCTGGTGTGGATGGACTTCTACAATAAAGGTAAATACATGATATGTCTTTGTAGTTAAGTATATGTACGTAAGAATGTTACCAAAGCATTGAAAAACTGTAAATTAAGCTTACAAAAGGTCACAGACATCAGGCATCACTTAAACACTTTAAGATGTTGTTACAAGAATATTTAAATCAAATATTAAGGCAGTGTACCAAAAAAAAAAAAAAAAAAAAAAAACAGTCAAAATCCCTCCATTGGATCAGGTGGTATGCTTTTTATAAAATGGTATGCTTTTATAAAATGGTATGCCACTGGCTCGGTTTCTCTTTGAACACTTCTGCACCTTTTGAGCTGGAACACCTTGGCCAGCACTGCCAGATATCAGCAATCGGGATCCTCAGCAGTGTCAGCCATCACCGCAGGTTTCTTTCATGAAGAACTGGGTCATCACTGCTGAACCTTCACCTCCCTCTGTCCCCTTAGGGATGACAGATAATTGCCAAATGCGACTGGTGGCGCCATAGTATAGCAGCCTCGACTCTAGACTTTCGGACATAATCTCTCACCCGCACCCTTCCAGAACCAGTATGAGCCCAAAACCAATTCCGAGTACAACCTCCCATTTGAACTTGGCAAAATAAATTATCCTGATTCCAAATATTTAAAAAGGGTATTCTAATTCAAGCAATATACTTTACTATACAAGAGTGACATATAGAAAAAGTTGGGTTTGAACATATGACGCATCACTGCACCACGGAAGAAGTAGGTATATATATATATATATATATATATATATATATATATATATATATATATATATATATATATATATATATATATATATATATATATACATATATATACATATATACACACATACAGTATATTTATTGGAAGAGGTGATTACATGTACTGTATATGCTCGAGTATAAGCAAAGGTTTTTGTTTCAAAAAAGCAGCCCAAAAGTGGTGGTCTCGGCCCATACTCTAGTCACACACAAAAGCAAACCCCCGCCCCCACGGTTCACCAGTTCCTCCCCGCGGTATGATGCATGTGGGCAATATTTATCCTCCTCAGGACATATGTTCACTAAAAGAAAACACACAAGGCATTCACTAAAATTCCTCCCGAAATTACACCTGCGCTGCAACATGTTCTACTCTCGACTTCTACTCAGTCAAAAAACAAGTTTAGAAATTAACGCCCAGTACTGGAAGGGTTAAGCCCAGAACAGATTAACATGATTCAGCAGGGAGGAGGAGCACTTCCCAAATCATGCCTAGGCTTACGCTGCACAATTTGTAGAAGTGCTATTAAGCACTTCTTAATCTGCACATTTTAGGGATGGATTCACACTTTAACTTTGGTGCAGTACTAGAAATTTACGCTAAACTGCCTCTTAAGTAGGATTTAAAGTGAACAAGAGACGAAGCACCCTCATGTATTTTACCATATATATCAGTGGAAACATTAGAGAAAACACCTACCCTGCTCTCTGCTTCATTCTTCACTGTTCAGCTTGCTTCTTATCAGCCCTGATAAAATCCCTGACTGAGCATTCAGTCTGTCTTTGCTCAGGAATCTTTATAGCTGATTCATTATAGCAGAGCCAGACGGGGGCAGGCTTGGGCTTGAAAACACAGACTCAGCTATAATGATTCCTGAGCAAAGCCAGACTGAATGCTCAGTCAGGGATTTTATCAGGGCTGATAAGAAGCAGGCTAAAAATGAAACAGAGAACAAGGTAGGTATTTTCTCTAATGTTCCCACTGATATATATGGTAAAATACAGGAGGGTGCTTTGTCTCTTGCTCCCTTTAAGAAGTTTCTTATCATCATGCAAAACATATCCCCCTGCAGTTAGAGACACTAAAAAAAATGATATGATTTCTATGTGTAGTACAGCTAAGAAATAAAACATTAGCAGCAGAGACATAAGTTATTATTGTTTCCAGTACAGGAAGAGTTAAACTCCAGTTATCTCTTCAAAAGAGCTATTGAGCTCCACAACTTTCAAAGTCCCAGAGAGCTCTGTCTTCTGAAGCTTATTATGTCAACTGTCAGTCACTGTATTTTCTTTTTCTGTGCAGAAGACAGTTCAATAGTTCACTAGCCTGCTCTGTAAAATCATTTAGAATGCTGAGTAGTGTGTAAACTGCAATTATTAGAGAATGATGCAATGTTATAAAAAACACTATATAACTGAAAATAAAAATGAGAATATTTTCTTTGCTACTAATGTTCTAGTAATTATCCGTACTACACAACCAATTCATTATACCATACATTTTTTTTTTTGCTTCAGTGTCTCTTTAATGTACTGATAAAATAATAATTATCTACCCCAATGAGAGAAGGTGATAATTATCTGCTTTCTAACCACAAACAGGTTTTTTTCTGTTTTGTTTTACAAAATTAAACACGCCTGATTATTACTCACTAATATAGCAGTGACAAGTATAAAAATGTGCATACCATGTTTTGTATTATCAAGCACCCTGGAAAATGTTAGACACTAAATAAGAAATGACTGATGTCTGAAAAGTTAGGGACCTAATCCCTTCCCAAGCTATACGTTGAAACGCCAGAGCCAGAAAAACTCAACACAATGAGAAAAGAGAAATACATTCTGAATACTGGGGCTTCATGTTACTCATAGGGTGGGTTCCAGGACACCTTGGGGCCTCAGAGCTAAGACATTAAGTCATGATTGATACCATTGAAAACAAATATAGGTTTGTCCCAGCACATGTGTGACATCAGGGATACTACCAAAGAATGCTGGCTGAAAACCTCTTTAAAGAACAATTACTATTCCTGTCAACTGGACACATTATTTGATGAACCGGTAATTATTATTGGAGAATGACAATAAAAACAAAAAGAATGTGATGTCAGATAAGGAGCATGCTGAATAGTATAGTCAAACAAAATAAGAACCGAGGAAACGCCAACACAGTCTGGTCCTATTATATATAGTACTTACATCAAAATCGAATACAGACCTTATACTTGATGCTTCAACTGGCAGTGAGAGACTGCTGGGCATACACAGGTTTCCTTGTGGCACTGCAGGTGGAATGGGTTTCTGTGGCCGCTTAGGACCTCGTCTCCTCTTTTTCTTATGTTTTTTGGTTAGTGCAGGGGGCTTGGTCTTTTTCCTAGGTTTCCTTTGTTGCTGGTGTTGAACTTTACGTGAACTGTCTCCTCGCAGAAAATTATCCTGTCAATGACATGTCGAGACAAGTAAGTTAGATGCAAACAGAAACACATACAGAGTGTATGTATGTATGTATGTATGTATGTATGTATGTATGTCAGTCAAACACATACACAATAGGGATGGTCAAGGATATGTCATTTGTTCCGAGCTCATACAGAATCATACAGCTCCTGCATACAGCTTGAAAATGCACCAATCTAATTCTGCCAATGTGGTCCATTTTCATGCTGCATTAATATACATTCAATATTTGCATAGCTATTTATCAACTCAATTTGCATCTCACTGACCATCTTACTAGTGGCTGGATAGTGTAATGGTTAAGGGCTCTGCCTCTGACACAGGAGACCTGGGTTCAAATCTTGTCTCTTCCTGTTCAGTAAGCCGGCACTTTTTCAGTAGGAGAGCTGCCTATAGAGCCTGTCCTAGTTGCTGCAGCTCTGGCGTTTGGAGTCCACCAGGAGAAAAATGCAATGCAAATGTTATTTATCTTGTTGCCTCTACTGAGCAACAAGAACTGAATCTATGATAAAAATGCATTCTTTTCAATACTTCTAGAGATATCAATTGGGCAGCTCTGTTGTTGGAGGGTCTTAAATCTAAGTCCAATTGTTTTTTTTTTTTCTGTAAGGAGATTTTAATTAATAGCCCTCTGACAGTGGCTGTCAGATGGCTATTAATTAAAATCTCCTTATAGAAATAAAAAGCCTTTAGACTTAGATTTAAGACCCTCCAACAACAGATTAGAGATCTAGAAACGCAGCTCGCTAATTCTGGTGGGCAGGAACTTCTGGACCAACTTCTGGTTTTGCGCCAAGAACTGCATGCTGAACACTCCATCAGACTCACAAACCAAACATTTTATAAAGCGGCTAATAAGCCTGATACTTTATTGGCCCGTAAACTACCCCAGAGGCAGGCCCAGAATAGACTCCATCCCATTATGGACAGACATGGGAAAATGTCTTATGATCCCGCCCACATAGTGGACCTTTTTTTCACAATATTATACAAATTTATATAATGGTACCACTACAGACAAGTCCTCGATGACTGCCCCACTTATTCTTCAATACTTAGATAAAATCCAGATACCTACCTTTTCTCAAGAGGATAAATCCAAATTGAATGCCCCTACTTCCCCCAAAGAAGTTAAGTCTATCTCATCTTTAAAGAACGGCAAAGCCCCTGGGCCTGATGGCTATACAGCTCTGTCTTTACAAAACATTTAAACCTCACCTTATACCAGTATTAACTTCCTGGCTTAACAAATTGCTGATGGGTTCGGAAGACCTCGTCTGAATTTCTTCAGGCTTCAGTGGTTGTCATACCCAAACCTGGAAGGGACTGCGCTGAAATACCTAACTACTGGCCAATTTCTCTGATAAACTCAGATATTAAAAAAATGTTTAAAAGATTTTGGCCGATAGATTGAACGCCTTATTGCCAAAGGTCATACATCCGGATCAGACCGGGTTTGCTATGGGAAAACAGACTACTGATAATGTTAGGAGAATGGTGAGCACGATTGAGGTCATGAATCATGCTAGAGGGCCTTCTCTGCTTCTGTAACTGGATGCAGAGAAGGCCTTCAATAGAGTTGATTGTTGATCTTTACGCCTGGTCCTGCAGAAATTTGGGATTGCTGGTGATTTTCTTAATGGAGTCCGTTGCCTGTATACACTCCCGACAGCGTCGGTCTGCAATATGGGTCTGCGTTCAAAGTCATTCCTGATCAAAAATGGCACTGGACAGGGATGCCCTCTCTCCCCTTCTCTTCGCCCTATGCATTGAACCTCTGGCACTTTTGGTTAGGGCTTCTGTTGATATTAGGGGTGTGGGGGTTGGGAAGGAGGGATTCAAAATTGCACTGTTTGCAGATGATACGGTGTTCACCCTTTGCAACCCCCACACCTCCCTTCCAGCTCTGTTCCATTTAAATGACGAGTTCTGCTCAGTATCTGGCTTTAAAATTAACCGCACTAAAATCGGAGGCTCTGACCTTTGGGCTAATGCACACACAGCAGGCAGCACTTGCTGCTACTTTTAAAGCTACTGTAACCCCATTCAAAAAAAAAAAAGTCAGATACTCACCTAAGGAGAGGGAAGGCTCTGAGTCTTAATAAGCCTCCCCTCTCCCGGTGCCCGGTGGATCCTCCGTGCAAATCCGCCGCCGCGGGGACTTCGGAAGTCTTCGGGAGCACTCGGGCTCCCGAAGGCCGGCGGCTCCATACTGCGCACGCGCAAGCGCATCATACACACACGCGAGCGCGTCATAGAGGGTAATCGCGCATGCGAAGTATGCAGCGGCCCGAGTGCTCCCGAAGACTTCAGAAACCTCTCTTCGGCAGCGGAAGTGGAAGTATTTGACAGAAACTGTTGAATACTGCTACGGAGGATCCTGCACGGGACCGGCACCGGGAGAGGCGAGAGAGGGCTCATTAGGACCAAGCCTTCCCTCTCCTTAGGTGAGTATCTGGCTAATTACACACCCACTGTAGCAAAACTACACAGTTTGCTAAGCAACATAAAAGCTCTTTGACTGGTCGTATCAACGCACTTAAGATGACCGCATTGCCAAAGATTCTCTATCTCTTCCGGGCCCTCCCTATTAGGATCTGACTTTCAGATATTAAAAACTTGCAGTCACACTTTATGAAATTCCTTTTGGCTGGTAAAGTCCCTAGGATAAGTTATCAATATCTAGCTAGAAACAAAGCTCAGGGTGGATTGGGAGCCCCTAAGTTACTTAAATATTTTTATGCCTCTCGACTAGTGCAAATAGCTTAATGGTCTGCTGCACCAGGCACAATTAGATGGATTGATCTTGAGGCCCCTTACCTTTGCCGTCTCTACTTTGAACTAGTCACCCTCTATTAAATAAATACAGGCCTTTGGCAATTTTTATGGAATCTTTATTTGGAAAACACAACAACCCAGGCTGGGACTTCTTAATAGATGCTCTCAGGAGGAATCTATCCTCATGAACTCAGACTTTCCACCTGGAGTTGAGATCCAGCTTTGGTCGAATTGGTTGCGTTTGGGTCCCTTTACACTTAAAGACATTGCTCCTGGGGGTAATATTTTATAATGGTCAAAATTACAGTCCAAATATAATCTTCAAACACAAGATTTCTTTAGATATCTGCAGGTCAGGCATTTTCCCCAGAGTTGCGCAGTGGAGGGCTTTGAGACTTCCCAACCATCTATTGCTAGGGAATTCCACTCTTACAGACATACCCAAGGTACGATATCACTGTTCTATCATGAGATATGGTACCAACACCTTGAAGAAATCTCCCCTACTATGATTAAGAGGCAAGAGAGATTACAGAAGGTATGGTCTTTGGAAGATTGGGAAGCTTTATTCTTGGATCTTGCAAAATCTTCTAGAAACAGTCTAATCAGGAAAAGAGGATACAAAATTCTTTATGACTGGCACAGGTCCCCCTTATTCCTCTTTAAAAGTGGCCTCTCTTCCACGCACCTTTGCTTCAGGGGTTGTAACATGCGGGCTGACCAAGCCCACTTCTTGTGGTTCAGTACTGTGGTCC
Organism: Hyperolius riggenbachi; assembly: GCF_040937935.1. Classification (NCBI taxonomy): domain Eukaryota; kingdom Metazoa; phylum Chordata; class Amphibia; order Anura; family Hyperoliidae; genus Hyperolius; species Hyperolius riggenbachi. The sequence continues at coordinate 198,904,212 of NC_090652.1, read as the reverse complement.
TCGATTTTTGGAAAGTATGATTCCGTTTGGCTTCTTCAGTCCTGGGTACAGAGGTTGTTCTTGACCCATGGGTCACCCTGTTTGCTAAATCTGATTCTCTCCACTCTAAATTCAACAATAAATTACTTGTACATTTTTAAGGCTATTAAAGTAAAGGAGTGGAAATCTCCCACTATACCAAAAGCCGCATTGAAGCATAAAATTAATGATTATTATTGGATGGAGAAGATTACGGCCTCTCTATATGACGACGATCAGTTTGACAAGATATGGTCAACCTGGGCCAACAGATTCCCCCCAGATATGACTTCCTTCTTCTGTTGGTATAACTTACCGGCTCATTCTTTCCCTTCCCTTGCTCTCATGGGCTGTTAGATGGTCCTTTTCTCCTGATTTAGCATATTATGTTCTGTTAAACTTCTGAGACACCATGGAATTTAGAATTCAAGATTTAAAATTTAAATTTTATCTCTTTACCTGTCATTGATGACGGATACCAATGACTCTGTATATTACTATATTTTGTATGTACACTTTGTTCTTTAACCACTTCGCATCCCACATACAGTATAATCACGTCATTGTAAGTGGCTCTTGAAAGCCACATGACGTCAGTTCCCTTTAAGGAGCACAGTACACGTGCTAGCATGCGTCTGAGCTCATTAACCCCCCTCCCTCTAACTACACTAATTAAGGGTGCCCACCCAGGGGTCCGATCCTCCAACCCCCTGCCCGATCCCCTGTAATTTTTCTAACAACCTGCCCCCCCCCCCTTCTCCTCCCACGCTGCGATCGGGCAAGCAGCATGGAGGATTAGCATGTAAACATACCTCACCTCGTTCCAGCGCGATCAGCCTCCCCTCCATGCATCACCGCTGCCTGTGTCTTAATGCCGAACGGATCGGGTCCCGGCTTGATGACGTCATCAAGCCGTGACCCGATCCGTTCGGCATAATGACACAGGCAGCGGTGATGCACGGAGGGGAGGCTGATCGCGCTGGAACGAGGTGAGGTATGTTTACATGCTAATCCTCCATGCTGCTTGCCCGATCGCAGCATGGAGGTGAGAGGGGCATAATTGCTATCTGGGGACTATCTAAGGGGGAGAGGGGGCAGTACACACCTGGCCATCTATGGGGAGGTGGGCAAAGGGGCACACTCTGCTATCTATGGGGGCAAAGAGGCTATATATACAGTGGCTGGATAGTGTACTGGTTAAGGGCTCTGCCTTTGACATGGGAGGCCAGGGTTCGAATCCTGGCTAGGTCAAGTACCTATTCAGTAAGGAGTTCAAGGCAAGACTCCCTAATACTGCAGGGTGGCCTCTTGAGCGCGTCCCAGTGGCTGCAGCTCTTGAGCGCTTTGAGTCCGACAGGAGAAAAGCGCTATACAAATGTTTGCATTGCATTATATATATGGGGGGGGGGGGGGCAATGACAAAACGACAGATCTAATTATCTATGGGGAGGGGGGGGAGAATACAGCAGCACACGTGGCAATCTATGGGGGGGTCAAGGGGGCACATCTATATTTTTTATACTGGGGGAGGAGCTGATAAGGGGCACATCTGGCTATACTGGGGGGATAAAGGGGGGCACCTGGCTATCCATGGGGGGGGGGGGTGGAATAGAGGGTACATCTGATTACCTATTGGAGGAGAAGAACAAAGGGGCAAACCTGGCTATCAATGGGGATAGGGGGACAAAGGGGCGAATCTGGCTAATAAAGGGTCACATCTGGTATTTTTATGGTGGAGGGGCTAATAAGGGGCACATCTGGCAATCTATAATGGGGGAAGATAAAGGGGCACACCGGGCTATCTATGAGGGGTGGGGGGGAATAAAGGTGCACACCTGGCTATCTATAAGGGGGGTGGAGGGTAATAAAGGGGCACATCTTGCTAACTACGGGGGTGGGGCTAATAAATGGACTTAGCAGTTTAGATATGTATGCCGTGAGGGTATATTACTGTTATTTTGGCGAATACGGCTTGTAATTGCTTGTAAAGTACAAAGCAAAAAAATGGGAAAAATACACCTTTATTGACAAATATTATATTGTCGCCATACATTGTACTAGGAAGATAATTTAAATGTTGAAATAAACAGGACATATGGACTAATAAAATATGTGGGCTTGATCTACAGTAATACTTTTTATTTTTAAACGGTAATGCCTGAAAACTGAGAAATAATGACTTTTTCTCTTTTTTCTCCTTATTCCCTTTAAAATGCATTAAAAGTAAAATAATACTTAGCAAAAAGTACCACCCAGAGAAAGCCTAATTGGTGGCAAAAAAAACAAGGTATAGATCATTTATTTGTGATAAGTACTGCTAAAGTTATTGGCTAATAAATGGGAGACCTGTGAAATGTAGAAAATTGCTTGGGTTTTTTAGGGGTAAAACCCCAGGGTAGGGAACTGGTTAATAAAAGTTCTAATGTTGAAAAAAATGCATTCTTTTCATTGAGAACTAAATGAAAAAACTAAAGCTGCAGTATGAGGTGAAAGTGAACAGAGAACTTCTTTCGTAGAAATGGAGACGCTACTAAATCTAACTTGATGCTAATTTTATGTACATTTATGCAGCCAGGAAATGGGCCAACCAAATGCGGCAGAAGCATGCAAGAGTATCCAAAAACAACTGCTGATGTGCTAAAAACAAAGGGTGGTCACACTATATAATATTTTTGTTTGTTTTAATTCTCCTTACTGCACTTTCTAAATTCAATGAACTATTTACAAGCATTTTTTTTAATGATTATCTATCTCTATTTAATCTGTTGTGAACCGAGCCAAAGACTCTTCCCGTTTCAATTACTCACCATCTTCTTAGCATGTTCTTCACATAGAGGTGTCTGATGGGTGATGTCAAACACAGGAACAGAACACTGCTGTCCATCAGCAAATTTTGCAGTGCAGCTACTAAAAAGCTGCTGAGAACTGTTTGAAAGGATATCTACCATGCTGTTAAGAAAAAGCAGAGAAAGGATGGACAAAGGCCTTCATCATTAAAGGGGAACTGAAGTAAGAGGTATACAGAGGCTGCCATATTTATTTCCTTTTAATCAATACCAGTTGCCTGGCAGCCCTGCTGGTCTATTTCTCTGCAGTAGTATCTGAATAACACCAGAAACAAGCATGCAGCTAGTCTTGTCAGATCTGACTTTAACCACTTTCCCCTCCACTACAGTATATCTACGTCAGCTGTGGCACCCTCCAAGCCACAGCGACGTAGATATACTGACCTGGCTGCAGCCCTGCTGTGCACGGTCGGGTGCTCTTTAGAGTGCACCCTCCGGCACTGTCAGCTGCAATACTAATTGGTGGAAGGGAACATGTTCCCTTTTGGCCAATTAGTATACCCTCCTCCCATGAACAATCGCTGCAGTAGTGAACTGCAGCGATCCTTCACTTGTCCCCCTCGGCGCACAAATAGTTTAAAAAATGCACAAGCAAGCAGCCACACTCACCTACCTCGGTCCTGCGACTATCCTGAAGCCTGATCCTCCGATCACCGCTCTGCAGTCAGCCGCATATTGCCGGAAACCCGGGTCCCGGCTTGATGACGTCATCAAGCCGGGATCCGGGTTACCGGCAATATGTGGCTGACTGCAGAGCGGTGACCGGAGGATCAGGCTTCAGGATAGTCGCAGGACCGAGGTAGGTGAGTGTGGCTGCTTGCTTGTGCATTTTTTTAAAACTATCTCTGCATGGAGGGGGCTGCCTGATGGGGGGGGACGGACATCTTGCTATAGATTCTTGGGGGGAGGGGGATATGCAAAGGGGGGCATACATGTTTACTGGGGAACATATGAGTAACCAAGGGGAGGGGGGGGGGTTTACAAATTTTGCGCATCTGGGCACCTGGGGGGGCATGCCTTAATACTGGGGCACATTTGGCTATAATGGAGGGGCAGCGCTAATTCTGGGGGTACATCTGGCCATAATGGGGGTAATCCTGATCTGGGGACACATCTGGCTATAAAGAGGGGCACTATTCCTGGGGGTGCATCTGTCAATCTATTCTGGGGGTGGCAAACACAGGGCACTCATCTGGCTATGCTGGGGGGCTGATATTGGGGACACATCTGGATATCTATACTGGGGCGAATAACTGGTGGCACAGTTTTTATGTCAATCGCACTTTTAATTTTTAAACAGAAATTGGTCAAAATTGAGAAATAGTGAATTTTTTTTATTTTCCCCTCCTTTTCCCCATTAACATGCATAGAGAGGAACATTTTACTTGGGACCAAATACCCCCCAATGAAAGCTTAGTTTGTCTTGAAAAAAAAAGATATATAGATCATTTATGTGGCACGAGTACAAATGAAGTTATTGGTGATTAAATAGGGACACCGCTAACGTGCCAAAACTGCTCTGGTCAATAAGGGGAAAACAAGGTCTGGATGCGAAGTGGTTAAAGTCAGGAACACCTGATCTGCTGCATGCTTGTTCAGGGGCTATGGATAATAGTATTAGAGGCAGAGGATCAGTAGGGCTGCCAGGCAACTGGTATTGGTTAAAAGGAAATAAACATGGCAGCCTCCATATACCTCTCTCTTCAGTTCCCCTTTAAGGATTCCCCAACAGCAGCAAATTAAAATAGTTTCTTTTCTGAAAGCAGGAAAAAAAAAAAAAAAAAAACACACATTCCAGCATATAGCAACATCACAATGGAACAAGCTTTAGGTCGCCAGGATGGGGACAAGTCCTAGCAGATCTAGTATGGTTCTGCATTAAAGGGACTCAGAGCTGGGAAAAATAAAAAGGATTTTATACATACCAGGGGCTTCCTCCAGCCCTATCCGCCTGAATCGCTCCCACGCCGACGTCCTCTGCTTCCCGCGGCTACGAGAACAGGGTCCCCGCACTTGCGTCAGTCTGAGCCAGTCTAGCGTAAGAGAAGTGCGCTGTTGGCGAATCTCTCCAGCAGCCGCTGGAGAGATACATGGAGGGCGCACTTCTCCTGTGTAGGCTGGCTCTGATGACGTCAGTGACGGGACCCAGTTCTCGTAGCTGCGGGCAGCGGCGTGGGAGCGATCCAGGCGGATGGGGCTTGGGGAAGCTTCAGGTATGTATAAAATCTTTATTTTCCCCAGCTCTGAGTCCCTTTAATGCAGAACTATACTAGATCTGCTAGGACTTGTCCCCATCCTGCCGACCTAAAGCTAGTTGTTCCATTGTGATGTTGCTATATTCTGGAATGTGTTTTTTTTTTTTTCCTACTTTCAGAAAAGAAACTGTATTTTAATTTGCTGCTGTTATGGAATCCTTAAAGGGATACTTAAGTCAAAAATAAAAAATTATTTTTACTCACCTGGGGCAACCCTTAGCCCCCTGAAGCTGTATGGTGCCCTCGCAGTCTCGCACCGATCCTCCTGTCCCCGCCGGCGGCTACTTCCGGCTTCGGCGACAGCCGCCGACAGGCTGGGAACGCAAGTGATTCTCCGCGTTCCCAGCCGCTGCTATCACCCTCTATGCTGCTATAGTGTATAACATATACGCTATAGCAGCATAGAGGGTGATATAGCGGCTGGGAGCGCAGAGAATCACTCGCGTTCCCAGCCTGTCGGCGGCTGTCGCCGAAGCCGGAAGTAGCCGCCGGCGGGGACAGGAGGATCGGAGCGGGGCTGCGAGGGCACCATCCAGCTTCAGGGGGCTGAGGGATGCCCCAGGTAAGTAAATATTTTTTATTATTGACTTAAGTATCCATTTAATGATGAAGGCCTCTGTCCATCCTTTCTCTGCTTTTTCTTAACAGCATGGTAGATATCCTTTCAGAGGCCTTCATCATTAAGGATTCCCCAACAACAGCAAATTAAAATAGTTATTTTTCTGAAAGCAGGAAAAAAAAAAAAAAAAAAAAAAAAACACATTCTAGCATATAGCAACATCACAATGGAACAACTAGCTTTAGGTCGGCAGGAGGGGGACAAGTTCTAGCAGATCTAGTATGGTTCTGCATTAAAGGAACTCAGAGCTGGGGAAAATAAAAAGACATACCTGGGGCTTCCCGCCTGGATCGCTCCCACGCCGACGTCCTCTGCTTCCCGCAGCTACGAGAACCGGGTTCCATCACCGACGTCATCAGAGCCAGCCTACACAGGAGAAGTGAGCTCTCTACGTATCTCTCCAGCAGCTGCTGGAGAGATTCGCCAACAGCGTCACTTCTCTTACTCTAGACTGGCTCCGACTGACGCAAGTGCAGGGACCCGGTTCTCGTACCCGCGGGAAGCAGAGGACGACGGCATGGGAGCGATCCAGGCGGATAGGGCTGGAGGAAGCCCCAGGTATGTATAAAATCTTGTTAATTTTCAGCTCTGGTACACTTTAAGCATGGCTACTCCCTGAGGGAATAAGCTGTACTTGTGCCTAGGAGTACATGAAATGGGCAGGGTGAGAGGGGTCTGAGGCAATATTGGTAGCTCTCTTTCTGCACCTGCCAGAGTAAAGATCCTGCAGGGAAGGTAAGCTACAGCCAATAATCCTTTCCGTTGTTCGGATTATGCGCTGCAGTTTCACCTTTTCTGGTACTGAACAGGAGCTGAACCGCATACAGGATGTCATGATGGATTCAATGATCGCAGTGAAGAACTGCACCATTAATTTTTGTGGTAAGCCAAATCTTTTCAGCTGCTGTAGGTGGTACATCCTCTATTGTGCTTTCTTGATGATAGTGATAGTATTGCTGTCCCATTTTAGGTTAATGGAGATTGTGGACCCAAGAAATTTAAATGACTTCTTAGGTCACTGTAGATCCATTAATCGTCAAGGGGAGGTACTGGAAGGAGGGGGGAGAAGAGATCTCCCTCCTAAAGTCTATTGTCTCCATGGTCTTAAAGCGGACCCAAACCAAACATTTTCGTAACAATTTCATTGCACCACTCTGACACATACAAAGAAATAAAACACTCCTTCAGGCCTATGAGCATTCCAGTGCATGCTTTTCACCCTTCTCTTTTCATAACTAGGTGGCAGCCATTACTTCTGAGCTTAGTATCAGGTTTTGTATCAGTTTTAGATCATGGGTTTGTTTGTCATCAGAGGCTGGGTCTGCATGTAATGCCCAGCCTCTGTTGGTATACGGTTTCCCCCAGTCTCCCCCTTGCGCTCTGCTGCCATGAATCAAACGCCTTGCTAGCGACACGCAGCTTGTCGTCAGCAGGCTATTTGCCTCTGAAGTGACACTCTCACCGCTCCCCCGCCTCCTCCATAGCGCCGCTCGCGTCCCTTCCGTCTAATCAGCGGGGAGGGAAAGGATGCAGCGCTATGGAGGAGGCAGGGAGCGACGAGAGTGTCACTTCAGAGGTAAATAGCCTGCTGGCGACAAGCTGCGTGTCGCTAGCAAGGCATTTGAATTATGGGGGCACAGCAGAGCGCAGGGGGGAGACTGGGGGAAACAGTATAGCAACAGAGGCTGGGTATTATATGCAGACCCAGCCTCTGTGTGCTAATTGGATTCTTAGAAACCACCTCGGGTTCTCTTTAATAAACTTAGCAAAAATTACTAGACATTTGCCTTACTAAAGGATAGAAATGGCTGATTGGAAGGATACGCTGAAAACAATGCCTTGTGTATGGGAGGGCCCGATTTGAGCAAGCTTGACTCTTCACAGTTACACTGCACAATGAAGGTTCTGTTCCTCTGAGTTCCGGTTGAACAGGTCTAGAACAAAAAAACAAAAACAAAACCCGCAAGTATACATTAAAAAAGCATTATTTATAAAATGCTAATGTGTTACACAGCAATGTAAAGAAAACAACTGTAAACATGAAGCAATTTGCACAGAACTTACAATGAAATAGTAAATGTTTCAGTGACTTTCCATATTTACCAATTTACAAACGGTACTGCACAAAACTGTACCCTCTTCAGTGGAGGGTTTGTGTGCATCTGGTAGTGTTAAGAATCTCCCAAGAATTTGGCAGGATTTTTCAATGTATCTAAAGTTGTTTTATGTAAAGTATCAATTAAATAGAAAAACAAAACACAAAACTACATAGGCAGTCAAATCCCTACCTAAACATTCAAAAGGCAAAAATAAATAAATAAATAAAAAATCTTTATTTCAACTCAAGTTATCAAGGGTGCCAAGCCAATACAGTAAGGTCTTAAAGTATACCAAATCTGAGGCAAAGCTACTAAAGGTAAGCACAGAGTGAGACAGGGAAGTGCTAGCACTATTGTTTTATTGTAACACTGAGTGAATAAATCTTAAATTTACAAACAAGAAAAAAAAGGTTTACACCATCTGTGCTCCTTTGGGAGTTTTTGTAGGCATCAAAAACGGTACTTTGAGGAGACGATACTCAGGGCTGTGGAGTCGGTCCACAAATCCACCCACCGACTCAGACTCCAATTTGATTATTACAATTTTGTTGATTAACAGTATGTAACGTGAAATTCGTCTCTTAACTGCCAACGCTTAGGAATTTTACAAGACAACTGAAGTGAGAAGGATATGTAGACTACTATATTTATTCCCTTTAGACTAAAACTAGTCCTTGGTAAGAGTACTTGTAGAAGGTACAAACCGGAACAAAGAACATCTATCAGGCCCTAGGCAATGTAACTCTGGGTACATGTAAGAATGATGTGCAGGTACTCTGCAGGGAAATGAGGAGATTCTTCCTCTATTACACATTCTTCATGCACAATCTGAACCAGGTTTATGGGTGATAGACAACACCTCTGTTCAATGTTCACAACATTCTCAGTGGATTCCCTGCAGCTCTGTGGGGAGTGCATATGTAGAGTATAGTACTACTGTGTAACAAAGTAAACCTGAGACAGATGAAATTAAAGTTTTATACATACCTGGGGCTTCCTCCAGCCCCCTTCAGGCTAATCAGTCCCTCGCTGTCCTCCTCCTCCGCCACCTGGATCTTCTGCTATGAGTCCAGGTACTGGAGCCAGTCTGGTGTAGTGTGCATGCACACACTCCGCCGCCGGGAGCGTACTACACCTGCGCAGCACTGTTGCTCAAGTGCAGAATGCTCCTGGCTGTGGAAGCGGCACGTAGCCAGACTGTGCTGACTGGCTGAATTACCAGGACTCATAGCAGAAGATCCAGTTGGTGGAGGTGGACAGCGAGGGACTGAGTAGCCTGAAGGGGGCTGGAAAAAGCCCCAGGTATGTATAACTTTTCTTTTCATCCGTCTCAGGTACCCTTTAATTTGTAGTCACCAAGGCAAATTTTAACAACATATCAAATTATTTGATTTCATGAGCAAAGAGAGTGCATACATTTGCATAAACCAGCATCAATGCAGAATTATTTCCATCTCATTGACCATCTCTATTAGTGACACGGCTACACATCAGGCTTTATTCTTACAGCATAGACGTTATTTAGTATATATTAGAGATTCCGGTGTACACATCATATATACTGTACAGTCACAATCAGATATGTATATCTGACTTTAAAAATACGGGACTGCTTTATTGAAGCAGCACAAGTAACTAATTTTGATTGGTTTATTTAATTTTTGTGGACTGAGCACAGCTATCACTGTATATATACTGTATGCATACATTATTTTTAATGACTATTATCTGAGAAATAGAACATTTTATTATATTTTCTATTTTAATTACAGTTACAAATTCATTAGGAGTCGGAGCATTTTTTCCCAACTCCGACTCCAGGCACCCAAAATTGCCCGACTCCGACTCCACAGCCCTGACGATACTACTGATCTTCAGATTGGAATACATTTATGCAAAGTAGGACATGCTATGTGCATTACAGGTTTCTCTTTTTGAAGTAAAGTCAAGATTGTCCTTCTGAGGGTACAAGGCTTTGCTATGTTGAAACTGCCAGCAACAAGACTGTTAAAGAGAAATCGTGATCAAGAATTGCACTTCATCCCAATCATTAGCTGATACCCCCTTTCCCATGAGAAATCTTTACCTCTTCACAAACGGATCATCAGGGTGCTCTGTACGGCTGATATTGTGGTAAAACCCCTCCCACAAAAAACTCTGAGGACCGTGGTACTCCTGGCAGTTTCCTGTCTGTGAACCTTGTACACTGTGAGAAATAGCTGTTTACAGCCGTTTCCAACTGCCAAAAAAGCAAGCAACAGCTACATCACCTGCCAGCAGTAAAAATGTCACCATGTGATTAATGTCAGAATGTAAACCAGGGACTTAAAATTTTTTACAATGGGAAAACACTGACAAAATCATTTATACATAATTATTGTAAAAATGAAGCACTTTTTTAATGGTACATTATTTTCACTGGAGTTCTACTTTAAGCACCTCATATATTATGCTTTCCGGCAATCTAAAGAGGGAAATATAACTCCTGTGGAGTGCAACAGTCTATGTTGACTATTGTTCTATCCAATTAATATTTTGTTTCATAGCATTTTTCCTCCTATTTTTAAACAGGTAAGTAGTGGGGAAGCACAGAGAACAATGACTACTGTAGCATCCTTTCTCTAATTAAGTGGCACAAGGTGGACTGCAGGCAGGAGTAATATGCAGTGGAGAGTTGCATAGCTTTGTACTGTGTCAGGCAGTGCACACCTACTGGCAGCAATGGTGATCTGATTCCTGATGGGATTTGATCCAATATCAAATGGTGCAATGCGGTAAGCAGGTAAACCATCAAAATCAGGTAGTAATTCATTGTTCCCCTGACAATGGCGTTAGGGTTGCAACGGTATGAAATTCCATGGTATTCCATGCACAATGAAGGTTGCAACGGTCTTAAAAAAAAAAAAAAAAAAAACAGACAGTATACGGTATTATACAATTATTTGGGCCCGCCACCCCTCCCCCCCTTACATTAAATAATGTGCCCACCCCAGTGTGGGCTGCCTCACTCCCTCAGCATACATATGATTAAGAAGCCAAGAGATTTGGGGTGCTGGGTAAAGCATTAAAAAGGCTCACCCTGCTCCTGCAAAAGTCCTGGTGACGTTAGAGATAGATGTAGTAGATCGTAGTAGGTGGCCGCAGCATAGGTAGCCAGGGATAGGTGTAGCCAGCAGTAGGTGGCCGCAGCATAGGTAGCCAGGGATAGGTGTAGCGAGCAGTAGGTGGCCGCAGCATAGGTAGCCAGGGATAGGTGTAGCGAGCAGTAGGTGGCCGCAGGATAGGTAGCCAGGAATATGTGTAGCCAGCAGTAGGTGGCCGCAGCATAGGTAGCCAGGGATGGGCGTAGGTGGCCGCAGCATAGGTAGCCAGGGATAGGTGTAGCCAGTGGTAGGTGGCCGCAGCATAAGTAGCCAGGGATAGGTGTAGCCAGTAGTAAATGGCTGCAGGATAGGTAGCCAGGGATATATGTAGCCAGTAGTAGGTGGCCGCAGCATAGGTAGCCAGGGATAGGTGTAACCAGTAGTAGGTGGCCGCAGCATAGGTAGCCAGGGATAGGTTTAGCCAGTAGTAGGTGGCCGCAGAACTGGTAGCCAGGGATAGGTGTAGCCAGTAGTAGGTGGCCGCAGGATAGGTAGCCAGGGATATATGTAGCCAGTAGTACAGGGGTCTCAAACTCGCGGCCCGCGGACCATTTGCAGCCCTCGATACAATATTTTGTGGCCCTCACCGGCAAAAGCTTCCTTATAGTTCGCTTCAGTGCTCCCAAGTAATCCGATGCATCCCCGCCGCTAAACGAGGGCTGCAGAGCCCCCAAATCGCCCGGGGGGCAATATGCCGGCATTTCCTGGAAGGGGCAGAGCTGACGTCAATCGCCGCCTCTCCCCACCCCTCTCTGTGAAGAAAGAGTGAGAGGGGCGGGCAGAGGCGGCGATGCGCCGCGATTGTGAAATTCCTTATGCGGCCATGCCTCATCCTGACTTTGCCTCCTGCGGGCCCCCAGATAAATTGAGTTTGAGACCCCTGCAGTAGTAGGTGGCCGCAGCATAGGTAGCCAGGGATAGGTGTAGCCAGTAGTAAATTGCTGCAGGATAGGTAGCCAGGGATATATGTAGCCAGTAGTAGGTTGCCGCAGCATAGGTAGCCAAGGATAGGTGTAGCTAGTAGTAGGTGGCCACAGCATAGGTAGCCAGGGATAGGTGTAGCCAGTAGTAGGTGGCTGCAGCATGTGTAGCTAGGATAGGTGCCCACAGTATAGACAGCCAGGGGGGATGCAGCGGCGGGGGTACATATACAGGAAGTAGAATGGAGCCAGTAAAGCGTGCAGGACCTGCCGGCGAGTATTTATTTATCCCCGCTGTTTAAAGGACCAGTACCGCAAAAAAAAAAAATGTAAAATACATGTAAACATGTACAGATAAGAAGTAAGTTTCTTCCAGAGGAAAATAAGGTCTAAATTACTTCTCTCCTATGTTGCTGTCACCTACAGTAGGTAATCTGACAGAACCGACAGGTTTTGGGCTAGTAGTCTATCTCTTGATAGGGGATTCTCAGCATGACCTTTATTCTTTATAAACATACTATAAACTATATACTATAAACTTGGGTGAGAGATACTCTTGCTCCTTTTCGGATATCCATCTGCTTGGGATCACCAGATTAAGCAAGCTGCGTAGTTTCCTCAGAGTGCCTGGAGTTGGGTCAGACTGTATATGTGTATAGCTTGTGCTGTCAGCAAGCATAGTTCTAATTCCTGTACTGTAATCCTGGTAATTCATGATCACCACTGCTCCGCCTTTGTTTTTGTGTTTTTTTTTTCCCCTTTCTCCTTATTTCTCCTCTCCTCTTGCCTATGCCCATTGTAGTGCACTTGTTTGTAGGGACTTTTGGCATTGTCCAGATTTATATGCTAGTTTAGCTGAGCTCAAGTATGCTTAGACCAGAATTGTATGTTAGTTGTGCTTCAGTGTACTTATGCTGTTTCGATTAGTGCCTATGGGGTAGTGTTCTCCCTTTTTTACATGTGCCGGGGCAATGTCGGCGCATTTTGTGCGCTGTATTGGTCCAGGCACTTAGATGCCAGCACTGCGCCAATGTGTGTAGCACTTTGCCAATTTTTTGCGGCCGCATCGTATGTTGTTTTTGCTGGGAGCATCACACACGGTTGCTAGGACAACCGTGTGATGCGACAGCATTAACGGCGCAGGAGAGCCATGATTAGCCAGTGGTGCCTTAGCCCATGCCCACTGCATGATGTCGTTATGACAGTGGGATGGACCAGGCAGTTCACAATTACGTCACAGGTGACGTATACGGCGCAACCACGCATGTTGAATGGTTGGCATGGCGACGCTTGAGGGAAGCACCCGGTGGATAGCGGAAGTGACGTTACGGGACCCTCCATGTGGCGGAAGTGATGTGGTTGCTGTGACAACCTGGACACAAAGCGCACGGCAACGGCTGGATTAGCCGTGGCGCGAATTCACAGACCTATCAGGTTTGAACAGGGCGGTTCTCCGCCCCCGCCAGCATTGACTGACATAGGAAGTAAGCAAGCACTACCTGGATGGGCACCACTGATCGGCATTACTGACGTAAGTGGCACAGACGCCAAGCAGATATGATACTAAGGGTTGCATGTGTTATAAACTGTTCTAATCACCTTTTTCCGGCACCAGCAACTCATCAGCAAGAGTTGCACACACGACTCATCACAGCAAGCAGGAGATAGACTTTCTCAGGCTTCTTCAATATTCATGTTATTTATTCAGGAAACAGAAATACAGATAGATACAGTTCATCATATCCTAGCCACGCCAATCTTCATGTTGCGTTACAAGCTTCTTGATTAAACTTCCTGCTGAAGTCAATCAGGTACCTTCTTTCTAAACTACGTTACACTAGACTACCTATGTACAGCATACATTATGACAGATTACATATAGAATGAAAATACTTAGAGGTTCCAGTCAGCATTAAAGTAGGAAGCATAGCAGGAATCAGAGAGAGAGAGAGAGAGAGAGCCCTCTGTCCGCCCGTCCCGCATCTTTAATAGCGGATAGGAAAGAGTTAAATGTGACATCATCTTCGCCACGACTATTGGCTTAGCCCCTTGTGGTGTCATAATACACACCTACTCGATTAATATCCAATGTCACATTTCCTTTACTTACTGGAATTTGGTATTTTGGTAAACACGGCCTGTGTTTACTGTTCCTGTGGTGTACGTGTTGAGGTCAGTGTAGGCCTGTGACCTTCTTTCAGGAACATGTTCTCCGATGTTCTCAGTATCTGCTTGTTTATTCAAGCAGACACTGAGATGCCTCTGTCTGCATCACAAGACACTCTATTTATGTTAAAGACATACTCTGCGGACAAGCCTTTTATCTAAACTCAGGCCAAGTAACTGAGGCCTACTTAAATTCTAACAGCATGCACATCCATGAAGTGCAGTATGGTATGCATGATGGCTTGTACTATTAAGTCCAGCAGCAATGTTGGCACATGGAGCAGGGGGCGGTGGGGGGAGTTTCCTTTTTGATTGTCATGGGTGGCTTCCCACCCCATAGAGTATAAAGTTATTGTGCACTAGTAGGTGTGTTTGTTTGCACTATCTGAGGAAGGGGACCCGCTGTGGCCCCGAAACAATTGTCATGTTCATTGTGCTGATGAAGCAATAAAGTGAAGTATCCTGCATTTGAATCGGTGTGCCAACCTGGACTCTCTGCTTTATTATTTATAAAAGGCACTCCCTAAAAATGATTTATGCAGATACTGGCTAGCCTCCCTGCTTGCTGCACGCTGTTTTGGCAGTTGGCCTGAGCAACAGCCATTTATTAAAGGATACCCGAAGTGACATGTGACATGTGACATGATGAGATAGACATGTGTATGTACAGTGCCAAATGCACAAATAACTAGGTTGTGTTCCTTTTTTTCCTTTCGCTTTCTGAAATAATTAAATATCAGGTATGTAAGTGGCTGACTCAGTCCTGACTCAGACAGGAAGTGACTACAGTGTGACCCTCACTGATAAGAAATTACAACTATAAAACCCTTTCCTAGCAGAAAATGGCTTCTGAGAGCAAGAAAGAGATAAAAAGGGGATTATTTTTTTTATTAGTGAGGGTCACACTGTAGTCACTTCCTGTCTGAGTCAGGACTGAGTCAGCCACTTACATACCTGATATTTAACTACTTCAGGCAGAGAGAAAAAAAAAAAAAAAGGAACACAGCATAGTTATTTGTGTGCTAGGCACGGTACATACACATGTCTATCTTATGTCACTTCGGGTATCCTTTAAGTTCTTTTAAAAATAATGAAAACCCTGAGAATCCCCCATGAAGAAATGGACTAGTCCAAAACCTGTTGGTTCTGTCAGATTTCTGTTACCTACTGTAAGTGACAGCAACATAGGAGAAGGTCGGAGTATAAGACGCTCCGGAATAGAAGTCGCTCCGGCATATAAGACCCACCTCGATTTATAGGGCAAAAATTGGGGGGGGGGGGGGGCTGGGGACTAAACCTAGGTGCGTCTATGGTGCAGGGGCGTCTTATGGACCTCTAACCCACCCAAAAACGGTCATTAAGCTACACTACCCATCTATACTAACTACTGCTACACTACACTTCACTTACCCCTGCTGCCCCCACCAACTACACCTTACTTCACTATCCCCTACTATCACCACCAACTAAACTACACTACACTACCCTCACTAACACCTGCAGCCAACTCAAACTACACTACGCTTCACCCCTGCTGCATCTCACCTGATCCTTACACTGTGATCCACCCCTCCTCCATCTGACTGTCATCATCCGAGGGTCGCAGCAGCTATCATCTGAGGGTCCCATTAGCTGTCATCAGAGGTTCCAGCAATCCCATCCAGTATCCCCGCTCTCAACCACTTAAGGACCGGGCTTGTTTGAGCTGATCTGTGCAGCGGGGGGTGGGGGGGGGCTCCTCAAAGCCCCCCTCCGCAGTGATTTTCTGCCTCCTTCCCCTTCCCTCCCTCTCCTATTTCACCTGGGCGGTGCAGGATGGAGATCCGTCCTACACCGCCTCGAATAGGCTTCAGCCTATCAGCTGCCGGTGATCCCCTTTATGGCGATGCTGCGCAACAGCGCCGTATGATGTAAACAGCGGGGATAACTTCCCCGCGTGTTTACATTTCGCCTGCGAGCTGCGATCGGCTGCTCGCAGGTTGTTCACTGAGACACCCTCCGTGAACTGACATGGAAAGCCCATGTAAAACCACTTAACACCTAGGTCCGCCGATCGGCTGACGGTGGTCGTTAAGTGTCACAGCCGCCGGCTCCTCTTCACTGCAGTCTTGTATGCAGACTGCAGCCTCGCTGTGATCACGCGCTGCCACCCCGCCGACTTCCTCCATAGTTACGGCGTCCTCTTCTTAGTTACATTGCCCCCTTCTGTATGACGAGCGGCGCACGTGCGCTGGGGTCACGCATGAAGTCAGACGCACGTGCGCTGCTCATAACACAGAAGGGGGCACTGAAACTAAGAAGAGGACGCCGTAACTATGGAAGAAGTCAGCGGGGCGGCAGCGCGTGATCACCACGAGGCTGCAGTCTGCAAACAAGAATGCAGTGAAGAGGAGCCGGCGGCTGGGACACTTAACGACCACCGTCAGCCGATCGGTGGACCTAGGTGTTAAGTGGTTTTACATGGGCTTTCCATGTCAGTTCACGGAGGGTGTCTCAGTGAACAACCTGCGAGCAGCCGATCGCGGCTCGCAGGCGAAATGTAAACACGCGGGGAAGATATCCCCGCTGTTTACATCATACGGCACTGTTGCGCAGCATCGCCATAAAGGGGATCGCCGGCAGCTGATAGGCTGAAGCCTATAAGAGGCGGTGTAGGACGGATCTCCGTCCTGCGCCGCCCAGGTGAAATAGGAGAGGGAGGGAAGGAGGCAGAAAATCGCTGCGGAGGGGGGCTTTGAGGAGCCCCTCTCCCCCCCCCCCGCTGCACAGATCAGCTCAAACAAGCCCGGTCCTTAAGTGGTTAAGAGCGGGGATACTGGATGGAATTGCTGGATCCTCTCATGACAGCTAATGGGAGCCTCAGATGAGAGTTGCTGCGACCGTTGGATGATGGCAGTCAGGCGAAGGAGGAGAGGATCGCGGCGGCAGGATCCGGTAAGTATGTTTTGGGGCCTAAAATACTGTACCTTCAGAATATAAGACGCACCCACTCCCTCCCCCCCCCCCCCAGTTTTGGGAAAGAAAAAGTGCATCTTATATTCCGAAAAATACGGTAATTCAGGTATCAGTTTACTCTGGAACAAAAGTACTTCGTATTTATGTGTTTACATGTATCTAAAGTTTTATGATTTTCGCTATGGTGGTCCTTCTTGCAAAGGAAGAATGCATGAAGTGTGAATTAGCCCATTGATTAACAGGAGTTCTCCATTTAAATCAGTTTTTCTGCATGCATGTATGAGAACATTCAAGCGTGTCCCCTGCTTAAATGAACTTGACCAACTACTGGGGCCCATTTATGATTGATATTACCGTATATACTCGAATACAAGTCGTGTATAAGTCGACTCCAATATCTGACACTCAAGCTGGATTTTTTTTTATTGATTCAAGTACAAGTCTACCCAGCAAAGTTAATGGCTGCACTGCTGGACCAGGAGGGGTTATTGACTGCACTGCATACAGTATTGCAGCCATTAACTGCTCCTGTCCCCCAATTGCAGCAATTAACTCCCCCTCCTGCAGCCCAGTATTTTTCCTCGCCCCTTTCCTTGTTAATTGTTGTGGCCAGGACTTGTGCTTTCTTGGCATTTCCTTTCCTCAAAGTGTCACTTGCCACTTGGCAAATTGCTACAAATAGGAATGACACTAATAGTACACACATTACTCAGTGTGCTCAGTGTTGCCTGTGACTCGTGTATAAGTCGACCCTTATACTTTTTTTTAGTGAATCGAACCTAAATTTCTATACTTATACTTGAGTATATAGGGTATTATAAATGTGACAATCAAATAAAAGTGTTATTACTGCATCAATAACAGCTGCTTGCAACACGACAGATAATTTGTGTCTCTCACTTATTTTACCTGCAATTAAGTGTACACATGAGGTAGGCTCTATTGAAAGGTTTTGCAAGAAGTAGGTTTTATGCAAATAGTCAATGTAAAAATATGCTGGCGTTAGAGAGATCTGCAGACAAACCATAAAGTGTTAATCTACAATCAACTACAATTACTTTTTGAACTTGCCCAAATTAGTGCAGTGTGATTAAGGCTGGGTAAGAAATATTCTCACAAGCCGCAATGTATTCTGGGTACTACAATGGTGAATTGAGTGTTCCTTTTGTCTAACTCTAGGTGCCCAGAACATGAAAAAAATTCTCCTGATTTAACTCCACATTTAATTTTGATACTGGTAAAAGCTGTGTCATAACTTCAGAAGACCTATTTACAAAGGTTTATAATTGTTTTAACAGCTGAAAAACGATCTATGTTGGAAAAAGGGTGTAGGTCAGTCCACAGTGATTCCTTTCCTTACCTGGCTCTCAAGCGTGCAGCCCTGCGCAGTTCTTGCATTAGCTGCCCCGCTGACTCAGGATCTGTCATGGCCGCTTTCTGCAAAGCTTTCTGGAATGTGTGGCGATATCTCTTCTGACACGATTCTGCTCGCTCCAGGCGACAGAGGTGCTTGTATTTTTGTTGAAAATAAGTGCAAAGTTGGGCAACCCTGGAGCTCCTGCTGTGTGCTTCTTCCATGACAAGCCTACATTTATAACATGACAAATAGGAAAAATTAACACAGAGCCTTAAATTAATTTTGAAAGATTAATATATTGATACTCTACCAAATGTATGCTGCTAGAGAAAAAATACAGGTCAGAAATAATTAGTGAGAAAAGTACAGAGAAGACTTAGGAAAAACAGCAGTGAAGTACAGAAAAACACTGTGGTAGACTGAGACATGGCAATTGTATAGCTATGCAAAAAGCATAAAAAGTATGCTTATTAAAACCTATTTACTCCATGGCTCATCAATTCCTTTGGCACACCCTAGTGCAGCACACATTGCGCTGCTTGAGCAGCCATGACGATCTGCCACTTCCACTTTCCTCACAAACAAATGAAAAGCAGAGTCATTGCATTGCTAGGGTCCAGACGTATGTCAGTAAAGATGGAAAAAGTTACAGGCGCATGCCAAGAACTTCTATCATAGTGGCTATGAAGAAGAGAGGCTTAAGTCTACAAGAAATGGTTTTGGCAGATAAGTATGCATTTTCTTTTTAATCCAAACAATGTAATTTACTGTTGTAGCTGTTTCTGTTATTACTGCAATGCGGTGTGCATTCTTTGTGGTAAAAGAAGCCCTTTTGTTGTATTACTTTATACCGTAAAATAATTCACTAGTAACCAGTGTACAGCTTTTCAGAACCAGCATATATAACGGTGACAAACCCAGTCTTATTATGCCACAGTTGCCATACAGGCCTCATCCACTAGAGGCAAATCCACTGTAAGCACAGCTAATGTTTAAGATTGGCCGGTGTATCCAAACATGATACAATCTGGATTGTATGTACAACTGGTAAAATAAAGTTATCAATTTCACACTGGAAATTTTGCTACCACCACTCTACGGATTGAAACAAGGTGAAAAGAACTCTGGCAGCTATTCCTAAAAAGAAGAACTGGTTATTTGCAATGTAACTAATAAATCAACAATTTATAAAAATAATGCGGTAGTGTCTCTCGAGTACAGAGAGTTTTAGCTTGGATCAAAATAGTCAGGTACCATGGGCAAAACTGGGACGATGAAATCATTTGTTTTATTATAAATATATACACATAAATACACATTGAAGCCGGCAAATAAATATATCTGAAAGCTGAAACAGGATTATTAGACTGCAGTGTTACGGAGAACCTGTATTTCCCAGGTTCTGGAGGTCCAATCTTCCTGGGAACTTACCAGAAGGTTTGTCAGATTGGCCTTACTCTACTTGTTAAAAAAGGATTTCATGGGGTATGGCCAAGATGGCGACAGGATAACACGCTTGTGAAGGAGCTCCGCCGCCTCGCACTAAGATATAAGGCTTCTGTTGCAGAGCTGCTCAAACTATCAGCAAACAGGTGATATACTGCTGCAGACACCCAGGACGTCAATCTCGAGTGGTACAATCCTCCCTTCGTTGACAACCCTGAGCTCAGTGCCCCGCTGCAGAGTGCATTAGAGGCGGGAGGCCCTGCTAAAGGCCAATGAACAACTAATCGCTTTGCCCCCTATTCCACTGCAAGCATGTCGAAGAGGGCAAATAAAGCTGACAAGCTGGAGAAAACTCGCCCTACAGACAAACAGATGACCCCTGTTTCACAACGCGGGCAGCCCAAAAATAAAACACAGACTGAGCCTGACATTGAAGTGGAACCAGAGGAGGATCAACCCCAGCCACCAAGCCCATTTGAAATAATGGATGCCATAAAGCTATGTCAAACAACGCTTACTATCAAGATGGATAGCTACGAAGCTGGTCTAAGTCTATTAAGACAAGATGTCTCTAACCTGAGAGACCGCACGAGTGAGTCTGAAAGAAGGCTTTCAGATGTGGAAGATACAAGTAACTGCTCCTCCCGTGCCATTCCAGCCATGGAGAAACGGATTTCAGCCTTAAGAGACACGTGTCATTGATGGTAGGTGTAATTTACGTCTGCTGACATTGCCTGAGGAGGGTGTGGAGGGAGATAAAATCCCAGAATTTATGGAGTCTCTACTTAAAAAGCTCCTGCCAGATGCCGACTTCTCTCCTCACTTAGTCATTGAAAGGGTCCATAGAATTCCGGCTAAAAGGGGCCCCCCTGGATCGCTCCCCCGTCCGCTCATCTTAAAGCTATTGAATTATAGGGACAGGGACACAATTCTTTCAGCAGCCAGAACGACCAGAGAGCTTCACTACGGAAATGCTCGCTTGATGTTTTTTGCTGATTTTACTACAGAACCTCTCAAACAACGCAAGTCTTTTATTCAGGTAAAAGCAAATTTGAGAGAAAAGAAAATTCCATACGCAATGCTCTTTCCGGGCCAAACTACGTGTTCAAGATGGTGAGTCCTTTCAATTTGATAGTGCGGAGGACGCAATGACTTGGTTCGAGACTTTGAAGTAACGTGCTCTTTCTTCTTGCTCGGTTTATGATAGCACATTAACTCTCAATATGGCATCCCTTTTTGCTCTTAATACTACTTGCTGCTTCCCTAATTTGAGCAACTTTTATGCTTCACCTGCAAACTGACCGTTAATGGTGTCTCAGCCTGCCCTGCATTGCGGCCACCATTTTGGCCTTCACCACATGTTGTGCTATGTCGTCCTTTACTGTAGTATATATGCATACCTAAAAACTATATTTTTTAGTGTGTGCGTGCGTGCGTCAAAAGTATTCGCCCCCCTTGAAGTTTTCCACATTTTGTCACATTACTGCCACAAACATGCATCAGTTTTATTGGAATTCCACATGAAAAACCAATACAAAGTGGTGTACATGTGAGAAGTGGATAGAAAGTCATAAATCATTCCAAACATTTTTACAAATAAATAACTACAAAGTGGGGTGTGCGTAATTATTTGGCCCCATGAGTCAATACTTTGTAGAACCACCTTTTGCTGCAATTACAGCTGCCAGTCTTTTAGGGTATGTATCTACCAGCTTTGCACATCTAGAGACTGAAATCCTTGCCCATTCTTCTTTGCAAAACAGCTCAAGCTCAGCCAGATTAGATGGACAGCGTTTGTGAACAGCAGTTTTCAGATCTTGCCACAGATTCTCAATTGTATTTAGATCTGGACTTTGACTGGGCCATTCTAACACTTAGATATTTTTTGTTTTTAAACCATTCCATTGTTGCTCTGGCTTTATGTTTAGGGTCATTGTCCTGCTGGAAGGTGAACCTCCGCCCCAGTCTCATGTCTTTTGCAGTCTCCAAGAGGTTTTCTTCCAAGTTTGCCCTGTATTTGGCTCCATCCATCTTACCATCAATTTTGACCAGCTTCCCTGTCCCTGCTGAAGAGATGCACCCCCCGAGCATGATGCTGCCACCACCATATTTGACAGTGGGGATGGTGTGTTCAGAGTGATGTGCAGTGTTAGTTTTGTGCCACACATAGCGTTTTGCATTTTGGCCAAAAAGTTCCATTTTGGTCTCATCTGACCAGAGCACCTTCTTCCACATGGTTGCTGTGTCCCCCACATGGCTTGTGGCAAACTGCAAACGGGACTTCTTATGCTTTCTGTTAACAATGGATTTCTTCTTGCCACTCTTCCATAAAGGCCAACTTTGTACAATGCATGACTAATAGTTGTCCTATGGACAGAGTCTTCCACCTGAGCTGTAGATCTCTGCAGCTCGTCCAGAGTCACCATGGGCCTCTTGACTGCATTTCTGATCAGTGCTCTCCTTGTTCGGCCTGTGAGTTTAGGTGGATGGCCTTGACTTGGTAGGTTTACAGTTGTGCCATACTCCTTCCATTTCTGAATGATCGCTTGAACAGTGCTCTGTGGGATGTTCAAGGCTTTGGAAATATTTTGTAGCCTAAGCCCGCTTTAAAATTTCTCAATAACTTGATCCCTGACCTGTCTTGTGTGTTCTTTGGACTTCACGGTGTTGTTGCTCCCAATATTCTCTTAGACAACCTCTGAGGCCCTCACAGAGCAGCTGTATTTGTACTGACATTAGATTACACACAGGTGCACTCCATTTAGTCATTAGCACTCATCAGGCAATGTCTATAGGCAACTGACTGCACTCAGATCAAAGGGGGCCGAATAATTATGCACACACCACTTTGCAGTTATTTGTAAAAAATGTTCGGAATCATGTATGATTTTTGTTCCACTTCTCATGTGTATACCACTTTGTGTTGGTCTTTCATGTGGAATTCCAATAAAATTGATTCATGTTTGTGGCAGTAATATGACAAAATGTGGAAACCGTCAAGGGGGCCGAATACTTTTGCAACCCACTGTATAGTTTAATATATATATATATATATATATATATTTAACATATATATATATATATATATTTAACATATATATATATATATATATATTTAACATATATATATATATATATATTTAACATATATATATATATATATTTAACATATATATATATATATATATATTTAACATATATATATATATATATATATATATTTAACATATATATATATATATATTTAACATATATATATATATATATATTTAACATATATATATATATATTTAACATATATATATATATATTTAACATATATATATATATTTAACATATATATATATATTTAACATATATATATATATATATATATATATATATATAAGTTTAATACACGTATACATACATACATACATACATACATATGTTTCTTAATTACAGGCATGTACAAGACACAGAACTTGAACGCAGCCCCATTATCATCATAACTTAGATTCAATCAGTTTGTTGCTCTATTATCTGGGTGTTCGTATATAGTTTGTGTTGTGAACCTTTTGCTTGGATGCAAATAGTCTATATCCGTTGAGGTTTTATGCTGATTGGGTATGATACTGTACTGTCTTAAATGTCAATGGCTAATGTAATACGCTTTATTATCTTGGGCATTGTGAACCTGGTGCTCGCTGACGTCCTGACGCTGACGTCCTGTACGGGTTAAACATATCTTACGGTTCGCGATATGCGAGGGAGGGCATGCCCGTTACTAGAGATTCGCGGGTTTCCTACCAGTGAATTCAAATTCAAACTTTCAATTTTGGCGCCCTGGCTGACGTGGCTGCGGTGGGATTCTGTGGACGCTAGTGAGCACTGGGTTTACTGTTTGGGGTCGTTGTGCAAGTGCTGGGTGTGTGGCGCACATGTGATAATACAGATTTGCTGTCCGGTGTGGCCTTATATGCTACAGATTTTACAACCAGAATACGCCAGCTTTATGATAAAGAAGTTTATTGTCCATTGCTCTTACATGTGACTATACTATGAAAATGTAACCTCTTGATGATTACAGTTAGCTTGTCTCTTGCAGTATAAATGGTATTTGCTCTGGGCCGCTCCGGACATTGGATCCGGAGGTTTATTTATCTATATTAGATACTTCAACTTACACTCTATGAGGGGTACTTTATAAATTCACTGGATGGATGTACCAATCTTGTTTGGTTACCACAATCTAAACCTGTACACATTGACTCAGTGCCACATTTATATACCGTTCATAATAAGATTACGTAGTGCACCTTGTTTCAGGTAAAATGTCCAGAGTCTCCTGTTATATATGGTAAATAAAATATTTTGGGACTACCCTTACATACTGCTTAGCTTAAAGTACTCATATGTAATAATTCAATCCTACACTAGATGGCAATGTCCCCCTATAAGGATATGGTTATCATCTGCCTTCAGTAACCATTGCTCTACACGTATGTAACAAAATACTAGCAATGCATGCTTTTCTGCTATAGACCAACTCTGTACCTTGCCATCTAGGTCGAAGATTGTTATCCATAGAGGATACGGACTAAAGGAACCTAATCTATAGTGACAGGAAATAGGCCCCCCCCCCCCCCCCCATTCAGCACATGATTAAATTATCTTTTTGTGCCTTGGCATACCCATTATTAGCATACACCATAACAGAATTTATCAGCAGGATGAGGATACAGGGGAAGTAGCTAGCACAATGCTTACTGTTTATTGTTCAATTAGTCAGGACTTTAACGATAAATTGTAAATTGTACCCCCCGTTTATCTGGGAGATGCTGAGCGGCGGACCTAGTTCTTGGTCTGCACTCCTTTTGGTAATCAAGGATCTGCCGTTAACAAGTTGTGCAGGTCATTGGTTACGTTTCACTTCAATCCGGGTGTTTGGGGGACTAATTTTTGTTTTTCTTGTTAGGGATAAAGCTGTGGTATTGTGGTTTTGTTTATGCTACAGAAGGGTATTATGTTAATTTGGTTCTCCTTACTAAGTAATCTATCTGGATTATTATGGCTCCTGGTTCAAGTTTGCTCTGTGGTCCTGGCCGCCCTCTGTCTCTCCCCCCCCCCTCCCCCCCCCCTTTAACAATGGAGATAAAGATATCTTAGGTGATGCCAACAGGTTTCCAGCTTTCTCAAATATGCAATGGAAACCCCCTTAAAGAAAACCTGAACTGAAAATTAAAAGTCAAAATAAGCATACACAAGTCATACTTACCTTCCATGTAGTCTACTCCTCGGTGTCTTTCTCCTGTCCCGCGTCCTGTTTGTTCACTGTCATCAAGGGAATTTTCCGTCCTCCATTTTGAAAATGGCCATTACCCATAACAGCTTCCTGGTCAGCACACAGTTAAACTGTAACATCGCCCACTTGAGCCATAGGGAAACATGGACATTTCCTAGTACATCAGTTTTCCTCTCAGCTATAACTGACAGCAACTGATATTTTACTGACAGCAACTGATATATTTCAGATATGACAAAATATTGTCAGAACTGGAAGGGATTATTGTCAGAAGAAAATGGTGAGCTTCTGAAAGGAACTGATGGCAAGGTAACTATGTAATGTTCATTTGAAGTTACCTCATGTGTTTATTTTAAATATTTTTACTCAGTACAGGTTCTCTTTAAGGATAATTTCTTGGAATATTAGAGGACTAGGCTCACCCTTTAAGAGGTCTCTTATGTTCCAATATATACAAAAGGTACAAACCTCATATACTTATTTAACAGGAAACACATGTAGATGGTTCTACAGTTAAAGTGCTTAAAAAGCCATGGGTGCAGAGAGCGTTTCACTCGACATACTCTTCCTTCTCACGAGATGTCTCAATCCTAATCAAAAAATAACTTACATATAAATATCTTAACTCCTATATAGACAGCGAAGGTAGATGCATCATATTGCATTGTTCTACTGTATTTTGCAGGGCTGTGGAGTCGGTACAAATATCCACCGACTCCGACTCCTCAGTTTAGGATTCCACCGACTCCGACTCCTCCTCCTCTAATTTGCATATTACAATCTTGTTGATTAAAAGTATGTAACATGAAATTTGGCTCTTGACTGCCAACGCTTAGGAAATTTAAAAGACGACTGAAGTGAGAAGGATATGGAGACTGCCAAATTTATTCCCTTTAGTCATAGACTAAAACTAGTCCTTGGTAAGAGTACTTGTGAAAGGTACAGACCGGAACAAAGAACATCTATCAGGCCCTAGGCAATGTAACTGTGGGTACATGCAAGAGTGATGTGCAGGTACTCTCCAGGGGAATAAGAGATTCTTCCTCTATTACACATTCTTCATGTACAATCTTAACCAGGTTTATGGGTGATAGACAAAACCGCTGTGTTCAATGTGCACAACATTCTCAGTGGATTCCCTGCAGCTCTGTGGAGAGTGCATATGTAGAGTATAGTACTACTGTGTAACAAAGCAAACCTGAGACAGATGAAATTAAAGTTTTATACATACCTGGGGCTTCCTCCAGCCCCCTTCAGGCTAATCAGTCCCTCGCTGTCCTCCTCCGCCACCTGGATCTTGTGCTATGAGTCCAGGTACTTGAGCCAGTCTGGCGTAGTGCGGATGCACACACTCCGCCGCCGGGAGCGTACTACACCTGCGCAGCACTATTGCGCAGGTGCACAACGCTCCTGGCTGTGGAAGTGGCATGCGGCCAGACTGCGCTGACTGGCTGAATTACCAGGACTCAGGAGAAGATCCAGGTGGTGGAGGTGGACAGCGAGGGACTGATTAGCCTGAAGGGGGCTGGAAGAAGCCCCAGGTATGTATAAAACTTTTCTTTTCATCCTTTCCAGGTACCATTTAAGTCGTAGTCACCAAACCAAATTTTAACAACATATCAAATTATTTGATTTCATGAGCAAAGAGAGTGCATACATTTGCATAAATCAGAATCAAAGCAGAATTATTTCCCATCTCATTGACCATCTCTATTAGTGACACGGCTACACATCAGGCTTTATTCTTACAGCATAGATGTTATTTAGTATATATAAGAAATTCCTGTGTACACATCATATATACAGTCACAATCAGAGGTGTATATCTGACTTTAAAAATACGGGGACTGCTTTATTGAAGCAGCACAAGTAACTAATTTTGATTGGTTTATTTCATTTTTGTGGACTAAGCACAGCTATTACTGTATGTATACATGATTTATGATGACTATTATCTGAGAAATAGAACATTTTATCATATTTTCTATTTTACAGTTTAAATTCATTAGGAGTCGGAGTCGGTGCATTTTTTCCCCGACTCCGAGCACCCAAAATTGCCCCGACTCCGACTCCACAGCCCTGGTATTTTGCATTGTTGGCATATGCACCTCCCCCTCTGCAACAATCTCTTCTTCTTAGCCTGTCTCAAAAACTACAAAACTTCCTTCCAGCAAAATTACAAATTATTGGGGACTTTAACGACATACTAGAGGTCAAAAGAGACTCCACAAATCCTTCCCGTGCTTCGAACATTGACCTCTGTAACTGGGCTGACATATATTCTTTAACCGAGCTGTGGAGATGGAAAAACTCCCATAAATTGGCCTACTCCCACTTCTCAGCTGTTCATAAAACTGCCGCTAGAATTGATTTGGCCTTTGCCAACAATGACTTATTAAACATACTACAAGCTATACATCTCCCTAGTGGACTATCAGATCACGCTCCACTTGAAATCACATGTAAAAAAGGCTTACAGACAAGTAAAGAACTATGGAAGTTGAATCCTAAATGGATACACGATACTAAAATAGCAGGAAAAATCACATTAGCTATACAACAATATTGGGAACTCAATACTGGGTCAGCTTCAGAGGCAATTGTATGGGATGCATTCAAAGCCACTATCAGGGAGGGACTATATTTCCCAAATTAGCGCACTTAAAAAAAGAATTTAATATCAAACTTGAATCCCTTGTCTCTGATGAGGCAGATGCGTCTGATACCTTCGATAATTCACCAGATGCGAATACATACGATTCCTTAATGCAATGTAAACATTTGTTAAACCCCCATATGACTGATATAACTAAAACTTCACTCCTAGAATGGCAACAAACAATATTTGAACAAGGAGACAAAAATGGTAAGTTGTTGGAAAACATTTCTCGCTGCTCCAACTCCAATATTCCTGAAATTAGACTTGAAAATGGTACGCTAACGTCTTCTGCATCAGAAATACTTAACAGATTCTATGAATACTACATTAATATATACAAATCCAAGTTTAATGGAAATAAGCTTGATATGTTAAATAGCCTGATGGAGCTTGATTTACCGGTCCTAGATGTTGACACTGCTACTGCACTTGAAACCGACATTACTGAGGAAGAGATTCTTGACGCAATTGCCTCATTTCCCCCTAATAAGTCACCAGGCCCAGATGGGATCCCTATTGAATTTTATAAACGATACTCACAAATAATTGCCCCCCATTTGAAACTTATATTCAATCATGGTTTGGTGGTCGGAATGCTGCCCGATTCCTTCTATCAAGCACATGTAATTTTAATTCCCAAACCTGACAAAGACCCCCTTGATTGTCAGTCATACAGACCAATTTCATTACTAAATAACGACCTCAAAATTTTAAACTAACATAACTACTACAATAAATACTTGTATTACAGAAAATATAGATCCTGATCAGACTGGCTTTATGCCTCTAAAAACCACAGATATCAATCTATGACGTATCTTTACTCATATACAACTAACAGCTGACATGCAAGATCCAAGAGCATTGTCATTCCTTGATATTCAGAGGGCATTTGACTCTGGAGTGGGAGTATTTATGGGCTAGCCTTACTAGGTTCGGCTATGGTAATAAACTGATCACATGGCTTAAAACAATCTAAGTTCCCTATCACTCGAATTAAGATAGGCTCCTCCTTATCCGCCTCTGTTGCTTTACACAGAGGTACCAGGGAGAGATGCCCTTTGTCAACTGCCCTAATTGCGATAGCAATGGAACCAATTGCAGCTGCACTTAGACAATCTAAAGAGAGATAATGGGTTTCCAGGTACATGAGCTGGAAGAAAGTTTCCCTCTATGCAGACGATTTAGTTATATACCGTAGAGATCCAAATAATTCTATTAAGGGAGTACTAAAATAGCTCTTTATTCAAACGTCATTAAAATGACATTCAGTCAATGATCAAAAATGTAGCAATGGCGACAGCCCGCTGTTTCGAACTTGACGTCCTTTGTCAAGCCATACTGCTATCACTAAACATAAAACACACCTCCTTTAAATAGTGGTCAGTTACACAATCAACCAATGAGTTTGAAATCGCAACATCCAATGAGAATGCCTGACAGGGGGTGAGGACCTGATGGGGAACTGCTCTAAATCATGTGATCCATGGTAGACCAATAGGAACGCTGGTCGCGTAACCGAAATACGCATGCGGACAAAAATACGCATGAAAATACGCATAAAAGCTTCCGGAACGCAAAAATGACGTCAACGCGTGTCGTACGCGTAAAAATTTACGCATGCGTCACCGGATGCGTAAATTTACCAAAAAAGTATCCTAGGCCTCTCCCCAGTGTGGCCAGCTTAAAAAGTCCTAAAGCCTCACAAAGGAAGCATGTGATTAATCATAAAGACAAGCCCAGTTAAGGCCACATCAAAGAGGAAACAGTCGGCCCACACTGTGGAGAGCACCAAATTTGGTGCTCTCCACAGTGTGGGCCGACTGTTTCCTCTTTGATGTGGCCTTAACTGGGCTTGTCTTTATGATTAATCACATGCTTCCTTTGTGAGGCTTTAGGACTTTTTAAGCTGGCCACACTGGGGAGAGGCCTAGGATACTTTTTTGGTAAATTTACGCATCCGGTGACGCATGCGTAAATTTTTACGCGTACGACACGCGTTGACGTCATTTTTGCGTTCCGGAAGCTTTTATGCGTATTTTCATGCGTATTTTTGTCCGCATGCGTATTTCGGTTACGCGACCAGCGTTCCTATTGGTCTACCATGGATCACATGATTTAGAGCAGTTCCCCATCAGGTCCTCACCCCCTGTCAGGCATTCTCATTGGATGTTGCGATTTCAAACTCATTGGTTGATTGTGTAACTGACCACTATTTAAAGGAGGTGTGTTTTATGTTTAGTGATAGCAGTATGGCTTGACAAAGGACGTCAAGTTCGAAACAGCGGGCTGTCGCCATTGCTACATTTTTGATCATTGACTGAATGTCATTTTAATGACGTTTGAATAAAGAGCTATTTTACTACATTTGGTGGTGCCAGCTTCGTGGAATTTTTTGTTACTGGGTCACCTGGTACTGTGACCATGAGCTAAGGCACACAGAGGTCTTCTTGCATGGGTGCTTCTCCATTTTTGTGAATTGTGCATCTAAAGTACCGTGGAAGTGACTGCACCATGGAAGACAATTTTAATGAGACTGTCTCTGCGACTTTCTCTTATACTGTTGAACAAGCCAGCAGGATCTTTGCCAACTCAGACGGTGGAGCAACTTTTTTACAAGAACCTGATGTGAAGTCGGTTAAACGTGAATTGGAAGCCTTACGTAAACGGCGAGTAGACCTGGATCTACATGCCAAAACCCTGGTTGAGTAT
The DNA here is from genome assembly GCF_040937935.1 of Hyperolius riggenbachi. NCBI lineage: Eukaryota > Metazoa > Chordata > Amphibia > Anura > Hyperoliidae > Hyperolius > Hyperolius riggenbachi. The sequence continues at coordinate 198,873,733 of NC_090652.1, read as the reverse complement.
TGTCGCAATAAGAAGATCCCTCGAGCTGTACGCTCTCCAATCTATCCGATGTTGTTTCCTAATGATGCGGACTTTTGTTCCACGTGGGAGCGCATATGGAATAAAGCATCTTTTGATGCCATGACGTGTACAGTAGCTCGGATACAGAAAGAATTGCCTTCTATTGACGACAAGATTAACATCACTGGTGAGCAATTGAGAAACATCTTACCCCCTGATGAATTTCAGGCTTACGTTGGTGACCTAAATAAGAGGATGGAGACCTACAGAAAAACCGGTGAAGACCTTAAGAGATCCAAATTTCATAGGGATCTGGCTGATTATGCCACAGGATATGTGTATGCCTGGCAGAGACCGGTGGTTCCAGTTAGGAACAGACGTCCTGGTAAACCCTTAAAACCTAGACCTAAGGGTTCTCGCCCAGTCACCTCTGAAGTTAACTCCTCCTCTAGTGATTTTTTACAGTCATCCCGGGAGGCGTCTCCGATGGCCCGGGAGGGCGGAGACGCAGGGGCGGCAGAAGGTACCAGCGTAGGAAGCGCCAGAGGACAAATGACTTTACGGCAGAGGAGAGATCCGAAGGTCCGACATTAGTCGTTAATATCTCAAGTCATCCTTTGACGGCTGTGGAAGAACGGGTCCTTAATTATGGACTATCCTTCAGCCCAACCAACTCACCTGATTTTTTTCTGATCGATCAGGAACTGTTTCGTTTTTTTAGGAACATCAAGCTTAAGTATTTTTTCGATTCTAACCCCTTTATAGGTGTAAACTCAGGGACTACTGAAGATACTAATACACTTTCTCTTTCAGGGACTGGCTTACGTAATAAGAGTAGTTTCTTACCCCCGAGTCATCCTGTCATTGACACCTTTATTGACAGGGTTAAGGAAGAAGTGAATCTTATTGAATCTCAATATGACTCTAGAACGGTTAATTTCAATCTAACTAAAGTTGAACATCAGGCGTTGCTCCAATTAGGACAACGCACAGAAATAACCATCCGCCCCGCTGATAAAGGCGGGGCAGTTGTCGTATTGGACACTGAATATTACGAACAAGAGATACTTTCACAGTTATCCCAGCAGGATGTTTATAGGCGAATTGATGAGGATCCATTGAGTCAGATACAGTCTCGTATTAAATGCATATTAGAAAAAGCTAAAACTAATGGTCTTATTGATGATGCTTTATATGCTTTTCTCCAACAGGACAGGCCAAAGACTCCCTCATTTTATACCCTTCCCAAGATACATAAGAACCCACGCCGGCCACCGGGGCGACCCATTGTGGCCGGCGTGGGTTCTGTGTTTGTGCCGTTAGCACAATATGTTGATCGTATCCTGCAGCCTATTGTGGTTTCTGTTGATTCATACATCAGGGACACCAGCATGTTCCTCGACAGGCTTCACTCTATTGGTGAGCTTGGTGAGGGAGCATTGCTTGTCACCCTGGATGTGGAGAGCCTCTACACCTCCATCCCCCATGATGGAGGTGTAGAGGCGGTCGATTGGTACTTGATGCAACAGTCAGATTTATCCAGTGCACAACGTAATTTCATTATTGAATTATTGAATGTTATTTTGAGATTTAACTATTTTTCCTTTCAGGGTTCCTTCTACATACAACAACGGGGGACAGCCATGGGGTCGAATGTGGCCCCTTCCTATGCTGGTTTATTTATGGGTTTATACGAAGTAAGTTTTGTTTATACCCACCCACTCTTCCACCAGCACGCTAAGTGCTGGTGGCGTTATATAGATGATATTTTTTGTTTGTGGGAGGGGCCACATTCGACCCTAATTGAATTTATTGGTTCTCTTCATTCTAAATGTCCAACCATTAAATTTACTGAGCATAGCAGTAAGGAGGAGGCTGTGTTCCTTGATACCCGGATTACCTGTACATCGGGTAAGGTAGAGTCAACACTTTATGTAAAACCTACTGATAGAAACTCTCTTTTACACTTTAATAGCTTTCATCCAATTGGCATCAAGAATGCTATTCCTTCTGGCCAGATGACCCGTGTTTCGAGGATTGTATCCGACCCTATCAAACGAGAGGAACAACAAGAGGCCCTTAGATCTAAATTTAGAGCAAGAGGATACCCCTCCAGTGTTCTCCCTAGGATCAATCAGCCGGGCGGAGCGCCCGGGTAAATGTAATTACCGCCCGGCTGGTGAGATTGCTTGCCCCGCTGTCACCATGCTGAAGTAAAATAAATTACTCCTGCGCGGCTGATGATGCTGTGTCACCGTGAGCAGTGCTCGTCTCTAACGAGTGCTCGGCTGTCAGGATGCGCTGCTTCTCCCCTGCTTACGAGATCTCGCGCTTCCCGGTGAGCTGGTGCTTTGATTGGCTCAGCGCATAAGAGGCGTGACGCCTCTTATGCGCTGAGCCAATCAAAGCACTAGCTCGCCGGGAAGCGCGAGATCTCGCGCTGGCCGCCGACTGCAGAGCCGTGTGTCCGTGAGCTGTGTGCAGAGCCGTGTAGGGAGACAGGTATGCACACAACTCACTGACTGCTGAAGCTGAATCAAATTCTGTATGCAGGCTGTTATGTTCAATGACCATGGATATAGGTTGATGTGCGTGATATGGGGGGGGGGGGGGCTGCTGGGAGGGCAAATGGGGCATCCTGTTGTATTGCATTGCATTGCATTATAGTGTGCAAGGGCCACATATGATTATAATATATTAAAGGAAGTGTCCTAGGAGTTAAAAAACAAAGGTTTACCTCCTCCAATCCTTGGCAGCCGTCCTGTGCCCTCGCCTGAGCTCTGGTGTCCCGGGATCCTCCCTGTTGGAGATGCCGACTTTGCCAGGTCGGCATCTACTGCGCCTGGTGTCCGCTTTCTGCGCAGGAGCAGAAGATGCCAGACGGGCAGGGTCGCCATCTGAAACGGAGGAGATACCGGGACACCGGAGTTGCGGCAAGGGCACAGGACGGCTGCTAGGGGCTGGAGAATGCCCGGGTAAGTAGATCTTTGTTTAACTCCTTGGACATTTCCTATAATAAATTGATTATATGTACACTATCTGCAATACCCCACAACCAATGCAACTGGAAACTAAACGGTAAAAGTGGACAGAGATAGAGAGACGGGCGTACGCTAGGCTGCGGTAGTGCAGCCTAGCGTGCTCTGGTAAGTTACGCACGCCACCAAATTTCCCCGTGCCGACCCACCCGGCTACTTTTTCATGCCACCCGGCTGAAAAAAAATTCTGGGGAGAACACTGCCCTCTGATACTCTTTCTGATCAGCGTAGACGTGGTAAGAGACAACTAAAACAACATCGTATGCCATTTGTGTCTACCTTTAATACTTGTAGTGAAGCTATAGGTAAGGCCATTCGTAAACATTGGCATCTCTTACAAGGGGCCTTCCCACGTATTCCCGAGTTCCGTTACCCTCCTCTCTTGTCTTTTAAGAGAGCCCCCACTGTTAGGGATAAGGTTTTTCATCACCGGGTGTCAAGGGACAGGCTTCCTGATAATGCTAAGAAAGGTACCTATCCCTGCCTTAGTTGTCATTTATGCAGTCATATCACTAGAGGTGGTACTTTTACTCACCCTTCTAGAGGTACAAGATTTGTTGTTAGGGGACGGTACTCTTGTGACTCGAGTTATGTAGTTTACTTGATTGTATGCCCATGTGGTCTTGGGTATGTTGGGATGACGACCAAACCTCTTAAAGTTAGGATGTCGGGTCACAAGACTGCCATCCGTAACAAGGATTCTACCCAGACAGTGTCCAGTCATTTTACAGAGGCACGGCATAACATTTCACAAATGAGAGTCCAAGTAATCGATAGTGTTCCCCTGGATTGGCGAGGTAAATTGAGCCGCAAACAAGAACTAGCACGTAGAGAAGCTTGGTGGATTAAACGCCTGGGGCTCATGGGTCGAGGGGGTTTGAATCGAGATTATGATTTGAGTTTTTGTGTTTAATTTTTGTGTTTAATTTTGATGCTTCAAGGGTGTTGGCCGTGATCTTGTTAGCCTATGCTTCTGTCTTTGTAAACCATTGGCGATGCCGTCAGGGGTTGTTATTTTTACCTGATGTTTTTATTTATTTTGGTTTTTTATGATCTATGGTGAGACCAGTTCCTTCCCTTCCCTGCCTTTCCGTCTCCCTCCCTTCTCCTTCCCCTTCCTCTCCTTCCCCCCCCCCCCCCTCCCTCTTCCCCCCCCCTCCCTCCCCCTCCCTCTCCCTTTTTCCTTGCCTTCCATCCTTTTCTTTCCTTCCCCCTCTTTTGCCAAAATTTGGTGCTCTCCACAGTGTGGGCCGACTGTTTCCTCTTTGATGTGGCCTTAACTGGGCTTGTCTTTATGATTAATCACATGCTTCCTTTGTGAGGCTTTAGGACTTTTTAAGCTGGCCACACTGGGGAGAGGCCTAGGATACTTTTTTGGTAAATTTACGCATCCGGTGACGCATGCGTAAATTGTTACGCGTACGACACGCGTTGACGTCGTTTTTGCGTTCCGGAAGCTTTTATGCGTATTTTCATGCGTATTTTTGTCCGCATGCGTATTTCGGTTACGCGACCAGCGTTCCTATTGGTCTACCATGGATCACATGATTTAGAGCAGTTCCCCATCAGGTCCTCACCCCCTGTCAGGCATTCTCATTGGATGTTGCGATTTCAAACTCATTGGTTGATTGTGTAACTGACCACTATTTAAAGGAGGTGTGTTTTATGTTTAGTGATAGCAGTATGGCTTGACAAAGGACGTCAAGTTCGAAACAGCGGGCTGTCGCCATTGCTACATTTTTGATCATTGACTGAATGTCATTTTAATGACGTTTGAATAAAGAGCTATTTTACTACATTTGGTGGTGCCAGCTTCGTGGAATTTTTTGTTACTGGGTCACCTGGTACTGTGACCATGAGCTAAGGCACACAGAGGTCTTCTTGCATGGGTGCTTCTCCATTTTTGTGAATTATTAAGGGAGTACTACATATCTTCGAAAGCTACGCACAATTTACTGGTCTGGAGATCAACTGGGGGAAATCTAAAATATTACCTTTAAATAATATGCTTGTCTTGAATACCCCTCTTGAATCAGTATTCAAGGTTAAAGAGTAACTGTCAGGCTGCAGAAGCTAATTTAAACCTCTATTCTCCTGTGTTAAACAGTTTAGAAGGAAGCCCAAAAGCCATTAGTGAAGATAAAAATCTCAGTTACCTTTGATGTGTGCTTATCAGTAAGGCTGTTAAAACCCAAGAGGACGCAAGCCGCATACTATACTGCAAAGCATTCTGGGGCCCTCCCCTCGGCTGCTAATGAGACGTTACAGCAGCTTGTAATCAGTCCAGCGCGTAGCACTGATAAATCTCCGGGCAGAGTACACTGCAGGAGTCAGCTATTGTTCCTAGCCACATGGCTCATTAATATTCACTGCACACTGTGTTGTTCAAGTACGAGCTTATCTGTGATCAGGAAGCAGGCAGGACATGACGACACATTTGACAGAAAAACATGGAGCCTGCCATGAGCTGTCAGGAGCATCTATCTCTGCATATACTATATACATATTCTGTGAAATCCAAACGTGGACAGTGAAATGCATATGTAATGTAAGTACAGCCAATCTTTAGCTACTGATATATGTGTTTATTTTCTCTGAGACCTTATACCTAACAGCTCCTCTTTAAGAACCTTGGAATTTTGAATTCTAGTAATGTGGCTGATTTCCTAGACAATAACTTGCAACCTCTGCTCCAATTTACTAAAAACAAACTAGCTGCTTGGCAGAACTTACCTCTTTCCCTTGCTGGACGTATCAATCTAGTCAAGATCAAACTACTTCACAAATATTAATATACTTTCAGGAACTGCCCAGTATGGGTCCATAAATGATTCTTTACACAATTAAACTCTATACGGTTAACCTTTGTATGGTATAATAAAACACTGAGACTTAATTTTAAAACACTGCAAAGACCATGGACAGAAGGTGGACTAGCCATTCCACATGTATTTAAATATTACCTAGCAAGTCAACTGGTCACAGCCCATTGGTGGCTGAGACAGGATAAATCCAATGCTGCTATGATGTTGGAGGCGGCTCATCTTGGCTCTTTTGAGCCACTATCCCAGTTATTGTACAGAGGAAGTAAAGCCCCATACCCGTTAACTATCTCAATGAAGGTTGTAGTTAAGGCCTGAGAAACAGTGCAAAACTGGAACTCCCCTCCCAAAAGAAACTATCTCCACATACCCCTCACTGGAACAACCCAATACTTAGGGAATTCTACACTATACCAGACCCAATTATTTGGATCTCCAAGGGTATTACAAACATTACCCATATAGTACAAGCTGGTTCCCTTGTTACTTTTGACTATCTCAAAAAAAAAAAAAAAACTCCTGATACCAAACCATTATTTCTTTAGAGATCTTCAATTATGACATGCATTCAGGGCCGGCCTTTAGGATTCACAGTGCCCTGAGCGTAACCAGATTTTGGAGATTTTGGAGCCCCCCCCCCCCCCCATTCATCCTCTTCGCACGCACACCCCTTTGTGTATAGGCAGATTCCCCCCTTTAGTGTATATAGGCAAACCCCTCCCCCTGCCCTTTGGTGTATATAGGCAGAACCCTTCCTTAAGTGTATATAGGCAGATTACCTCCCCCCCCCCTTAGTGTATTATAGGCAGATCCCCCCTTTAGTTTATATAAACAGATCCCCCTTTAGTGTATATAGGCACCCCGCCACTCCACTTCCCCAACCAGGAGGCAGTTGGGGAATCTTACTTTTCTGCTTGTAGCTGGGGACAGAAGATTGCCAGGAGTCAGGAGTGACGGGCAGGTCTCTTTCAGAATAGTGCGCAGCGCAGACAGCGCCTGTGAGCGAGGGGCGGGGCTACTGGCACGTACGGCTCACGCAGACTCAGCAAGAGGCAGCAGCAGGTTCCTGGAGTCTACGGCCCCATCACACCTAGCGGCACCAGGGGGTAGAGCTACCACTCGCAACAGCCACAGACGGGCCCGCAGGCAGAAATGAGGCCAGTGGCCCTGGCCTCATTTCTGCCTGCGGGCCCGTCTGTGCGGGCCCATCTGTGGGGGGGGGTATTACACCTCCAGCAAACATTGGTTTTAGAAGGATCCATCTTTGACAACCTAACTAATATCAAATAGGCTTTATGCATAATCTTAAATTGGATTAAGCTATCTCGCGTTGCAATAAGATATGCAAATGGTTTAATCCACATATCCTCCCATTTCTCATCGTCTAGATCTGGAAGGAGCGCAAGCCACTTATTTTTAAATACAGTTACACGTGGTTCCGTGACCAGAATAATATCTTGGTATATAGCAGAGAGGGCTTTGACCAAATCGTCTTTATTCAAAATATTTTCAGTTTCAGAGGACATTATTCGAACCGGATCCTTCTCAAATTGTGTTTTGAATGCATGCATGGCCGGCCTTTGACCGGAGTGGTCGCTCAGGGTGCCGGCTTCAAGGGGGGGCGCACATGATGTGTATTCAACTGGCCGTTGAATGCACATCACGTGTGCCCCCCCCCCCCCCCCCCCTGGAAGCCGGCGCCCTGAGCGACCGCTCCGGTCGCTCAGGTCAAAGGCTGGCCATGGTTGTGAGCTCTTCTAAGGGACAGCCAGCGATTTAACTACATACACGTGTTCATAATTATTATTGAGTTGTAAAGCGCCAACATATTCCATGGCATATAATAGTGATAATGAACAACCTCCTCTTCTTTTGATACCTTTAATACATCTACCCATCATGCACTTCCCTATATAAATCATAAAGTGGCATTGAGCAAGACAGTGAATAAGAATATGTCATTTATACTTTTTTTTTTTTTCCTTTAAAGCTTGCATGAGAACTTCCACAGTTGAGCCTTAATGCTCATTTTTAATATTATTTCAATTGATGAACCTTTTACTTCACCCAGGAAAAGTTTGAGCCCGTTAAACACAAAATTGTATGGTTTCTAAATGATAATGACAGTCATTGAGCAGATTTTAGAACATGTGGAAGAGATGATAAGATCTCCAGATATGATGACAGATATCCCAGCATGGATCTGCACAGATGATCCGGCAGATAACCAGGAGCCCCGCTTGAATATTTTATTATTATTTTTTTTTTTTAGCAATATATATCCACTTGAACATGGTTAATTGCACTGTAAATGTAGTTACCCTTTGACGATCTTTAGCAAAGGTAAGTCATACATGCACTGTTTTATCAAAAAATGGTAAGCCATTAACTTGTGTTTATAACCGACCAAGGGTCAAAGATACTCAAGTACAAAAGCATACCAAAAAAAAAAAAAAGTTGATTCTGCTTTGCTATTGGTTATCGAACACTGTACACCAGTATTCTCTGATTAAATTAACAAGCACCACAAATTTCTCTGCAATTTTCAAAAAAACAACATACTTTTTGCAGTCATGTTGGAGACTCTCTTGGAATGACCATGCAACCTGGTATGGAGACCCTCGATCTAAATCATCTTGTTCCTCTCCACTATCTTCTGACCAATCCAGTCCTGTAGAGTAAAATAGGACACAAAGAATGCTGAAATTATGTAGTGAAAAGATTTTTCCAACAAACTGGAAGTCTCATTCTAAAAAAGTTGCAGACTAGCCTATGAGCTTGGTTTGGGCATTTTCTAATCTCCAAGAAGCCAATCTGTATGGCATTATAAACATATGCCTTACGTACCAAGATGTACCCTCTTCAATGGGATCTTTCAGTCAAAGACTTTTTAACCCAGGCTGCGCCACTGAAGAACCACACAGGCACAGTTCTCGAATTGGGAGAGCGCTATGGGAGAAAGCACTTTCTTTCCCTACGCAGGCGCAGAACTGAACTCACATCTGTGCAATTCAGAATTGCTCTGCACCGCTCAGAGTAACTTAAAATCCTGACATCTCCTCCCTTACTCTGTCTTTGTATCATTGCCCGTCGTCCTCCCAGTCTTCAGACACTCCCACCCAGGCTCTGCAGTAGAAAGTGCATTGACTTAGCATGAGAAATATTGGCCAATCAGAGAGGAACAGAGGTGTGGAAGGGGAAAAACCGAGAGCCGCTACTGCGCCTGCGCTGGAGCAGGGGGAAGGTAAATATTTACATAGCCGCCGTTCGGAGGGGTCCAGCGAGACCACTGTGGGACAGAGAACGATGGGGGAAGCCTTGATAGGATTCATAGGCTTCCCCCTCCCGAGGTAAGTACCACCCAGGGGTACTGGTTTCTGTTACATGCTTTCTTTATGCTTTAGTTGCACAGTCCTAACAATGCCCACTCCTACTACCCCTTTTTGACAATTATTTTTCTGCCATTTGCCCTGAACCGTGCCAATTCTATAGCAATTTTCCAACTTCTGGGTCCTACTGCAGTCAGATACAGCTTAATATATGCAAACCACGTGAGTGATACAGAGATTCCATGTGCTCACCTTGTCTGACTGTGAATTCATCATCATACAGTTGTTTCTCATAAAAATATATATTATTTACAGCTCAAAAAAAAAAATGCTGCCGACACAAAAACTTGTTTCAGCATTTCCTGGTATTTTCCCATTATATTATAGCTAACCCAGTAATCACTTGTAAGCAACATATGGTGTGAGCAGTAAATAATTTCACTTATTTACAATTTTACTGGGTACCATTAATACTGACAATTTTATTTTCATGCCCACAGTCCATGGCTTCCTAAGTTTTAGGTTTTTCCCCTACTGGAATATTGTTTGGGTGCATATAGTGGCACCTCGCCTCAGGTAGCTGAGGTGACTTGTGGACACAAGTCTTATAAAAAAGATTTTTTAATTGTACAAATGTAAGTGCATTGCTTTTAATTCTGTTACATTATTTTACACAATGTTGAAGTTTTTAGAGAGGAGAGTGTGACAAGAGACATTTAGGAGGCAACATCGAGAGTACAGAGTTACCCCACTGGGATAGGCTGGCATTGCTGGTCTGTGGCAGTCTGACTACATAGGATGGTCAGCACATTGTGCATGCTGTTGGTGATGGAAGCACAGTGTGGTTCATGCTGTGAAATGAGGACATGTGTTTCCAGCCAGATGTCTGCTTTTTTTAAATTGGATTATGCTAGGTTGTCTAAAGCCCAATCTACACGATACGATTCTTTGTATGATTCGATTATGATTCTATTTACGATCTGATTAAATCCGACATGTCCGATAGGGATTCGATTTGCCATTGTTTTGCAATGGCAAATCGAATCCTGATCGGACGTGTTGGATTTAATCGGATCTTAAATAGAATCATAATCGAATCGTACAAAGAATATCGTGTAGATTGGGCTTTAGGGGTCTCCTTCTCTGAGGTGATTTGAACTTCGATTGGATGTACTGGATTTGGAGGCAAGTAGAGAGTGACCTAATCAAGAAGCTGTTAAGTGCCATACTGAATCATACTATAGGCCACTATACTGTATAAAGGTATTGTGTTACCACTGTAGTGGCCAAATCAGCCTAGGACAACTTTTTGGTATACAGATTCATGCTGACACATAAACTGGGAACACACTGTGTAATACCATAAGAAGATAAAATCTTATTTTTTTACTCAATTCTAATTAGCTTGGAATTTTTAGATGGCAGTCACTTCCACACTATTTGTAAATCTAGCGCGAGGGAAAATAGTAACTGTTGATTACATTACAGCACATAGTACATGTGCCGTCTTAGTTTTTAAAAAAGTTGAAAATAAAGATCTTGAGTACAAAAATGTTGATTTAAAAAAAAAAATTATATTACCGATATCTCATTATATGCATACTTCTCTAATTCCAGAAGCACTCTCGTGTGCACAGAGAATGAGCAACATTGCTTCATCTACAAGATAAAATTGATACCACATATCTCCAGTTTTGATTTATCATAAGGAGTCTCATATTTTAGGAAATATGTTTTTTGTGGTCATGGATGAAATCTCAAAAAATATATTTTTTATTTTCTGTTTTAGCCCATGCTAAAAATAGTTACATCCTGGCTCTCTGGTGAAAACTAGAACTTTGACATCACATTTAAATAATACCAAACAAACAGATTTGGTCTGTCTACCATTCTCAATTTAACAGAACTTACCTGGGTAACAAAAGGAGTTCAAAGAAAGATGGCAAAAAATATTATGAAAACTATGATTCTGTACATCCATACAGCAAATAGGTCTGCCCTTATTTTGACATATGCCCTGTTAGTTAATAGATTTCATAGTTTTCAATGTACTATCAAATTACACTTTACACTAACTATCAAGGGTCAGGTTGATAATGTTGAAACTCTAAACAGCATCACCATAATTAGGAAATATACAGTATATTACCGTGGACTGCGGGATTATTAAAATACCAATAAGAAAGCCTACAAAGATCAGAATACAAAATTATGTGCAAATTTACCCAAATGCGGGAACAAATCGGTGTCTAGCTGCTGCTTCTGTGTACAGAGTTTCATCAGCCTCTGTAACCGACTGACACAGGAGGAATACGTTGTTAAGGCTGTGGCAGTCACCTGAATCCTATCAGATTGTGGTGGATCAACGGGAACTAGTGGGGTAGGAGGAGGTCTCTTGATAGACAAATTCCTTGTTTGTGCTAATGTGTGTGTTACGGGTGATGTTCCCTGTACTGGTAAGCTGGTATTCTGAGGTTGAGGAGATGTACAAGCCATGCTTTGCGTTTGCCCAGTGGATTTCAGGGATGTTGGTACTGGCTGTACCAATGTCTGCTGCTCTTGAAGAGGCAGAGGTTGCAGCTGTGAAGGTGCAGGGTGAGGGTTAAAGTGCTCTTGATGAACTCTTAAAATTTCAGTTTCTTTCTGTCTCTGTCGATTCAGTGCCAACTTGCTCTGCAGCTTCTTCTTTACGGATGTTCCTTTCCTTAGCTCCTCTTCCTCCTCCTCCAAAGGGAAAGAGTCATCCAAATCTGTTTCCAGGTAGTGGAGGGGAAGTCTGGCCCCAGGAGGTGAAAGGGTCATTCCATCCAGTCCATTGGGCATCTTCAAGGCCAGGGTGGGCACTGTTAAGCTGAAGGCCACGGTTTCCATTTGAGTCCTAGCCTTTACTTCTTCCAGTGCTTCATTCTTTTTCTTCCTTTCTTTTTTGGGAATAAAGCCAAGTACCTGTAGGTGACTGTTGCAGTACCTTGTAAATAATAACAGAATAACCAACATTACCAACAAAGAAGCCAAATTTTGACCTAAGAACAGGAAAAAAAATTATCGTATATACCAAGCATAAACCAAGATTTTTTTTTCTCTCCTAAAATGCCCCTTCCCCAGCAAAATCTCTGTTCATTCGAGTATGTTCCCTGGTAGACACCCATCCACCCTCCCTCCTCACATCTTTCGGCAGAGTAATGGCAGCAGTAGTGTTGAAAGAGCATGGGACCAGACACACTGAACTGGACCTCCATATCTTAAGTTGCATCGTATTAAGGCTCATGCTCTACTTCCTGGTAACCCGGGAAGTAAAACATGAGCTACAAACACTAGAGGGAATCTGAAGCGCCGGAAGACACAAAGACTTGCAGTGCAGTGTGTAAGGTCCGGGATCAGGTAAAATGCTCTTCCACGCCTCCACTGCCATTGCTCTGCAAAAGGGCACAAGGAGGGAGTGCAGACAGGCAACTACTAGACTAGATTAATAGACACTGAGGGACACTGTGTTGGGGACAGACCACTAGATACCTGGTAACACTGTATGGGGGAGGGAAGGGAAACCGCCAGACATGAGGTAAGCAGGAGGGAGAGGAGAGACTTCAGTACAAAGTATGGGGAGGGGGAAACCATTAGACATCAGGTACACTGTATGCCAGGGTTTCCATCAGGGTCAAACAATTTTTCTAGAGTCTACAGGGTTTATAATCAAATAACGTTTGCATCCCAAATATAAAACGTTAGTGGTTTCAGCATCTGTTGAACACTGGGCAAGCATACATCTATCACTGGCATTCAATGTCTGATAATAAAATAAAAGGTGTTTAAAAATAAATAAATAATGTGTGGTGATAACTATGCATCACAAATGAAGTAGAGTGGGTCTAATTTTCAAAGGTTGTCTTTGGCTGGAAAACAATAGATCATATAAGTGTTCCTGGCAACCTGACTATCAAAAATAGCCACGAGGTGGCAAAGCTTTTACATCCCTCACCTGGGTCACCTCTGACGATATCCAGTGTTACTAAAAAAGCTGAAGAATTAGCAGAGATGTCCATGAGATACAAATAATTCTTGCTTGCATGTAAATTTTATGCAAACTGAAAACTGATCAAATGTACATCAAAATACTAACAGTATGTATAACCAAGCCAAAGCACAAATTTACACAAAAAAAAGCACTCAAAAAAGCATAGTGTTCAAAGGATAAGATCTCTACCCGCTTTCATGTGCCTGACAGAGTTACCCGATCCGTATTACAATTGTACGATTGACATCCACTTAAAAGGGAAGGTCGGAGGTGAATAAAAATCAAAAATCTACCGTACTTACCTGGGGCTTTCTCTATCCCCTGGCAGCCGTCCTGTGACCTCGACGCAGCTCCGGTGGTTAATGGTCTCCTCTGGTGTAGATGCCAACCTCGCCAGATCGGCATCTTACTGCAATCCAGCGCGCGGCTTACGGAGTCACACTGACGTCATCCGGATTGTACTGCGCTGGCGCAGTAGTTATGGGCCTGTGCAGTACAGTCCGGACGACGTCAGTGCGACTCCGTGAGCTGCACGCTGTAGTGCAGTAAAATGCCAACCTGGCGAGGTTGGCATCTGCAACGGAAGGGACCGGGAGCCACCGGAGCTGCGGCGAGAACACAGGACAGCAGCCAGGGGTTGGAGGAAGCGCTAGGTAAGTAAATTTTTTATTTCTATTCACCTTGGACCTTCCCTTTAAGTTACCGATAAAGCTAGAGATTTTGGCAGCAGATCAACCAAGACAGATCTCTCTCTGAAGAGGCAATGTATGGGCACCTTTAAATTAGCATGACATTAAAGGACACCTGAAGCGAGAGGGATATAAAGGCTGCCATATTCATTTTCTATTAAACAATGTAGATTACCTGGCTGTCTTGCTGATACTCAAGCTCTAATTCTTTTAGACATAGACCCTGAAAAAGCATGTCTGACCAGATTTTCTGCATGCTTGATTTCAGGTGTGCGAGTCAGACAATACTGATGCATGAAAAATCAGCAAGAAGCCAGGCAACCAGTATTTTTTTAAAAGGAAATAAATACGACAGCCTCAATATCCCTCTTGCACCAGGTGTCCATTAAGCAATCACCCCAAAAGCAGGGGGCATAAAGCTGTACTCACAAAATATAAACTTGGCATGCTCTGTCTGCACACATTAAAGCTGATCCGAGATGAAAAAGTAACTATAACAAGTAACTTGTCTATATATATCTGATCTAAAGTTTAGATAGTTTACACAGAAAATCTAGCTGCAAACAGCTTAAACCGTTTATGATTATTTATTGCTGTGATACAATGAGGGCAGCCATGTTCTGTTTGTCACACTACACTGAGGCAAGCTGATAAAATCTCCAGCCCTCAGCTCAACCCCCTCTCCTCCCCTCTGCCTCTGAAATCTCTGGCTAGTAACCTCCTCCTCCTGCCCAGACTGAGCTCCCATAAGCCCTTGCTACCTGGGACAGAGTGCCAAGGCTCTCTGAAAAGCTGTGGGCTAAGCTTGTTTAGTTTATAGGGAATTAAGAGTATTAAAACAAACAAACAAAAAAGTATCTGGCTTGAGGAATGCCCTATAAACTATATGAAAGGAACACAATTATGCAATGAGTAAAAGTTTATCTCGGATCCACTTTAAGTTTTTGCAATCTACGCATATAGCGCAACTCACTTAATACATGTAACACTTATTTTGCTTATAACAAGCTCAGCAGGTACTGTTTTCACAAGTACCTCAAACCAGTTAAACAAATCCCGATACAGTAATAATTTTTAACTTTATAGCTGTGGAAAATAAACAGATGTTCCCAGGCTGCATTCTCACTATTCAGTTCTGGTCATCATTTATATGGTACCTACTGCACCGCCATCTTGTGGATGGCTTGTAGGCGTTTACAAACTGAGGTACTTCATGAAGTATGTCTGAGGTACGTCATGAAAAAAGCCCCCCCCCCCCCCCCCCCCCATCTATTAGGTTATATTCTCACTTGACTTCAACGGCCAGCGTGAATCCGCTTCCAGAAAAAAAAAAATAATTTGCAGACAGCACAAGAATGCGTTCCACCTCCGCAACAGATCCAACAGTAAAATAGGGATCCACACAGTACAAGTGAGAATTTTGGAGTACATCCTAAAGAGCACCTCCAGCCAAAAAAAAAGGTTTCAATGGCAATACATACATTTAGTCTATGCACTGTATACAGTCAGATGAACAGATAAAGTTTACATATGGTACATCGTAGTGGATAGAACCAACTCAAATTTATATCTGTAGTAGCACTTCCTTATTTCTAAAGTACAGAATCAATTTTTTATTTTTATCTGGTAAACAAGTAATAAGGATGCTAACCAGGCAATCCAAAAGTTAAAATCACTATTAATTTTCTTGTTGATAAATTATCATTCCCCAGTTTACATGACTCTAATTTGGTACACAGAAAATTTGGTATACAAAAGAGAAGTTGCAGGGCATGCTGGGTTGTCTTTTTTTTGCTTCTCTACTTCCCCTCAGACTTAACTAATGCAGCCTGATTGGCTGAAGCCTCTTTCCCTCCTGTTTTCCCCTCCCACACCTCTGTTCCTCTCTGATTGGCCAAAATTTCTCAGGCTGAAACAATGCACTTTCTATAGTGAAGGGCAGGCAAATCAGGCAGAGGAGACTAAGGGCGGATATTACATCAGGGATGGCTTCAAAATAGCCACAGTAAATATGGAAACTGTCTAGAATAGGATTCTCTACTTTTCCTTTATAAAATTTACAGGAATCACGTGGACAGTACAATACATGTGTTATATAAGTAGAGCAAGTATTTATCTACTTATATATTTGTTTTTATTCCCTGAGATAGTATGGCTGACAGCTCCTCTTTAACTATACTTGGAGTTATCTTTAAAGGGAACCTAAACTGAGAAGGATGTGGATTTTTCCTTTTAAAATAATGCCAGTTGCCTGACTCACCTGCTGATCCTGTGTTTCTAATACTTTCAGCCACAGCCCCTGAACAAGCATGCAGATCAGGTGCTCCGACTGAAGTCAGACTGGATTCGCTGCATGCTTGTTTCAGGTCTGTGATTCAGCCACTACTGCATCCAAAGAGATTGGCAGGACTGCCAGGCAACTGGTATTGTTTAAAAGGAAACATCCATATCACTCTCAGTTTAGGATCCCTTTAAGTTAACTTACAATTTGTGAATATAGCTGATAAGGAGAGGCTTTAGGCCCCGTTCACATTACAAACGCGGACGGGCACGCACGCGAAACGCAACGCGTACGAACGCACGCCATCCGCGTTTGTATGCATTGCATGGCTGATCCCATCACTGAAAAGTGAATGGGACAGCCACGCGTTTTTGCAAAAAATGCGTGCAGCATGCGTTCCCGGACCGCACAGGTCCGGAACGCATGCAGTGTGAACATCAGACATTGCACTCTATGCAATGTCTGATGTCGTGCGTATCGGCCACCTGCACGCGTTTCCAAAACGCGGCTGGAAACGCGTGCAGTGTGAACGGGGCCTAAATGTTGAAGAAATAACTGCACACTGCACTAAAACAATCTGCTTGAGGGCTCTTTTACACTACATGCCGTTACGATTTTTTATGCGATTTTACATGCGCTTCCGATTACTGATGCAATAATAAAAAATTTAAAAAGTCCTGCATGCTGCCTTTTTCTTCATGTGTTGCTAGCATCCAGTAAAAATCTGAATTGCAGATCAAAAATCGCAAATCGGAATCATACTGTGGTTTGCAGGGTAATCCTTATAAGGAACTGAAAAGGGGGAAACATGAGAGCAGAAGATTACAAGTCTCTAGGTTGTGCCTCTCAGTTTTATTGTACAGACAACTTCAGAGTATATACACGGTTTATGTTAGGGCCTGTTTACACTACACGCAGATTGGATGCAGAAAAACTGACTCCAATGAGTGCCTATGGGCCCGTTTCCACTAAACGCAATTTTTCTGATGCAGATTTTCCAATAGGATTTGGAGTCAGTTTTTCTGCATCCATTGTGCACATAATCTGCATGTAGTGGAAGCAGGCCCTTATGCAGGTGATTGATCAGAGCAAAATATCTCTTCTTTCCAAAGCAGTTGAGTAATGACAAAGCAACGGAAAGTTACACAATGTGCAACTTTGCATATCTGTACTTCATTTTCTACAATTGAGCTCAAACTATCCCAGTGGGTACCAAAAATATGGCTACAACAAGCATTTGACTGCCTGGCTCATCCTGCCCCTAACAGGCCAATGATCCACCTGTGCACAAGGCAGAAAGCTGACTGGATGAAGTGTGAACCCACTGGAACCCTAGAAAAGCAGGTAGAGCTGCACATAACAAAACCTTACAGTGAAATTGTATTTCATACCTAATCAGGCTGCAGGTTAACTCATACATTTCCACGAATGCTGGAATTTCAGTTAAAGTTATGATGTAATTTCTCGGTTGCTAGCCAGTACAAGGCTTTTTAGGGCGTTCATTTGGTGCAGTTTTATAGAAGAAGTTTTGTACAAGAATTTCAGTGCAATAGGTTTATTTTGTAGAAAAAGCAATGGGCTATTTATCAAGGATTTACTAATAAATACTATATTTTTCGGAATACAACGACACTCCAGACTATAAGCCACTCCCAAGTTTAGAGGACAAAAGCAAGGGGGAACTATACTAAATCTGGTCTATACTGCAGGAGCTTATGTCACTGTTTTTGTCCCCTGTGTGTCAGCCTCTGTCCCTGTATCTTCCTTGTCCACATTTGCTCCCACGTGTCTCCAGTTTGACCTCCAGTGTCTTCCGCTCCCCCGTGCAATGTAATTACAAGCAGCACGTCTCTCACTTGATTAGAGGGAGTCCATGGGAATCTGCTGCACACAGGGGAGCAAACAAGAGACATTACAGGGAGAACAAGTGCATATATTCTATTCTGAAAAATATGATATTTCAAAACAGAGACCCTTTTTTTCATAAGCCAGACTTAACATTTTAGAAAATGGGTCCTTTCAAACAACCAGCATCTCTTTTTGAAATCAAGACAAATCATAGCCAATGAATTCCATATTAGCCAAATAAGGAGGCTTACCTACGGTCTTCTGATTTGGGGATAGGGTTGGTGCAGCGTTGGCTGTTGTACTTGGCCACATATTCACATTGTTTGAAGGGGGCTGTCTTGTCTTCTAGAACGTGGCGGATACAGAAGGCATACCCGTTGAGTCTTCTCTGCTTGCAGAGTTTGGGACTGTAGGAGCATAGAGGCTTATTGTCAACTTCAGAAAAGTGTATGTGTTTGCCTTCATACATCACGTGACTCTGTTCCTTGTGAACATCAGCTGGAGGAACAAGAAGGGAAAAAAAATCAAGGTTCTAAGTAACACTATTCTTACTGTCAGGCAGGAGAATGGAAGTTTATATAAAGCAAACCTGTGTCTAAAGTTAACTTAGCAAGCTGAATGTATGTACAGATATAATGGTAAAGACATGCTGCTTTCTTATCTGTGGTCAGAAGCTTTACATATTTGTTTTCAATCTCAAAAAACAGAAGTTTACATGTACTCGAGATGAATTCTTCAAACTGACTTTATGATCCCTTCACAGATTGTATATTAAAACTATGAATTTGGAATATTGATTCAGATATCTACTTTTTAAGGGCTAAAACTGGCATATGTACCATAGATTGCTTTTAATACACCTACTACTTTGGATAAGTCAGATCAGAAACCAAATTTACCGTACATACTTAATGGATCAGAGAGATTGTCTTATTCCCTTTTGTGTGCTTCATTTTTGTGTCACTTTGACCATGGTTGGTCCTTTTATGAGACCAAGATTGCAAGTGTAGTACAGTATTTTCTTATTTCAGCATATTGTTTATGAACTTTTTTTTTTAGCCCACTTGTTCATTGTTTAATTTAGGTTTCCAATTGTTTCTTACTCCGGTTTTATTGTATACATGTGCCTCGTTCTCCACTGCATTGTGGCACAATAGGCTCTGCCTGGCTCTATGATTGACCTACAGTATTCTGTTTACTATTCTTTTTTCAAACAATCCGTTTTTGGTATCAAAAGAGCATAGATAATAACAGGGGTCCAGAACAGAACATTTTTCAAAAAGCTGGCAAGATAATTATAATCTGCACAAATGTGAAACCACAGTTCTAAAGCATCCCATTAAAAAAGTCGCCAGGACTACTGTTGCTTATCAATTCAGTATAAAAATTATACTCTATTCCGAATAGTCTATATAAGATAAAGTAATATATCAACATGCATAACTATTCATTGCTGCCTCATACACAGCTCAGTTCTCAGATTTTGGATACCCAGTGTATGACCAACATTGCTTCTATCAGCTAAATGCAAAGATCAACCATTGCTTATGCAAAACCTACTATTAAATTATACAGGAGGTTTACGTGCAAGTTACACCAAACATATTGAGGCTGTTAAGAAGCAACATATCAAGCCCATAAGCCACCAGTTCAACCTCACATTTCATGCAATATCCACTTCCTGAGAGGGACATATACATTGATAAGATGACTGAGCCAGGGGAACTCGAGGCAGGGAGATTATGGAACGATGGCTATCACTCTCCTTAAAGGACGTACCGCTTGAAGAAAATATGTAACAAAAAAAAAAAAAAAAAAACCCTTACCTAGGGAAGGGGAAGCCTCTCGTTCCTAACGAGGAATCCCCAGTCCACTTCACCACCCGGGATCCAGCGCTGGCAGCCTTCCCCCCCCCCCCCCCCCCCCCCCAAAAAAAAAAAAAAAAAAAAAAAGAAAAACAGCTGTGCTGGAGCTGGGAAGGCAAATATTGCAGGCGCAACAGCAGCAGACAGGCAGAAAGCAATGGATCTTGGGAGGTGAAGAGGACGCGAGAAGCCTCATTAGAATCCAGAGGGTTCCCCTTCCCCAGGTAAGTATCCCATTACAGATTATCTTTAAGCCTAGTACACACTTTTAATTATTAGCCAATCATTGACCAATGTACCAGTCAACAGATATTGAATACTATGAGCAGATTGTGTAGGTAAGTTCTTGCTACATGGAAGTGGTAAAATTGGCCAGTGATAGGGCAATCATAATTGAAAGTGTGTACCAGGCTTCAGAGTGAAATAGCACTTCTATTCAAGCTATCTGTTCTATCTTTTAGAACCATAAACTTAAAATAGGGGGGTTTGGAAAATTTTACTTCAGTGGGATACGTTTTTGCAATGTTCAAAAGATGTTTTACCAATGATTTCTTGTAGGATCGGATGTTATCTTTAGTTAAGTGCAGGAGAAGAAGCCCAGGCTTTGTCTCCAGTAGGGTATTATTTTAATACAGTGCCACCAGATATGGAGTTGGTCACCTCACTCCAACCCACATCTACAGCATACGTCAGGGACAGAGTGAAATAACCTGTGAAGCCGCGTCAGGGCTCTATACCAATGATAAACCAATTTGAAGTTCATCTCCAGCACCAAAACACTGAGTGAACTCTTATGCATCAGAATACAAACTTTATCCAGTTCCTCCTACTCAAACGGTTTTTGCAAGCGTCCCTTCCAAGCTTCCTTAAAAAATAGTTGGTTTCTGGGCTAAGCCCAGTTGCAATTGATGCAGCCTTAATGTGAACCTCCAGACTAAAAAATCTACTCAGCAGCACTGAAAAGGCTTGGTGTTTCTTTAATAGTTTCACAGCATCAGAACTTTGTTTTTCTTACCCAAACCTCATTTTTAGCTGCAGAGAAAAAAACTGCCCGGGCATTTTTCTTCTGATGCTGTGCAAAGCATTATGGGATTTCTGATGATGCTCTCATTCTGCTGTTTTGGTGCAATTTTTTTATTTTTAAATTTTGAATTTGAGATTTGAAGCCTAGCGCGTGCAGCTGGGAGGGGTGATCAGGACACAGGACAATTGGAACGGTGTCTCATGTTCCCTGTCACCTCCTTTTAACCAAAAAGATGGCTGCCCCCACGTAATCACAAACATTTGCCTGTTCTTTTAAA
The DNA here is from genome assembly GCF_040937935.1 of Hyperolius riggenbachi. Lineage (NCBI taxonomy): Eukaryota > Metazoa > Chordata > Amphibia > Anura > Hyperoliidae > Hyperolius > Hyperolius riggenbachi. The sequence continues at coordinate 198,852,548 of NC_090652.1, read as the reverse complement.
ACAGGGTGGATAAGAGATTACCCATCAATTTTAGTCAACATAACTAATGTAACTTAATGACAGTATGTTTGTTTAGGCTGAAGTTCCCCTTTAAAACAAAATTTATCAGAGATGATGTCTGTAACATCAGATTTTCAAAATCAGTGTGCTCCCTACATGCTTACAGTGAGCTCCCTTCATGCTTCCTAAGCAGAACTCTATGCAAGGATAAAGCTCCTCATTTGCAGGTATAGCCAGAAGGGAGGCTTAACTACAGAATCAGTTGTTACAGACACTAAGGGTATGACCATTCCATGGCGAAATAGGACTTTTACCAGCAAATGTTTAATGGGAACCTAAACTGATGAAAAAGAGTTTAACTTACCTGGGACTTCTACCAGCCCCCCTGCAGACACCCCGTCACCAACAATCCTTCAGTCCCCCCCTGCAGCGACCCTCTTCCAGCTGGCTGACTCGACAGCCACTGTGTATGCGCGGCCTCAATCACACACCCACTGCCTAGAGCGTTCTGCCCAGACAAGATTTTTTTTTTCCGGGAACGTGATCAGGAGGAGCGTGGACCAGGGCTGCACATCAAAACTAAAACAAGTTGCTGCAGGGGAACCGGAGGATCGCTTTGTGACGTTGCGGGCAGGGGGCTGGTAGAAGCTTTCAGGCAAGTTAAAACTTGTTTTTAAAATTCAATTTAGGCTCACTTTAAGGCCTGTAAGAATGGGGAGTAAATTGAGTCCATGCCCAGGTTAAAAATGTTTACATTACCTCAATGAGGTCAAGGGGCCAGGAATGGAAGAAAATGTTTCTTTACAACACTTCTGAATCCTGAAATCATAAGAGGGCGAAAAAATAATTCCTTCAGGAGGTGACCAAGTCTGCTCAATCTCGTGATTCCATGGTAACCATGCTAAAGCTACATCATAAAACTGTCTCTCTAATCAACCCAGCCTTAGAGTTGGGCCGAACCTCCGATTTTAGGTTCGCGAACAGGGTTCGCGAACTTCCGCGGAAGGTTCGGTTCGCGTTAAAGTTCGCGAACCGCAATAGACTTCAATGGGGATGCGAACTTTGAAAAAAAAAAAAAAAAATTATGCTGGCCACAAAAGTGATGGAAAAGATGTTTCAAGGGGTCTAACACCTGGAGGGGGGCATGGCGGAGTGGGATACACGCCAAAAGTCCCCGGGAAAAATCTGGATTTGACGCAAAGCAGCGTTTTAAGGGCAGAAATCACATTGAATGCTAAATGACAGGCCTAAAGTGCTTTAAAACATCTTGCATGTGTATACATCAATCAGGTAGTGTAATTAAGGTACTGCTTCACACTGACACACCAAACTCACCGTGTAACGCACCGCAAACAGCTGTTTGTGTAGTGACGGCCGTGCTGGACTGGTGCGCACCATGGCGAGAGTGCAGGTTTTGGTGGCTTTACAGCCCATATGGTCGCCTGGCTGATGTAGCTGAATGACAGAACAGTGACTGTCCAGCTGATCAAATTTGGTCTGACCACAATGAAGCAACGACCTTATTATCTTTTGTGTGCCCCCCGAGACACTCATCTAGGCGCCGGTCATTGCTTCATTGTGATACGCAAGCCCCTTCACCACGGCAAGGTAATGATCACGAAGGGGAATGGGCGCATGTACATGCCTTTTCTTTTGTTGTTGCAGCTGCCCGCAGTGCAGCCAGAAAAATTAGGCAGTCATGTACACGCACCAGAAAAATTATTACAGCGGCCGCTGCTAGCAGCAGCCTAAAAAATTCAGCAATCCGCCTGGAGTCCCGGACCCTGTTGGTGGTGGCGGAGAAGGTAGTCAAGCGGCCTGCAGGCAGACATGCTGTGTGGAGGGACTGGGAGCGACTTAGTCTTCTTGGGGCAGGCCAGGCAGCCAGTCACACGGCGTGCAGGCAGAGATGCTGTGTGTGCGGGGACTGACTTAGTCTTGGGGCGAGCAGCAGCCCTCCGGGATCCATGCCTCATTCACTTTGATAAAGGTGAGGTACTTAACACTTTTGTGACTTAGGCGACTTCTCTTCTCAGTGACAATGCCTCCAGCTGCGCTGAAGGTCCTTTCTGACAGGACGCTTGCGGCAGGGCAGGAGAGAAGTTGGATGGCAAATTGGGACAGCTCTGGCCACAGGTCAAGCCTGCGCACCCAGTAGTTCAAGGGTTCCTCATCACTGTTCACAGCAGTGTCTACATCCACACTTAAGGCCAGGTAGTCGGCTACCTGCCGTTCCAGGCGTTGGTGGAGGGTGGATCCGGAAGGGCTACGGCGAGGCGTTGGACTAAGGAACGTCCGCATGTCCGACATCACCATGAGATCGCTGGAGCGTCCTGTCTTTGACTGCGTGGACACGGGAGGAGGATTAGTGGCAGTGGTACCTTGCTGGCGTTGTGCTGTCACATCACCCTTAAAGGCATTGTAAAGCATAGTTGACAGCTGGTTCTGCATGTGCTGCATCCTTTCCACCTTCAGGTGAGTTGGTAACAGGTCCGCCACTTTGTGCCTGTACTGAGGGTCTAGTAGTGTGGCCACCCAGTACAGCTCATTCCCCTTGAGGTTTTTTATACGGGGGTCCCTCAACAGGCAGGACAGCATAAAAGACGACATCTGCACAAAGTCGGATCCAGTACCCCCCATCACCTCTTGCTCTTCCTCAGTGACGTCACGCAAGTCAACCTCCTCCCCCCAGCCGCGAACAATACCACGGCAAGGTTGAGCAGCACAAGCCCCCGGCAACGCCTGCTGCGGGTGTTCTCCTGCCGCCGTCCCTTCCTCCTCCTCCTCCCCCAAAGAAACACCTTGCTCATCATCCTCTGAGTCTGACTCATCTTCTGCACACGACTTCTCTTCTTCCTCCTCCTCCCCCCTCTGTGCTGCCGCAGGTGTTGAGGAATCAGCTGGGTCTGATGAAAATTGGTCCCATGCCTGTTCCTGCCGTAGCGGTTCCTGGTCACGCTCATTCGCAGCTTCATCCGCCACTCTACGCACAGCACGGTCCAAGAAGTAAGCGTAGGGAATTAAGTCGCTGATGGTGCCCTCACTGCGGCTCACCAGGTTGGTCACCTCCTCAAACGGCCGCATGAGCCTGCATGCATTTTTCATCAGTGTCCAGTTGTCGGGCCAGAACATCCCCATCTTCCCAGACTGTTTCATTCTACTGTAGTTGTAGAGGTAGTGGGTGACGGCTTTCTTCTGTTCTAGCAGGCGGGAGAACATGAGCAGGGTCGAATTCCAGCGAGTCGGGCTATCGCAAATGAGGCGTCTCACCGGCATGTTGTTTTTCCCGCTGAATTTCCGCAAAGCGTGCCATGGCTGTGTAAGACCGCCTCAAATGCCCACAGACCTTCCTGGCCTGCTTCAGGACATCCGCTAAGCCAGGGTACTTTGCCACAAATCTTTGAACAACTAGATTCATGACATGTGCCATGCAGGGTATGTGTGTCAGCTTCCCCATATGCAAAGCGGCAAGCAGATTGCTGCCGTTGTCGCACACCACGTTGCCTATCTCCAGGTGGTACGGGGTCAGCCACTCATCCACCTGTTTCTTAAGAGCAGCCAGGAGAGCTGCTCCAGTGTGACTCTCCGCTTTGAGACAAAACATGTCTAAGATGGCGTGACACTGTCGTACCTGGCATGCAGCATAGGCCCTGCGGAGCTGGGGCTGTGTAGCTGGAGAGGAGAACTGCCACTCAGCCAAGGAGGAGGAGGACAGCGAAGAGCATGTAGCAGGAGGAGAGGAGGTGGCAGGAGGCCTGCCTGCAAGCCGTGGAGGTGTTACAATTTGGTCCGCTGCCCCCTGCTTGCCATCGTTCACCACCAGGTTGACCCAATGGGCTGTGTACGTAATGTAGCGGCCCTGCCCGTGCTTGGCAGACCAGGCATCCGTGGTCAGGTGTACCCTTGACCCAACGCTCTTCGCAAGAGATGACACCACTTGCCTCTCAACTTCACGGTGCAGTTGGGGTATGGCCTTTCTCGAAAAATAAGTGCGGCCTGGCATCTTCCACTGCGGTGTTCCGATGGCCACAAATTTACGGAAGGCCTCAGAGTCCACCAGCCGGTATGGTAACAGCTGGCGAGCTAACAGTTCCGCCACGCCAGCTGTCAGACGCCGGGCAAGGGGGTGACTGGCCGAAATTGGCTTCTTCCGCTCAAACATTTCCTTCACGGACACCTGACTGCTGCTGTGGGCAGAGGAGTAGGAAGCGCTCAAGGGCAGAGGCGGAGTGGAGGAGGGTGCCTGTGAAGGTGCAAGGGAGAAAGCGGCAGAAGCAGATGATGCACCTGAAGGAGGAAGAGGAGAAGGAGGGTGACTTTTCTTTTGTGTGCTGCTGCTGCTTTTGCTCAGGTGGCCATCCCATTGCTGTTTGTGCCTTTTCTCCAGGTGCCTTCGTAAGGCACTTGTCCCTACGTGAGTGTTGGCCTTTCCACGGCTCAATTTTTGTTGGCAGAGCGAACAGATGGCTTTGGTCCGATCTGAGGCACACACATTAAAAAATTTCCACACCGCTGAGCCACCCTGGGATGTGGGCACTATGGGGACCTCAGCAGCTGATGCTGAAGGGCAAGTTGGCTGGCTGTACATAGGTGGCGATACATGGTGCCGGTAACTGCCACCAGCTGTTTCTGACGAAGAGCTGCCCCAGCTTCTTTCAGCAACTTCTCTCCTCCTACTACTCTCTGACTCCCCCTCTGAACTGTCCCCCTCTTCATCTCCTCTATTGGGAACATACAGAGGATCCCTATCATCGTTATCGTAATCATCCTGCCCAGCTTCACTTGCCTCAGACAAATCCAAACATGCACCATCAGTAGGTCCTTCATCCTCCTTACACGTTACATCCATAGTGTTGCCGCGTAACTCAGACATATGAGCTGGTGAAAATTCATCTGGCTGTAACAACAATGGCTGTGCATCAGTGATTTCAACACTAAATAATTCTTGCGAAGTATCAAATGCAGCGGAAGTGGTGCTAGTAGTAGCGCTGGTGGCTGAGCAAGATGAGGTGTTCTGTGTCGCTAAATACTCAACCACGTCCTGACAATCTTGGGAGGTGATGGGACGTGCCTTCTTCCGAGCACTGTACTGTGGGCCAGGTCCACACGAAATTACATTTACACGACCTCGCGCAGACCTGCCGGGTGGCCTTCCTCTGGCTCTGGCACTACCTCTTCCTCTACCTGTTTTGTCCATATCGGGTATGCACAGAGTGGTATATCACACTGCGTGCACTCACGTAGGTAGGTGGGTTCACTTAACTGCACAGGTATGCGCACTGATGTGGTGGGTTCACTGAACAGAACAGGTATAAAGTGGCAGGTTCACAGAACAGGTATGCAGTGGCAGGTTCACTGAACACAACAGGTACGCAGTGGCGGGTTCACTGAACAGAACAGGTATACAGTAGCGGGTCCACTGAACAGAACAGGTATACAGTGGCGGGTTCACTGAACAGAACAGGTATACAGTGGCAGGTTCACTGAACAGAACAGGTATGCAGTGGCGGGTTCACTGAACAGTACAGGTATACAGTGGCGGGTCCACTGAACACAACAGGTATGCAGTGGCGGGTCCACTGAACAGAACAGGTATACAGTAGCGGGTCCACTGAACAGAACAGGTATACAGTGGCGGGTCCACTGAACAGAACAGGTATGCAGTGGCAGGTTCACTGAACAGGTATACAGTGGCGGGTTCACTGAACAGAACAGGTATACAGTGGCGGGTTCACTGAACAGAACAGGTATACAGTGGCGGGTCCACTGAACAGAACAGGTATGCAGTGGCGGGTTCACAGAACAGGTATGCAGTGGCAGGTTCACTGAACACAACAGGTATGCAGTGGTGGGTTCACTGAACAGGTATGCAGTGGTGGGTTCACAGAACAGGTATGCAGTGGTGGGTTCACTGAACAGGTATGCAGTGGTGGGTTCACAGAACAGGTATGCAGTGGTGGGTTCACAGAACAGGTATGCAGTGGTGGGTTCACAGAACAGGTATGCAGTGGCGGGTTCACAGAACAGGTATGCAGTGGTGGGTTCACTGAACAGGTATGCAGTGGTGGGTTCACTGAACAGGTATGCAGTGGTGGGTTCACTGAACAGGTATGCAGTGGTGGGTTCACTGAACAGGTATGCAGTGGTGGGTTCACTGAACAGGTATGCAGTGGTGGGTTCACATTACAGGTATGCAGTGGTGGGTTCACAGAACAGGTATGCAGCCAGGAACAAGCTAAGCCTAACTAATCTTTCCCTATGAGAGACAGTCTGCAGCAGCTCGCCCTACTCTCACTAATGCAGGCACACGAGTGACCGTAATGGCCGCCGCTGCCTGCCTTATATAAGGGGGGTGGGGCTCCAGGGGCTAGTGTAGCCTAATTGGCTACACTGGGCCTGCTGACTGATGTAGAGGGTTAAAGTTGACCCTCCATGTGCATTATGGGGCGAACCGAACTTCCGCAAAGGTTCGCCTGCGGGACGCGAACGCGAACCACGGAAGTTCGCATGGAACCGTTCGCAGGCGAACCGTTCGGCCCAACTCTACCCAGCCTTAAGCTAGCCCATCGCAATGCCAGTCTATCACCCTGTCGATAATAACCACTTGATAATATCTCCAAGTATCAGGAAGCCCTAACACGGGGGTGTTAGGGCTTCCATCCTTCCTTAGGGTACAACCCCCCATCCTTAGGGTACATTAGGCTCTCTATCTTAATTCAGAAATGTCTTGCAGCTTATATACTGTATCTTAGTTTGATCTTTCCTCCAAATAAAAGTCATCTGCTATTCCGTTCTCCTATTCCTCAATAGTCTTGCTAGCAATCTGCCTGGCTTATAGTCCTCCTTGTACAGCTTTTTCTTACAAAACTGAAATACCGGTTGTGTCCTATTATACTGCAGTTTCAAGAGTTGCTCTCCTTCTTTCCTGAGCTTGTCTAGGTCTCCCTGCTGTAATGATCTTTTATGTGCAGTTTCTAAATCTTTTACTTTACCCGCTTGAAAATCAATTGCCTCATCTCTATCTTTTTTTCAATTTTGCACCCAACTTCCCCAAGACACCTCTTACTACTGGTTTATGTGCCTCTAGGGGTTTATTTTTACCAAAATAATGCAGTATAATATCCCAGATCAGCTGAATCAGTTTTTTTTTGGTCAGTAGGCCAGAATTCAGTTTCCTCAGCGACGGTTTGGTAGAAGTCCTCCCCTATGTAAGCCTGGAGTGCACAGGAGCATGATCCAATATCGACACCATCCCAATCTCAAAATCAGTTAGCCTACTTAAATCCTTCTGTATAATAATTACTTAATTCTAGTATATTTTTAATGTAACCCTGAATAAAAAGGTATAGTATCTGCCTGATGGTTTAGCCAACCTCCACATGGCTCAACTGAAGGGATTGTAATTGTTGCCAAATGAGCCTCAGCATCTGAAAGGGAAGAAATTAGTTCCGATTGGAAGAGTCAATTTTCGGTTCTAGCAGGACATTAAGATTCCCCCCATCCTCCTGTGTCCCTCGGTTCCAATGCTGGCAGCTCCCGAACAGCAGAGAGGTAAATATTTACCTACCGCGAACCAGCGCAGTTGCAGTAGCAGCTTTCCGCTCGGGCACAGGCGGAAATAGCTGCTAATCGGGTCCACTCTACTACGTAGGCAAAGAAATATGTTCAAGATAAACTTAACCTAACATACTGATAATAAACGAATAAGCCTCAACTAACTTTAATTTGGCTAGGTCTTCCTAAAACACTGGCCCCTGCCTATCAGGCTACATTTCCACCATATCAAGAATGTACATATTTTTATTTTATATACTAATAGGCAGATTTAATATGCACAGTGTGGATGCAGTTCTGCTACATATATAGGGGATTACCGGTTTTATATAAAATCCCCTGCCTGTCCAGGTCCCCATAGAATCACTTTTCTATGCCTGCTACTACCCTTCGTTCCTCCTCAGTTCCCTATTGTAGAGTTGACAGATCCAGGAGTTCGGCTGCACACTGCCCAAGTATGGGTGCAAGACAAATGGTGCCAAAACCATACAAGTACAAAGTCTAATTATTGCCAGCACACCAATTTTCAAAACACCCCTTTTTATTGTGCCTTCCATATGAAAACTACCGACAATTGTTTCAGGGACCTCGCAGTGTCCCCCTTTAACTAGGCATGTAGTAATCTACTTACCTTGATAGAGGAGGACCCTGCAAGGTCCCCAAAACAACTGCTTGTACTTTTCATGTGCATGGCACAATAAAAAGGTGTGCTTTGAAAATTGGTGTACTGGCAATACTTGGACTATTGCAGAGTGCATAGGCAGTCCTCAGACTTTGCCTCTGATATGTCTTTTATTCTGGGCTGGTTCCACACTTATCTGCATCTCTTTCTCATTGGTGACACTTTGAATTCACATCAATGTTGACAGGAAACACCATACATGCAAGGAGAGCCAGCTAGACAGAAAAAGTAACAGAGGCAAATGAGTAGTGCTGCCAACCCTGGGAATGGTAAAATGTTAAGAATAATTGGCCTATTTTTATATCACTCTGCAGTCAAGGAAATAAAGTCCTTTTTAACCACACATTTTGTTTGTCTTTTCAACAATTTTGGAGGGATGTCCAGTGGTTGACAAAGTCATTGTTATTCTATATTTCCTCCATGTATTGAAGACTGTCTTCCATGGTATATCCAATTTGCTGCAAATGTTTTGTGCCCTTTTCCTGACTGATATTTTTAAACAATAAGATCCCTTTAATGCTTTGTAAGTTCTCTGTGAACCATGGCTTTATTTGGGGGTTTATTAGAAAATGAAATGATAATGTACATTAGTTCCACAGTAAAATACACTATAAATTAACTTTTTTCCTATGTCCCTGTCACAGTGGATCGTAAAAATCTGACAGATCTGGCTAGTCCATCTCCTCATAGGGAATTTGCCATGTTTCCTTTGTTTTCAAAAGCACTTACTGAATGGCAGTTTGCCAAGTTCAAAATAGTGTGCAAACGAGTAGGGAGACTGGTCAGCATCTTTGTATAGATCCTTTCCAGAGTGGCTTTGCAAAGAATAAAAGCAATACTGGACAATCTCAAATGAGGAGATGGACTAGTCCAAAACCTGTCAGATCTGTCCGACTTTTCCTGACTACTATAATCGACAGCAAAACAGGAGAAACTGAATTCATGGTGTGGTGCATCTTACTCTAGGAGAAATGTACTTTAATAAGTATGTGTAAACACGAATTTTAAATTATACACTTTTTCATAATAGCGACCCTTTAATTAAAAGAAGCTTCAACAAAAATTTGTGCTTTCTAAAATAAAACGTTAATTGTAGATAGAAGAAAATGTTGCCACTTGACAACACCATGAGCTTAAAGTAAAACGGAAGCGACCTTAAAAAAAGATCTTCTGATTTCCTCTCCGTGCCCTCAATCCACCACTATAACACCACCCCAAACAGCCCCCTTCCCGGCTCCCGGGCAAAGATTCCTTCAGGAGTTCTCATGTAGAATTATTTGCGTCCTTGAGTACCTCCAAACACAAGCAGATCCATACTGCACACATTCAAGTTCTGGATCGCCCATGCGCAGTGTGGACGTACCCGTGCTTCCACAGAGTCTTGAAGAAACAAAATGACAATGGGGACAGCGGTGGATCAAAGACACAGAGTATTGGGAAGACTTTTTTTTTTTTTTAAGTCTCTTTACATTTGCTTTAACTGGTGCAGATTAATATATGTGTCAAGGGGCAGAATTAATTTCAATATTTTTATATCATTATGACCGATGTACAGTATTTATATAGAAGCAAAATCTAACTCAGCACTTTGTACATCAAACAAGTCACCACCTGTGTTTCAGATAAGCATACAATCTAATCTCTACCAGAGTAATACTGATAGTTTAATGTACCTACCATGGGCTTGGCAAATTTTCATAACTATTGATAACCATTTATAATAATGTGTGAAGCTTTGATCCAGGAAATTCATCAGACTCTGCGGCATCTGGAAGGAATGTATTTGTCCTGTGAACCACAAAGGGAGTAGTTTTGCCTTTCTCTGGATAAAAACTATGGTGCCTATGGACTGAGGTTCAACTTGATGGACATGTAACCCATTTAACTATGAGGTTTCATTTAACCCCATGAGTTGTAAAATCCAATTAAAATAGACTAGTTGCAAACTTTTGCTTACCCGTTTTAAGCACTAAACATTTTATCAATGTTACTGGTGATGCATTCCCCTAGGACACCTTCACAAATGTATATGGCAAGAAGTCCCCTGTCAAAACATAAAAAGATTTGATGCTAAATTAGGTTATGCTTACAGGAGATACCATTATTCATGAATACTGCTTGAAGTAAACTGCATTTTTGTTGAGGGCGAAAAAAAATAATTCTCTACAGATTAACTTTATACATTACAAGGATTTCTACAGACAATATTTCAAACTCCTTATCTTCTTTTTAGGTGGACAACTGCACATACCAGCATAAATGTTGGTAATGTCTTTTCAATATGAAATGCTACTGTCAATTTTCTATGAAATCGGCATCAGGGGTGCAAAAAGAGGGGAAAAAAGCATGTCTTTATCCACTTTTAGCTGTTTGTAGCTTTCGTGCTGATGGAGTCAATATAAACAGGATGCAAATGAATGTTAAGAATGTACTTTCTATTCTGTGCAGATAATTGCTGATCCCAGAAAATGTAAAGATGGGACTGTTTGCACACCAAAAGGAGCCATCACTGCATCAGTAGTGTTCTGTTGCTGTAAATGTCTAGTAGTGAAACCTGAACTTTCTGGTAATTTCAGAAAAACTGAGCTTGTTTAAAATGTTAAACTGCCATTGATTTATTTAATGACAGTATGTAAGACGCTAATCAGAAACCTAAACACCTATCATCAGTTAAACATAAAACAAGAAAAGAGGTTGGTCAAGGTAGGTTACACCATAACCTCAAAATTAAAATTTGGCTGAGGCCTCAGAGTGTGCATGTATGTGATCAAATCCCAAACCATCTAATAAAAATACTTCTACAGGTTACCATAGCTGAGAAATACCTATACATGTGATATTAATATTGGTTAACATAATAACCAATATATATTTAAAAAACTCTTTAACATAAAAGCCATATTGTTTCAAGATTCCACGCCAAATTCCAGACAGTATGCACCATTTAAGCATCTGTGGAATCTTGAAATGTACTGTTTCAGTAGCCCAGTATACTGAAGTTTGTCTATTGCTGGATTGGCTAGAATCCACATAAAATAATTTGCTCCCAATTATGTAAAATAACTACGGTACATAAGGCTTCAAAAATTGAGGGAAGGGGAGCCAATGGTACTTCCCAAGTTCTTCCAAACAAGGCTGCCAAATTTGTAATTTGCATCATCAATCTAGTAGTAAAAAAAACAAACAAAAAAAAAAAAAAACCTCCATACAAGGAATAAAGACATGTCCCGAAACCTTAGATAGGCTTAGATAAAATCTGCACATGACTAATTATTTATAAAACTCAAGTGTGCGATATACACCTGTAAGAGTCCATTGGGTCTAAGGGACTCCATAATGCTTGTAAAAAATCCTTAGGAGCAAAGTAGCGAGCAGTTAGTAGTGATGGTCTAAAACAGTACTTGTCAACATTATGGAATGAAATTGTAGCCATTTGCAAAAGTAGGCATTTGCCAAGTCAAGAATAAGCAGACAAACCGCTTGTATAAAAATATAGGTTTACGAAAGTCCATCTCCATGCACAGATATAATAATAATATTATGTATTTATATAGTGCCGACATCTTCCGCAGCGCTGTACAGAGTATATATAGCCTTGTCACTAACTGTCCCTCGGAGGAGCTCACAATCTAGTCCCTACCATAGTCATATGTCTATATTGTGTAGTGTATGTATAGTAGTCTAGGGCCAATTTTAGGGGGAAGACAATTAACTTATCTTATAATTGTCATCTAACAACTTCACAGTGCCAAAACATCGTGATAAGATGAAAGAAAAACAGCACACCAAAAGGAAACACATTATAGGCCATTTTGCAAGATTAAAAATCAGATTCAACATAAATATTGAATCTAACAACAATCTATCAAAAACAGGCTCCTTTCAATTTCTATTATATTGTTTTGTTGAGGCCTATTTCACAGTAGGATATTGTGGTTTGATGCGTCGTTAAAGTGGCAACACAAATTTCAACGCAACGCCCCAAAAAAGTCGCAACACAACTTCATGCCCCGTTATCGCCGCATACAGTAGAGCATACAGGCAATGAAAAGTATGCTTCCAAGTCATTACTGAGCATGTGCAAACAGTCCAATGCAGCTAATAACATGTATAACACACAGCATGCAGCACTTTCTAATAACGCTACACACAAACGGAATGTGTGCACTCTGAATGTCACACAGACTTCGTATTGCCGTGTGACGAAATAGTATTGCTCGGCGTTGAAATATTTTCTAACGTGCGACTTTAACGTCACACTGTGAAAGAGGCCTGAATGACAGGATGGCATAAACAGCATAGTGCCTGCTCCAACCTCTGATCTGCTTGCATCTTCCAGGTCACTTTACACTCCTCTCCCACTCATTAAACTTTCCAATGGCTGATGCAAAGGGCCAGCTGATGAATCTGTTTTTTGTTGGAGTGAATCAATGGTTTGAGAAGGTGTGGGCTTCTCACCATAAGCTTGACTGAGGTCTTTTCACTGTGAGAAGCCAATTTAAAGCGTGAGTGGTGTGGACAGAGTAGGGTCGCAAACATGGTGGAGAAGGTGCCTGATTGGCCGTGTGTGTGTGTGAACACGCATCTCTGATATCTCATGGTGGAAAATCTAATTTTGGAGCAGAAGTGTTGCACTATGATCACTTTTTGTTTTTTTCGAGGAGCATAAGTTGGAGGCGCTTTAACCACTTACCGTCCCGCGGGATGAGTATCTACCTCCCTTTAAATCTCACTTGAGCACCCTGGGGTGTAGATACTTGTCAGTTTGTGTGCACACAAACCTGCGGTTGCACAAGAACATATTTTCCTAAACCCAATCTAAGGGCCATATGCAATTCACTTTTTCACCTGAGTTTTCCCCTAGGTGATAATTTTCATCTTTTTAAAATTATATTTTCAGCATTTTGGAATTGAAAAAGTACCTAAAAGTTGTTGAAAAAGCAATATCAAATTTATTTTGGTTATTTTCTTGCTTGCTGGTGGCCTAAAACGCATGTTATGACAAGTTGTGAAAATATCACCTAGGAGAAAACTTGGGAGAAAAAGTGAATTGCATATGGGCCTAAAGGCTCATACACACAGACCATAGTCTTTGGAAAATGAAAGATCACAGACCAATTTTACCCCCTTCCATGTAGTATTAGAGCCATACCTACACAGTGTATTCTATGGAGCTGAACTGCACACAAAGATGCTGTAGCCATTCAACAGATCAGTATCTGCAAAAGATCTGTTCTTGAAAAAGATCCGTTCCTGCAAAATGCATTCATAGTCTATGATATCTGCAGATCATCATACACACCTTGTTTAACAGACATTCATCTTCAGATCAGATCCACCAGGATGGATTTTCAGATCTGCAGATGAACGTCAGTTAAACAAGGTGTGTATGATGATCTGCAGATCTCATAGACTATGAATGCAATATGCAGAAACGGATCTTTGGCAGGAACAGATCTTTTGCAGATACTAATCTTTTGTGTCTGTACAGCATCTGTGTGTGCAGCATCTTGCAAAGATTTTTTTCTGATGGGGAGTTCAGCTCCATAGAATAGACTGTGTAGGTATGGCTCTCATACTACATGGAAGAGGGTAAAATTGGTCTGTGATCTTTCATTTTCAAAAGACTATGGTCTGATGTGTGTATGTGGCCTAAGTGTTTAAATTGAAATGATTGCCTTGCAACGAGCAACAGTATTCATTTCATTGTGAAAATGACAGTCACTGGTAATTCTGGTTGGCAGGAACACAGCTTGAGCTGTGTTCTAACCAAACAGGAAAATGTATGACCAAAAAAGTATATTACGATAAAAAAAATTATTTATATTACCTATTGCTCTGGTGTTTAAGGGGAAAAACCCTTAGGCTAGATTCACAGTGGGACGTTGCGTTTTGATGCCACGTTAAAGTCGCACCGCAAACTTACAACGCAACGCGCCCAAAAAGTGGCAACGCAGCGTTAAAGCAGATACAGTAAAAAATACAGGCAATGAAAACTATGCTTCCAAGTCATTACTGAGCATGTGCAAACAGTCCAACGCAGCTAATAACGTACTGCATGCAGTACTTTTACTTAACGTGCAGCGTTAGACACCAACGCAACGTGTGCACTATGAATGGGGCAATCGATTTTTTATTGCAATTAGTTATTCTGCGTTAAATGCTGTTTTAACGTGCGACTTTAACGTCCCACTGTGAACTTAGCCTAAGAGGTGAAGTGGTTAAAGGGGAACCCTGTGCAATTATTTGTTGACCTCAATGCTTTTACAAGAAAAATTACACTAAAAAGATACTTTATGATGAAAGATCTAAAAAAATCCAATTCTGCTAATCCCTCCAATCAATATTCACAAACGAACCCACTGATTGCCCCGATGCAATTCTGAATCTGGATACCTTTTACATGGAAAAATACATTCACACAGAATTTAAGAAAAAATCCTAATTTTATCCTACATCATAGGGCCTGTTTCCACTACACGCAGATTGGATGCAGAATGGATGCAGAAAAACTGACTCCAATGAATGCCTATGGGAAAATCTGCATCAGAATAATCGCGTTTAGTGGAAACAGGCCCATAGGAATTCATTACAGTCAGTTTTTCTGCATCCAATCTGCATCAAATCTGCGTGTAGTGGAAACAGGCCCTTACAGAGGCCCACATGTAGAAACCTTCTACCTTTCCGGATTGTCATTATGAACACTGTGGACTATGTGACAGAGGCCCACCGATTGCTACACGATCCAGAATATTATACCACATTATCCTAGGATCCATCACAACAATATAAAAAATATGATAATTTAATATCCACAGCACTAAAAGATGGCATAATTTCAAAGGAAGAGAAAGATTTTCTCACCATTACAAACCCTACAATACCATTTTTTAATTTTCTTCCAAAAATCCATAAATCATTAATAAACCCCCCTGGCCGTCCCATTATTGCTGGCATTGGATCCCTAACCTCTCCCTTATCTGAATACATAGATCATTTTCTGCAAAAATATGTAATCACACTTCCCTCCTATCTAAAAGATTCCAGTCAACTCATTCAAGCATTTACTTCATTCAGATGGTCACCAAATTACCACTGGGTGACACTAGATGTCACTGCTCTTTATACTAATATTAGACACGAAGTGGGTCTACGATCCATAGCCCATTTTCTATATTCTGACACTACTATGCCTATCCCTAAAAAAAAAAAAAAAAAAAGCTTTCTCCTTCAAGCAACTCCGTTCATACTCACAACATCTTCACATTTCAGGAAACAACATATTTACAAACCAGGAGTACAGCAATGGGGGCCAATCTAGCTCAGTCCTTCGCAAATCTTACGATGGGTCTCTTTGTACAATTATTTTTGAGCCAAACTCCATATCGCAATAATATTATAAAGTACTATAGATATCATCATCCTCATGTGGGAAGGAGAGACCATCACCATAGAGAACTTTGTAGAATCCATCAATAACAATGATTGGGGACTAAAATTCTCCATGGACACAAACCCACTTACCATCGACTATCTAGATGTGACACTGTACATTGTAGATGGGGTGGTCAAATCAAAAACCTTTTTCAACAGGGTTGATGCGAACTCCTATGTACATTATGGGAGTTCACATCATAAGCCTTGGAAGACCAATATACCTTTCGGGCAGTTTAGACGTATACGCAAGAACTGCTCCAATTTATCTATATATGACACCCAAGCAGACAATCTGAAAAATCAGTTCTTAGAGCGATCATTTCCAAAACAACTTATGCAATCCGCTAGACATAGAGGTAGACAACTTGACCAGGAGACCCTCCTAAAGACAAAAACTAAAAAAGACGAAACCCCAGACTCTCAACCCACCTTCATTACTCGCTTTAGCTCTAACCACAAAAATATTAGATCTATAATCAACAAACATTGGCCAACCCTATTAAAGGATCCCTACCTCTGCCCCAAACTAGAGGCTAAACCCTAGCTGGTCTTCAGAAGAGCAAAAACCCTCAAAAACATTGTAGCCCCTACCAGACCACGAGCACTAGTATCCCATGCACCTAGTTCAAATACCACTCCAAATATACAAAAATACAAGTGATCTAAATGTCTGGCCTGTGATTATCTGCATCCAGGGCAACTTTCCTTCATTTGTGAAATCACACAAGACTCATATGAAATCACCCATTCATTCCACTGCAGCACCACCCATGTTATTTACCTCATCACTTGCCCCTGTAAAAAAAACAGTACGTTGGATGTACCACTCAGCAAATAAAAGCCAGACTCTGCCAACATAGAAGGAACATCACCAAAGCATATACCAAACACAGTCTCTCAAGGCACTTCGCGGAGTGCCACAACTCGGATCCAAAAACACTATTCTTCATGCCCATAGAACATATACCCGACAATCCCTCCTGCTCCGATCGAATTGCTCGGTTGCGGGCAAGAGAGATGTTCTGGATCTTCAGATTGAGAACCCTCAAACCAGAGGGTTTAAATGAATGTTTAGAGCACAATTTTTAACTCAGAAGTCCAGCTCACTATACGTATCCCCATAAGATATACTATCTACCAACTCTGTCCATACATAATTTCCCATTGGACCAGATACTTACACTTCCTAGTCTCCAACTGTCTCCTCCACCTCTCCAGTTCCTTTTCCCCAATAGTAACCCTTATGAGCTAGTAGCTATAAAATGACAAGCACAACACACACTATGCATATATGACGGCACTATAATGATGTCTCTGAAACATATTTATTTATTTATTATATATTTAATTTTTTATTTATTTATATTTTTATTATCATTTTTCATAAAAAAAATATTTCATGCACATTTGTTAATAAATCTATGAGCAAATTATGATACCCCACCTGATACCAACAATATGCACTTATAGCATTTTGTAATAATTTAGCATAATCATTATTATTCACTATTTTAGTATTAATATAATGTAATTAGTAAAATTGGTTCCAAATGAGATAGTGAAGTTCAGACCAACCTTGAGAATTCACTATAAGCCACCTATTACTAACACCTAATCGCCTATGTTTAAAGAATTTATAACAAGCACAAATACCAAATATTTCTCCATCTATACTGAAGAATTGTTAACACTGCTGCCATCTAGTGTCCATTTACTAAACCCTTTTCCCCCAGCATCTGGATGTTCTCTATTAGAACAGCAAAGTGCTGGCATTCAATAGCCTTTCCCTATACATCGCCCAGAACCAAAATGGTGCCGCCAGTACTTCCGGTGGGCGGCCCTTTGTGTGATGAAGTCATCAATAACTTCCGGTACCACCCCTTTTTCGGCGAGCACGCTGTTCAGACACTACAGAAGTTATTTAACACAGCTCTGCAGAGCCCCCTACAGAGGCTCCCTATGCTAGATGATCTTTTCTATTTGGTAAGTGCTCTGACTCTCATTCCATCAGACCACCTAACGCTCCCCCTGCTGTTCACCCACCATACTCAAACTTAGCACAATGAAATGCTGTGTCTTTTCTTTTAGCCTATTTGTGACCAGTCTATTTTTTAAAGAGCAACTAGCGCTGTGATCGAATAGCTTATGTAGCTATGAGATATCACCTTAGTCTAACTTATGTGTATATTTATATTCAATAGCTGGCCAAATCTTAATTATTATTTGTGTTTATATAAATTCATAATAGATTTATTATGATTTTATGAGCGATATACTTTTAATATGGATTATTAATGTTACCAACAATGTTGATACTTATTTATTTTTATAAAGCAGCGACTATTATTATAATTATTATTTTTATTCAAATTACTCCCCCTTTTTTCCTTTTTTTAAAGACATTAAGTTTTCCTCCTTTATTGCGATTAGTTTCTTTACTGCTAACGATTATCATCAGTATTACTCTTTCTTACATAATAATAATTTATAAAAAAAACATTATGTACAAAAACGCATCTAAAAATTTGATCAATATGATATGACGCAGTGTTTATGATTTTGGTAGAACATTTTTTCCTATTATGTTTGATATACATGTACAAGTATATTGAGGCGTTCTTGTTGCTATTGTAGGCACTTTTACTGGCCTGATGAAGACCCGCGAAACGCGTTGTCTGTGCTAATAAAAATCTTGTATTAACTACAGAGGTTTCGTCATTGAGGTAAGCTACCTCATATCACTTTTCGATTTTAAGCTGATTTTAGATGCTTTTATTACACCAGGGCGCCTCTTTCCCTTTTACGTGCTGTGCAAGTGCTGGTTTACTAGTTCTGATGTGGAGGACACAAAGATATCTCGTTTCCAGTAAGAATAACTTTGAGCTTTCATTTCATCCTCCATGACATGGATCACTAAAATTCTTCATATACAATTACTTAGGCCAAGCCCACTGGTGACAGCACCTACTGGTTAAAGAACAGGTCTTAAGTAGGCAGAATATCCAAAAAGTACTGCTTTATAAATGTATAGAAACTGATCAGTGGTAGGTCTAAAAAAACAAACAAAAAAAACTGTTCCATGGCCATTAATGCTTCATACACACTTGAGATAAAAGTCTTTGGAAAATGCAAGATCACAGACCAATTTTACCCCCTTCCATGTAGTATGAGAGCCATACTCTACACAGTCTATTCTATGGAGCTGCACTCCCCATCAAATAAAATCTTTGCAAGATGCTGCACACAAAGATGCCCGTACACACTCAAAAGATCATTATCTGCAAAAGATCTGTTCCTGCAAAATATCCATTCCTGCAAAATGCATTCATAGTCTATGAGATCTGCAGATCATCATACACACTTGGTTTAACAGACAATCATCTGCAGATCATCTGCAGATCAGATCCACCAGGATGGATTTTCAGATCTGCAGATGATTGCCAGATATGCAGATGAAGTCTGTTAAACCAAGTGTGTATGATGATCTGCAGATCTCATAGACTATGAATGCATTTTGCAGGAATGGATATTTTGCAGGAACAGATCTTTTGCAGATAATGATCTTTTGAGTGTGTACGGGCATCTTTGTGTGCAGCATCTTGCAAAGATTTTATCTGATGGGGAGTTCAGCTCCATAGAAAAGACTGTGTAGAGTATGGCTCTTATACTACAGGAAGGGTGGTAAGATTGGTCTGTGATCTTTCATTTTCCAAAGACTATGGTCTGATGTCTGTATGTGGCCTAAGGCTCTCGCCAGGCATGAAAAGGATACCAACCTTGTGTAATGTGCTTTTCATCCTCATGGAGGAAGTCAACCTAAGGCCACATAGGATTAACCAATTACTCACATAACCCACCTGGCTAGTGAGCTATTTAAGGCCTTGCATCCCTTCCTAGGTTAGTGGAATTGAGCAGATAGACTATAGTGTTTTCTACAGAACCTGTACATAAAATATACTGAATGACCGTCCTAATATCTGAAGTATGAAACCTCTCTTTTTAGAATGTTAGCATAAAGGAATGTGATATCTATTTTGTGAAGAATTTTAGAAAAAGAAAAAAAGAAAAAGATGGGGCAAAACAATACACTTGAGCTGAGGAGGATACAGAGGATGGCATATGCATTTCTTTTTAAACAATGCAGATTACCTGGCTTTCCTGCAAACCTATGTTTTTAATACTCTAAAGGTGGCCATACACTGGCCCGATTTGTGCCCGTTTCGACAGCAGATTCGATCACTGGGATTGAATCTGCTGCCAACCGTTAACGCTACACGCCGAATTTCGATCCATTCCGTCCGATCCCGTCAATCGCGCCGTGCGGAAAATAACCGTCGATCGCCCGCGGGTAAAGAGCGCATCGCTAGCGGCGTTCGAGTGCCCGACGACCGACGCAATAGAGCCGCATAAATTACCTGCTCCGTCGGCGCGACTCCCGGGTCTCCGCTCTTCTCCGTCTCCGCTCTGGTCTCCGGCATGCTTCCCTTCTTCCTGTCCCGGCAGGAAGTTTAAACAGTAGAGGGCGCTCTACTGTTTAAACTTCCCCCAGACAGGAAGAAGGGAAGCATGCCGGAGACCAGAGCGGAGACGGAGAAGAAGAGCGGTGACCGGGGGCAGTCGCACCAGCGGAGCAGGTAATGTATGCGGGCGGGAGGAGCGGCAGCAGCACCACCACAACAGATTGTGATCGGTTTCAGGCTGAAATTGGTTCACAATCTGTTTGCAGTAAAGGTAGCCATACGATCCCTCTCTGATCAGATTCGATCAGATAGGGATCTGTCTGTTGGTCGAATCTGATGGCAAATCGACCAGTGTATGGCTACCTTTAGCCATAGACCATGAACAAATGTTTCTGACTGAAGACTGACTAGATTAGCCACATGCTTGTTTCAGGTATGTGATTCAGAGACATTTTTTGAAGGGAAATAAATATGGCAGCCACCATATTCCTCTCATTTCAAGCAAATCAGAAATGTATTTTCCTTTGTAATATGAAAAGTTAAGGCCTCAATATCTCGTGTATGTAGGCTGCCAAAAGCACACTTTCCAGGACAGGAAGCTTGAAGGACTTTCAATGTGAGAAATACACCACAGATTTTATTCACTTGGGGCTTCTTCCAGCCCCTAGCAGCAGTCTCAGCCCCTCGCCACAGCCCCTGTTCTCCGCATTGTCCCGCTGGCCACCGGTAAAGATCGCGACCCCGCTAGAGGGTCGCCTCTCCTGCGCCTGCCCAGGCATTCGTGCCGGCCTCTCCACGTCATCTGCCGATAAGATTCAATTCTCACTAAATTTCAAGAAACTTTGCAAAACCTAAAATATAAAGGGAGGAGTCACCTGCCGTCTAGAATAGTACAGCAGTGGCCACACTGGGAGGCAGCCCCTTTTTAAGAAAAACCTGCCACTCAGCCACCAAGTAAAAATGACTTGAGGGTGGCAAAGGCTTGTGATATAGAAGCTCTTCCAGATGAAAGAGCATTGAAGATCTTCCACAGAAAACTGCATTGCTGGGCCAATATGAGGTTATCAAAACTCTTGCAATTAGACTCGAAGGCATACACAATTCGTTTTTTTTTCTAATTCTAATTATTTTCTAATTTCATCTAATATTAGAGGGTTATTTAAAAATTGTGCAATTGAGAATTCCTTTAAATGGCAGACAGATCCACTCAAATGAACCAGTGCTGAGATACACTCAAAGAAACCAATGTTGAGATTTGGGAGATGTAAGCCAGTGAAGACGGTACAAAAGATTTAGTCATTATAATCAACTTAGAACAGATGTATCCTGAAACACTGCAAAAATTGCTATGATATTTAAAGTGAAACCGAGGTGAGAAGTAAATGAAGGCTGCAATATTTAATTTTCTAAACAATACCAATTGCCTTGCAGTCCTGTTGATCTTCTGGCATCAGCAGTGTCTGAGTCACAAATCTGAAAGTATGCGACTAATCCAGTCAGACTTGAGTCAAAGCACCTGATGTTCAGGGTCTATGGCTTATGGCGTAATAGAGACACAGGATCAGGAGGGCAGCAAGGTAACTTTCAATGTTTAAAAGCAAGTAAATATGGCAGCCTTCATATCCCTCTCATCTTCTTTCAAAGTTTTTGGGCCAATTAATGACCAATTTTACCATCACCTTGTAGCAGAAGGACCAACCCATTTTGAATACTAGAACAGATTGTATAGGCAAGCTCTCATTCTGCATGGGCGTGGTAAAATTATCCAATCATTGGCCGATCAAAACTGGATGTGTGCATACACGCCAAGTCCCAAGCATTCACTTGCTGCATCACTAACGGGACAGTTAATGATAGTGAAACTCATTAGAGAATAACACAACCACTCAAGGAAAAAAAAAATCTGTTTCCACATTCAAGTATAACAGACAAGTCAAAAGAGGAATCAAAGAGAGGATCCAGAGTTTCCTCAAATGAGTCACTGATGTCATGTGTACTAGCAAACATCAGTACATACTCTCCCAATAAAAGAGGTCCTGTGATCCAAACAGCCTTCCAAACTGCTTCCCAAGGGTGTCCAATTCCATGATATGCTTGGTCTACATTAGAATACAAATGTCACAGCCTCTGATCCAGTCATTCTTGATTAGATGGACAAGGTCTGTGGTGTCTAAAGGACATACCTAATTTCCACTGGGACCCAGACCCGTGCTGCTGCCAAGCCGCAGCTGAATCGCAACAGCTGTATCATGCATGACTATAGGGATTCGGAAAGAAACTGCTGCTTGCTGCCCAGAAACACACCAGCATGCAATTCGGACAGCATGTTATTGCCAGAATAGGCAAGGTTTCCTCATACGGCTTGAAAGTGAAGGAACACTGCATATTCCGCAGTAGTGGACACAGGCCCATATTACCATTGGCTTGCAAGATTCCCAAGCAGTAAATCGATTATCTGATCATTATATTGATTTGCCTCTTGACCCAAAACAGTCTTTTCCTGCAAGTCTAATTTTTTTTTGTTAAAACAAAGGACATATGGAAGTCAAGTCCACGTCCATCTAAGGTCTGGGAAAAAATATTTTATCTCACTTTATTAACGTTGAAATACCACTGAAGTGGGATTATACTCCCAAAAGTAACATTTTAGTAATACTCTTAGTTACATGAAAACATTTGAAAGCAATCTCACACATTCTCTGTGGGTAAAAATGTGTACTTTCACTGCAGAGCGCAGTACAAGATACATTATTCTCTGTCTCACTGGCATAGGCAGAAGGCACTCTCTGCCTGTTCTGATTTTGTTCCCTCCCCTGCTGAACAGACATCGCCCAGGCAACAGCTGAGTCACTTCAGCAAAAAAGCAGGGGGCAGCCAGCAATTATTACATTTGCCATTAGCCAGAGAATCTATCTTGTACTGCTCTCTGCAGTGAAAATATTAATTTTTACACTGAGAATGTGTGGGATTGCTTTCAACTGCTCTTTTACATAACTAACAGTAGTAACTGAAATTTGCGTTTTGGGAGTATAATCCCACTTTAAGGATTAGGAACACTCCTCAAACTATTATACTGGTATTAAAAAAGGCATAATCGCTTTAAATAGGAGGGAGAAATCATCTTACCATACATACCACATAATCTATAGCCCCTTTTCTCTGCAGCCGTTTTTGATTTGGTATCCTAAAAATAAACAGAGAAACAAACTTGTAGCAGCAAAACAGGAAAAAAAAGAAAAACCAGACTACCAGGCATGCAAACCACCTACCCCTTAGGTTTCCTTAGCAAGTTTAATGGCTTAATTAGGCAGCACAGCTAACAGGGAAGACCAATTTAATCAGGTCCTCCAGTCATCGAAGGCCATATCCACGTTAGTGTTTAGGATGCACATCGAAATGTGTTCGACTTAATGAACCACATCCTTCCTGATTCAGTCCCTTTATTAGGGCTGTGCCAAAAAATGTGTGAGGATCTTGGCACTTGAGGACTGGAATTGGATATCCCTGACAAAGAGAAACTTTATCGTAGCAGAACCTCAAAAAAAACAATGTTTTGGAATAGACACAGAGGAGGTCTAGGTCTCCCAGATCTATATAACTATTACCAAACTGCAAGGATAGCTGAATTTGCCCCGATTTTCTCTAAATACAACCCTTCACTCTGGGCCCAAATTGAAAATGACCTACTAGCGCCCCTTAGCTTATCCTCTCTTCTATGGTCCACTAATATGAAAATAGCAACTCTCAAGTCAATTTCACCAGTCTCATATCATGCCCTCTCTCTATGGTATAGAACAGGTATGTCAAACCGGTCCTACGGGGGCCGAGATCCTCCCACATTTTTGATACAGCTCAAATGAATTGATGGGTCTGAATCAGGAAAGGTGTGGTCCATCGGGTAGAACACATTGCCTTCTTTCTCAGTCCATCCTAAACACTGGCATAGATCTGGCCCTCCAGGCCTGGAGTTTGACAGATGTGGTATAGAATAAGATTCCCCAAGAGACTCCAATCCACTTATCTCCTCTTACCCAGATTTTCAATAACCCAGCTTTTCCCCCTGGGATGGAGCAGAACTCCTTCCAATGGCGAAAACGCAATAACCTCACTGAGTTTTTAATAAGAGATAATCTTCCTACTTGGGACAAATTTAAAAATACTCTTACATTTCCTCCAACTGAATTTTTTTTCTGCCTTACAGATTTACCACTTCCTTAAGTCTATTCCGATAGCTGCCAAGGGGCCTGCTTCTGTCACGCACTTTGAAAAGTGGTGCGAACACTCTCCTTTGACTCTCCGTCTTATCTCTCATCTGTACTCTGTACTGTCCCAACCCCTAGATCCACGTAAACTTTAACCAATGCTACAGTGGAAAGCTGACTTCAATTCTACTCTGACCATTTCACAATGGTCCAAATATTGTCTAACCATCAATAAAGGCAGTAGCTACTATTCCCACATGGAAACCACCTTAAAAGTTCTACATCACTCCAACTATGCTGCATGGGATTGACAGCAGCAGGCCCAAATCTTGCTTTAGAAATTGCGGTAGAGATGGTAATCATTCACATATTTGGTTGTTTTGCCCGAAAGTTAAAGCCTATTGGTCCTCAATCTCATCTCTTATAAGCTCTGTACTGGAAAGAGACCTTTCACCAGACCCATTTATGTTACTGCTAGGTGATAAACCTAAAGGGTGGAAATACCCATCACACCGCCTAGCCCAACACATTGCTAAGGCGGGCAAGCTTCATATAGCTAGAATGTGGCAAAAACCAACTCTCTCTCTCTCTCTCGACAGGACAATACCTATTATCACAGATATCCTAACTTCTGAAAGACTAATTGCAATAGTTAAATGATACAATGGATGTATTCACTAAAACTTGGCAGCCTTGGCTGGATTATACTGACAATCCTGGTCTCCGCTCACTGATTTTGTCTCCCTGACCTCTCTTTATATATATATATATGGATATGTTAGCAACTAAGACTTCTTGTTGGTGCCTTGTATATGCCTCCTGTACCAAATGCACGGTTTATGCTTTTGTATCCATGTGTGGAACGACATGCTGTATGTTATACTTTTTTATGATGAAATCTCCTGTTTCCTCACCAATTGGGGAACATTTGTTTAACTGGTATTGTACTAATGAGCATAATTTTTCAATAAAAACCCTTTTGAAATTAAAGGAGGAACTTTATAATAAAAAAAAAAAAAAAAAAAAAAAAAAAAAAAATTAGTACGGGGGTAGAATCAATACACTACAATGTGCGAAGTTAAAAAAATACCGTAGAAGGGCCCTGTTGTCACAAAAAATAGCATTTTTGAGGGCATTTTCTTTTTTTAAAAAAACGGCTCCATTAACACTAACCACCACCTACTCCTAACACTAAACCCATTAATAAATCAGCCAAACCAGTGATTAAAAAGCATGGAGTTTGTCACCTGCTCCCAGCCAGCAGCTTTTTGTAGCTGCAAATTTTGCACCTCTGCCAGCAGTTACTTTTTTTGGGGGGGGGGGGGGATCAATGGTGCCTGCTATTTGTAGTTCCAATGTTTATCTAGCTGTTATTTGTAGTGGCTACATTTTTATAATGACTATACGTAGCCACCATTTTCTTTTTCCTGCTACAGCTGCTAGTCGTGGCTCTCTTTTATTTTTTAACATGGGTGCCTATAGCATCCCCTACGTTTTCCGACGCTCTTCATACTGGTCACTCAACAAGGATACTGATGAAGAAGCAGACAACAGCCATTTGAATGTCTGGGCCTTCAACTGTATCTTCCCTAAAAGGAGGTAGAGAGAGAGGGAGAGTGTGAGTGTTCTAAGGTAAGTATCTGATTTTGTACCCAAGCTTTGGCTCGGGTACACTTTAACTTTAAAGTATGTTACTGTTAAAACCCAAAAACTTAGGGATCTGGCCCCTTATTGGTGCCCCCAGCATAGGTTAGCCAGGTAGTTGCCTCCAGTACTGGTAGCCAGTATAGTTGCCCCCAGGATAGGTTAGCCAGGTATGTGCCCCCAGTATAGGTACAGTTGCCCCATGTATAGATGGGTAGCTAGTATTGTTGCCCCAGTATAGGTACCTCCAGTGCAGCGGCGGGGGAGAGCAGGCAGAAACTACTCACCTTCCTTCATCCAGTGACACGCAGCGTCTATTTTGTTCCTCCAAGGCATCGTCACTTTAATAACAGTGCCCCCCCCCTCCCCCCCCCCCCGTAATGACATGTGGCTATGTCATCCCACGGGGAGCTGTTACCGACACCCCTGAGAAGAAGTAGATAGTAGACGCGTGTGGCTGAAGGAAGGCGAGTAGTTTCTGGCCGCTCTCCATCGATGAGGCCGTTCTCTCCTCCCCCCCCCCCACATCCGCATTCCTCCCGCCAATGCACCACTCTTGTCCCTCCCCCTAAAACCGGGATTGTGCATGGTAGGTTTACCATGCACAATCAAACCGCAGCATACCGCATCAACCCTAGTGTGGTCACAAGGTCAGGTAGCTCAAAATACAGTGGTTTGCAAAAGAATTTTGCGCCCTTGAAGTTTTCCACATTGTCATATTACTGCCACAAACATGAATCAATTTTATTGGAATTCCACGTGAACGACCAATACAAAGTGGTGTGCACGTGAGAAGTGGAACGAAAATCATACATGATTCTAAACTTCTTCTAAAATAACTGCAAAGTGGGGTGTGCGTAATTATTCGGCCCCCCTTTGGTCTGAGTGCAGTCAGTTGCCCATAGGCATTGCCTGATGAGTGCTAATGACTAAATAGAGTGCACCTGTGTGTAATCCAATGTCAGTACAAATACAGCTGCTCTGTGATGGCCTCAGAGGTTGTCTAAGAGAATATTGGGAGCAACAACACCATGAAGCAGTGGTGCTCATCCGGATTCCGGATATCCGAACTTTTTTCAGCTATCCAATTCGGATGTATGATGTTTTTTAAAATCCGGATAGCTATCTGCGGATATTTGGCCGCATAACGCGGATATCCAGATCCAAAATACTGTAACTAAGGAGATGACATCCTGGAGCCAATCAGGGGGCTCCCAGCAGAAGCCCTAGCAACCAATCACAGAGGGGAACCCTGGCCAGCCCCACCTGACCTCATTGAGCCAATCAGAGGGCTCCCAGCCTAAACCCTGGCACCCAATCACAGAAAGGAACACTGGCCAGCCCCCCTGTAAAATAAGGAGGGCTGCCATGATGAGACATATCGTCTTAGCTTGCTGAATGCTCACTTAGAGACATGCTCCAGTGCTGGTGGCCTAGCAAGGGGGCTGTACACAGTTATATACCTAAAGCTGTTCAGTGATGAACCCCTTCATTACTATCACTACACTATTGTTAAATCATTAATTAGCTTGATTGATGTCATTGTATGACAGTCAGAGTGTGTGCTGCAGGCAGCTGCTATGTGTCTGTGCTGTGCAAAGACCAGCTGCTGCCTGCTGACCAGCTATTAGCCTTAGGTACAGGTTAGGTTAGGGATTGGGGGATAGGATGACTGTGTTATTGTGTAGTTAGTACTGTAGTACTGCAGTCAGTGTGCTAGTAGTTGTTATAGTAGTACTACTGTGTTAGCTTTCTACAGAGCTGCTGTGCTGTGAGCAGTGCCAGTGTGACAGTGTGCACTAGTGTCTTCTCCTCTCCTGTCTGTCACTCGGCACGTGCCACTCGGCACGCGCCACTCGGCCAGTGCCACGTCCGGCATGCGTTACACCTGCTGCTGCAATGCCCTGCTCCTGCTGCCTGTGCAGCTCCCACCGCCAGGCAGGGCCGGTTCTAGGTGATATGGGGTGAAAAAAAAAAACAAGGGGCCCCCAAAACAAACTACAGGGTCACTATCTTTTAGGGCTTAGATGGCAGACTTCAAGTCCATCTTGCATGCATATCCCCAGTGTGCCCCCCCCCCCCAATTACAAGGTCACTTTAATTTAGGGTTTAGGCTAAACCCTACATTAAAATGAAACTGTAATGGGGATGGGGGGGAGAGAACTGCGATTATGTATGCAAGATGAAGCCTACCACCTAAACCATACGCGCGGGGGGACGACAGACTGATGCACATGAAGCCCGCTATATAATGTAAGAGGGGGGGGGGGGTTGGGACAAACTTGCAGCTTGCTATCTAAACCCTAAAAGTGACCCTGTATTTGGAGCAACTTTGGGTACCTGGAGTTGGAGTTCACAGCCCTGGAGTTAGGCCTTGTTTCCATCTGCTTGCTTCTGTCCGCTTTTCAGCAACATGTATCAATCTAACATTGATGTGCTGATAAAAAGCGGACAGTGGCAGATAGAAGCGCACAGATGGAAACAAGGCCTTGAGTGACAATAAGGAGATTTCAAGTTTAACTGTAGAGAGAGGTATGTGGAAGCTGCCATATTTCCTATTAAGCAATACCAGTTGCCTAGCAGTCCCGCTGATTCTCTGCCTCTAATACTTTTAGCCATAGACCCTGAACAAGCATGCAGCAGATGAGGTGTTTCTGACATTGTCTGACAATATTAGCTGCATGCTTGTTAGAGGTGTGTGATTCAGACACTACTGCAGCCAAATAGTTCAGCAGGGCTGCCAGGCAAATGGTATTATTTAAAAGGTAATGAAAATGGCAGCCTCTACATACCTCTCGCCATAGTTATCCTTCAAGAAAACAAAGAAGCACTGAAGCTTCTGATGAAAATACAGGCCAACAGAGCATTAGTATTTGCATTTTACGGATACTTCACTATTGCTTCTTCCTTATGCCAAACGTGTGTTATATACCATATAAATACCAGCAGTAGGGGAACATTGCTGCAATAAATAATTCAAACTGCTTAAAAAAAAAAAAAAAAGTTTAAAATACTGTAATTTCAATAGGATTTGATTAGTATAAAAGCTTGGAGACAAGAAGGCGTCATTTATGCTGCATACACACTTGAGATAAAAGTCTTTGGAAAAGGCAAGATCGCAGACCAATTATACCCCATTCCATGTAGTATGAGAGCCATACTCTACACATTCTATTCTATGGAGCTGCACTCCCCATTAGATAAAATCTTTGCAAGATGCTGCACACAAAGATGCCCGTACACACTCAAAAGATCATTATCTGCAAAAGATCTCTTCCTGCAATAGATCCATTCCTGCAAAATGCATTCATAGTCTATGAGATCTGCAGATCATCATACACACCTTAACAGGCAATCATCTGCAGATCAGATCCACCAGGATGGATTTTCAGATCTGCAGATGATTGCCAGATATGCAGATGAAGTCTGTTAAACAAGGTGTGTATGAGAATCTGCGGATCTCATAGACTATGAATGCATTTTGCAGGAATGGATCTATTGCAGGAAGAGATCTTTTGCAGATAATGATCTTTTGAATGTGTACGGGCATCTTTGTGTGCAGCATCTTGCAAAGATTTTATCTGATGGGGAGTGCAGCTCCATAGAATAGACTGTGTAGAGTATGGCTCTCATACTACATGGAATGGGGTAAAATTGGTCTATGATCTTGCCTTTTCCAAAGACTTTTATCTCAAGTGTGTATGCAGCATAAGGCTGGGAGCACACTAAGCAGAATTGCATGCATTTTTCAGGAGTGCACTATTGAAAAACACATGCAATCCTGCTTAGTGTGCTCCCAGCCTAAAAGTATTTACCTTTAAACAAATACTGTAGGGGGGTTGGGGAAAATTAGTTAAACTTACCTGGGGCTTCTAATGGTCACCCGCAGACATCCTGTGCAGCCACTCGCCGATGCTCCGGCCCCGCCTCCGGTTCACTTCTGGAATTCACTGCGCCTGCGTTGCCGTGTCCTCGCTCTCGCTGATGTCACCAGGAGCATACTGCACAGGCCCAGTATGGTCTGTTCCTGCGCAGTCCGCTCCTGGTGACATCATCGGGAGTGAGGACACGGCAATGCAGGCAAAGTGGTTTTCAGACTTTAAAGTCTGAAATTCCAGAAGTGAACTAGAGGTAGGGCTGGAGCATCAGTGAGCAGCTGTGCGGGACCATTAGAAGCACCAAAGGGGCCCCTTACATACTTTATACCGCACTCCTCAAGCCAAATACCAGTACTTTTTTTTTTGTTTTAATGCCCTAATTCCCTATAAACTGAACAAGCGGCGCCCACAGCTCCTCCAGCGCCTAGGCATTCTGAGTCCCATGTAGCAAGTGCTTATGGGAGCTCAGTCTGTGGAGGAGGAGGCTTTTCCCGAAGGAGAAGACGGCGACGTTACCAGCCAGGAGCTACTGAGATTTCAAAGGCAAGGGGGTGGAGAGGGGAGTGGCGTTTTCACAGGCTGAGGGGTGGAGATGCAGAGCAGCTTGCCTGTGTAATGATTACAAGCAGAATATGGCTGCTCTCATTTGATCACAGGAGGAAATAAATCATATATGTTGAAGCTGTTAGCAGCAAGATTTACTGTGTAAACCATCTAAACTTTATATAAGATATATAGACAAGTTACTTGCTATAGATAGCTTTTCATCTTGACCCGCCCCCCCCCCCTTTTCCCCACTAGGGGGATGACCTGCTGGGGGGGGTGGGGGTGATCTGATCGCCGCTGCTCCGTGCGGCCGAGCGGGGGGTGGGGCAGGGGGGTGCTCCTCGAAGCCCCTTTCTGCAGCGGAGATTTGTCCTGTGCCGCCTCTGATTGGCTTCAGCCTATCACGCGGCGGCGATCCCTGGCAGCGCTGTAATGATGTAAACAGCGAGGATTTCTTCCCCTGCGAGCCGCGATCGAAGGCTCGCAGGCTATTCACGGAGACACCCTCCGTGAGCTCTGACATGGAACGTTTCCATGTAAAACCACAAACGCCCAGCGGCAGCCTATTGGCGTTAGCTGGTCGTTAAGTGGTTAAGGAATGGCGGTTGCTCCATCCAACTGCCAAAAAAGTGTGAAGCCAGCAGCCAGGCTGGCTAGCATCTTTGTATAAATCCTTTTCAGGGAGTGTCTTTACAAAGAATAAAGGCCATGGTGAGAATCCCCCATGAAGAGATGGACAAGCCCAAAACCTGTCAGTTCTGTCAGATTTTTACTACCTACTGTGACAGCAACATAGGAGAAAAGTAATTTATGGCTCAGTTTATACTGAAAAAAAAAAAATGTACTTCTTATTTGAATATGTTAACATTAATATTATTATTAAGTATTTATATAAGCGCTGACATATTACGCAGCGCTGTACAGTATATATATATATATATATATATATATATATATATATATATATATATATATATATATATATATATATATATATATATATATATATATATATATAGTCTTGTCACTAACTGTCCCTCAAAGGAGCTCACAATCTAATCCCTACCATTGCCATATGTCTATATTAAGTACTGTAATCTAGGGCCAAATTTTTAGGGGGAGCCAATTAACTTATCTGTATGTTTTTGGACTGTGGGAGGAAACCGGAGTGTCCGGAGGAAACCGACACAGACACGGAGAGAACATACAAACTCTTTGCAGATAGTGCCCTGGCTGGGATTCGAACCAGGGACCCAGCGCTGCAAGGCAAGAGAGCTAACCACTACGCCACCGTGCTGCTTTATGATTTTCGCGATAGTGGTCCGGCATGTAACATGCCTTTTTTGCCTTCATGTTCCATTAGCGTTTTTTTCCCCACAACACTGGTTTTCAATCACAATTAATTTCAGCACAATCCAGAAAATTATAACTGTGTTGAAAACTGCAATCGAAAACATGATTGGAGAGCTTTGGCAAAGACTGAATAATTAAAAAAAAAAAAAAAAAAACGAGCAGCTTTGGGGGAGGGTACCAAGACGCATGGCGATGCATGTAGTTTGAAAGTAACCTTAGACTGCCCTATACGGAAACAAATATTTACCCCTTAGTTACATATATTGCCATCACTCACTAGTTGGTCTAGCCGTTTGTTTATGAACCAGCAACCTGATTAAGCCGTCTATGGGTAGGTCTTCTCCCAGAATGTCAAGACAAGACAAGACAAATAACATTTATATTGCGCTTTTCTCCTTGCGGACTCAAAGCGCCAGAGCAGAGCAGCAGCCACTAGGGCGCGCTCTATTGGCAGTAGCAGTGTAAGGGAGACTTGCCAAAGGTCTCCTACTGAATTAGTGCTGGCTTACTGAACAGGCAGAGCCGAGATTCGAACCCTGGTCTCCTGTGTCAGAGGCAGAGCCCTTAACCATTACACCATCAGCCAACTGCTTGAATGTGAAGCTTCGTGTCAAGCGACATATCGCCTGGACTGAAAGTAATCATACTGACAGCAGATACAGAACATTGCTGAACCTAGACCTGATCACAACCTATTTTCTTACCCAAAATCCAGTTGATAAGCTTTTATTTTTTTTAAAGCAGCATATATTAAATTTGTCATGGTCCTCAAAATCCTTATAATATTTCACAATTAAAGATAAAGCTGTACTGACAATGCATTGAAAAAAAAACATAATTGCAGTTACTGTAATGCAGCATCTTGAAGTTGACACTATTCTAGCAAAGTGGCAAGATGCATTTTGCCGCTTTTTAAATAGCATTTCCCATTTATTCTATACAACCTCGCCTTATCAAATCTGTGACCCAAATAAAAATGTTAAACATGAATGCGAATTCCATGTACACAACAAAAATAATCTTATGGCTAAAAATCACTTTAGCTTTGTAAAACCAAGTAGAGTGTATTGGTATTTAAGCCATAAACTATACAGTTTGTGGTAGATCAGGCAAATCATCAAAGTCTTCTAGGTGGTGGGTCAGTTCAAACGATAATCGTTGTTAATCATAGGAAACCAAATGATAACGAATGATTGCTCCATTCATCTATGCCCGTGAGGCGAATTACACTCCTTCGGGTCCTCATTTTCAAACATAACGAAACAGTGATCTGACTGTAAATTGCTTGGTGTGTACCTAGCATAAGGTAAATAATAGGTGTACAAATTGATACATGGAGGAGTCTTATGGTGGCCACTAATGATCCAATTTTTTTCATCCAATCATACCATTGCTATGTAATATAATGCCCAATACATGGTCAGATAATTCTTATCAATCGAGCCACTGAAGAGCCAGATCGATACCGGTGGGGAGAACAATGGGAAGAAATGAGCGGCTGATTAGCAGCGCCCGCGGGGACGAGCGGGAATCGATATACACGGACGAGCGGTGACGCGCTGGCTCGATACCAACGCAAAAAATAACAGTGTATGCCCAGCATAAGGGACTGCTTATAGCATCCATTCATTATATTCACTCAGTTTACTCTTCTACTACATAGATTTGGTAAGATTAGATGAAAAAGATTGGATTAGTGGCCACCTTAAGCACGGCAGCAGCCCGTGAGCCAGGCTGCAGAGGTCAGGAGTGAGGACAACAGCACTAAAGCTCCAAACATGGCGTGGTCAAACCAACCACCAACAACAACCAACATTTGTAAAGCACTTGTCACCCATAAAACTAAAAGCACATAAGCATGGCTCAGACCAGTAATTGGTTGATTGGTATATATTGATACAGAGGAAGAATTCTATAAGTCTACAAATGCCACGCAACAGGTGACTTTTCAGTCTGGATTTGAACAGCTATAGCCTTCAGGGATAGGGCTATATTAGACAAGATTTCAGCAGATATTTTATCGAATATTAATCTTACTGTCACATCTGCTAACTTTAAAGTACCTGATCCAGGACAAAGCTATGGAAAGATTTCTTCTTGCCTGTAGTCCCTTCATGCTCCCACTGGCATCAGCCAGGCAAAAAACTGGCAAGTCTTATCAATATATGAATCATAAATTATGGTATGTAATAATTTTACAAGATCTTGACTAGATTCAATGTTTATATTGAATATATCATCAAATCTTAAGTAAATGTGAAGTGGAAAAAAAAAAAAAAAGTTTGATATTCGCCAGCGGAGAGTATAGGTTCTGAATCCTATAGAGCCTTACCGGTCCTCTCTGCTTCCCATAGTTCAGTCTCTGAACTATGGGACGCAGAGGTGCTTCACTTGTGGACTGCAAAACAAATCAAGGCACCAGACTTACAACAAGGCCACAGTTGATTTCAAAGCTCCCTAAAATGTAAGGCAGTTAAGAGTATCAGGAAACCACACATCGCCATTTCTTAAAGTGAAGGTTCGCCGCAAAAGTAGTGAATGAGTGTTGGAAAATCGACAATGCTATTTATTCACGGTTACAAAAGTGGTGAACTATATTTTCTTTTTCTTTCAAAAGTGTAGAAAACCATTTAGCATCTATTAAACAGCTGTTCAACACTGTATAAATAAGACAATGGACACTTATTGCAAATAATTATCAGCAAAAGTGGAGACAGGCAAATAATTTCTTCTGATCGCCTGTTTTATAAATACGGTGGTAAAGTGCTGTTATTCCTGAATTTTTTCCTGAAATGGGAGGTCTTTGCTGCCAGAGACATGGAGACAGCTGCACCCCTGTGGGACATGGTCTGTGCCCACCTCAACCACCTCACCAGTACCACCAAGCGGGCTCCAGACAAACGCTGCTACAGAGGCTGCAGGTCAGGTACACTTGTGAGACTCAAAAGGAGAGGTCTGCGCACTCCCCTCCCTGCCATTCTACTAGCAAATCTCCGATCCCTCCCAAACAAGCTGGACGAACTGCTTATTCTGCTCGGCAGCAAACATGCTCTTGCAGGGTGCACACCTATCCTCTGCTTCACAGAGACCTGGCTGAAGGACAACATCCCGGACAACTCTGTGCTCCTACCAGGATACAACCTTATCCGAGCGGACCGCGATCTGTCCCTATCCGGAAAAAGCAAAGGGGGTGGCATCTGCCTCTACATCAACACCGCTTGCTGCTCCAACACCACCACCCTGTTCAAGTGCTGCACTCCAGACATCGAGCTCCTTATCTCAAACTGTAGGCCTGTGTACTCCCCCAGAGAGTTCTCCTCCTTTGTCCTTGTCACAGTATACATCCCACCGAATGCTGACACCGCAGCTGCCATCCGCAAGCTAGGTGACTCCATCACACGGTGGGAGACATCCCTCCCGGACTCCCTCTTCATCATCCTCGGGGACTTCAACAAAGCCAACCTCCGCCAGGAGCTGCCCCGCTACAGACAGCACATAACGTGCCCCACCAGGCAGGAGAACACCCTGGATCACTGTTACACTGTGCTTAAGGACGCATACAAGGCTACTCCTTGGGCTGCCCTCGGCAACTCTGACCACTGCCTCATCCACCTGCTTCCCACCTACAGAAGGCAGCTTGCGGCCACAAAACCAACCCTGAGGACTGTAAAGAAATGGTCAGAGGAGGCGAAGCAGCAACTTCAGGCCTGTTTCGAATGTACCGACTGGTCAGCCCTGGAGTCACCTTGTCTGGAGGAATGGGCTGGTAATGTTACATCCTACATCAGCTTCTGCGAGGAGACATGTATCCCGACGAAGACATTCAAAGTCTTCCCCAACAGTAAGCCGTGGTTCAACGGCAAGCTACACCGGCTCCGGAAACTCAAGGTGGTAGCTCACAAATCCGGCACCCCTGAAGAGTTCAGAGAGGCCAGGAACGCCCTTAACCGTGAACTCAAGACAGCGAGGAGGAACTACTCGGACAAGCTGCGTCTGAACCTCCAGTCTAACAATCCACGCGATGTCTGGAGAGGCTTAAGGGCAGCCACAAACCTAAAACCTCCCCCTCAGCATGCACCACCTAGCACAGACCTTGTTGAGGAACTCAATGAGTTCTATTGCAGATTCGAGAAGGAACCCTCCGCACTCGGAACACAAGCAACCCCACCAGAGGGACCACCAGCCTCAGCTCCGGTACCAGTCCTGGAAGCTGACGTCCTGAAACACCTCCGGCAGCTCAACCCCAGGAAGGCCTCGGGCCCGGACGGTGTATCATCAATGTGCCTGAGAACCTGCACAACCGAGCTTGCCCCTGTCCTCTCCTCTCTTTTCAGCAAATCACTAACGCTGGGTAAAGTACCTGCCGGTTTCAAAAAAATCCACGATCATCCCAGTCCCCAAGAAGCAGGGGATCTCTGATCTCAACAACTACAGGCCCGTAGCCCTCACTCCCACCATCATGAAGATCCTGGAAAGACTGGTCCTCTCTCACCTTAAGCGATTCACTGACCCCCTCCTGGACCCACTTCAATTTGCATACAGGGCAAACAGGTCCATCGAGGATGCCATTAACCTTCCTGGCGGTAAGCCCGAGCTGAGCTCGGGCTATGCCGCCGGAAGGCACCGCTCAGGCCCCGCTGGGCCGATTTGCATAATTTTTTTTTTTTTTGCTGCACGCAGCTAGCACTTTGCTAGCTGCGTGCAGTGCCCGATCGCCGCCGCTACCCGCCGATCCGCCGCTATCCGTCGCGCCGCAGTCGGAGGGGCTGGGGGGATGCCGCTGAGCAGCGGCTATCATGTAGCGAGACTTTGTCTCGCTACATGAAAAAAAAAAAAAATATTTAAAAAAAAAAAGATTTGCTGCCCCCTGACGATTTTTTAGCAAACCGCCAGAAGGGTTAACATTGTTCTGTCATACATCACAGAACACCTCGATGGTCCCGACACCTATGCCAGGATCCTCCTCCTTGATTTTAGCTCGGCCTTCAATACAATCTGCCCAAACATCCTATACGACAATCTGGTACAACTTGGCCTCGACCTCACTCTGTGCTCCTGGATCAAGGACTTCCTCACAAACAGGACGCAACTAGTGAAGCTGGGCAGCTCCTCCTCACAGGAAAGAACCACAAACACAGGTGCCCCGCAAGGATGTGTACTGTCCCCAATCCTTTTTTCCCTTTACACAAACAGGTGCACATCAACTGACAACTCTGTCAAGGTTATAAAATTTGCAGATGACACCACCATCCTTGGCCTCATCGGCAGGGACGGTGAACTCGCATACCGGAACGAGATTGAACGCATCTGCAGGTGGTGCAAGGATAACCAGCTGGTACTGAACACAGCAAAGACAGTTGAACTGATAGTGGATTTCAGAAGGCGTCCTCCCACACTCGACTCAGTCTCCATTGAAGGCACCAACGTCTCCTGGGAGTCGAGTGTCCGGTTTCTAGGCGCCAACATCACCAAGGACTTAAAGTGGGCAGAGAGCACCTCCAAGGTCCAGAAGAAGGCCCAGCAGAGGCTGTTCTTCCTGAGGCAGCTGAGGAAATTTGGGATGCCGCGGGAACTGAGGACAACATTGTATACTGCCACCATCGAGTCAATTCTTTGCTCCTCCATAGTCGTCTGGTACACAGGCGCTACTGCGAGCGACAGACTCAAGCTTCAGAGAGTTATCGATACCGCTGAGAGAATCATTGGGTCACCCCTTCCACCTCTTGACCTCTTACACACCTCCAGACTGTGGTCAAGAGCAAATAAAATACGAAATGAACCCTCTCACCCCGGCAGTCGGTACTTTGTCTGCCTGCCTTTGGGTCGCCGCTACAGATCCATCCCCACCAAGACCACCAGACATCTAAATACTTTCTTTCCCCAAGCCATCCGCTTGCTAAACTCGAGCCACCACCCTCGCAAAGCACGGTAGACTTGCACTGCTGCCCATATCATGTTGTAACCCTGTAGTAAATGCTTGTTAGATGTAATGCCTCTGTCGCCAAAAAGTAGATTGTATCTATCGCACTGTCTTTTGATCTGTTTGTACTTTCTTCTGATCTGTGTGTATAACGAACTTTTCAGGCCGTGTGTTCCACAAAAAATTCCGGGTGCGATGTTTGTCGCACTCGGCGAATAAACTGATTCTGATTATTTCCAGGGCTATGGAGTCGGCATCAATGAGTTGGAACAATTTTGGGTACCTTGAGCCGGAGGTTTTATAAACTGAGAAGTCAGAGTTGGAGGATTTTTGTACTGACTCCACAGCCCAGGTAATTTCTGGCCAATTTCGGCCCGTTTACAGGATCAAGAAGAAGCGACCAGCGCACGGACCAAACAGCCACGGCTAAGGCGACTTCCCCCCTTGGGTGAATTCGGCACACCGGCTCCTGCTGTTGTCCATGAAACCGAGGTACTCCGGCTCCTCCGTAAGCTAAATCCCAGGAAGTCTTCTGGCCCGGACGGAGTGTCGTCGATCTGCCTGAGAACTTGTGCCGATCAGTTAGCCCCTGTGCTCTCATTCAACCAGTCACTATCTGAGGGCACAGTCCCCTCTCCTGTTTTAAGCGGTCCACAATTGTACCAGTCCCCAAAAAAACAGGCAGCACTGAGCACAACAACTTCCGACCGGTGGCCCTGACCTCTAACATCATGAAGCTCCTCGAGCGGCTGGTTCTTGCCCATCTGAAGAGGTTCACGGACGCCAACCTTGAGCCACTCCAATTTGCATATAGGGCAAACAGATCCGTGGAGGACGCCATCAATGCCAGCATGGCATACGTCTCGGAGCACCTAGACAACCCTGCCTCCTACGCTAGGATCCTGTTCCTGGACTTTAGCTCAGCGTTCAACACAATCCTGCTCACTAATCTGACGCAGCTCGAAGTAGATCCCACCCTTCGGGCATGGATCAAACACTTCCTGACTAATAGAACACAACAGGTGAGGCAGGAAAACTGCTACTCCAGCGTCAGAATCACCAATACAGGGGGCTCCACAAGGCTGCGATTTGTCACCTCTACTGTTCTCCCTCTATACCAACAATTGCATCTCATCCGCTGACTCTGTGAAGGTCATCAAATTTGCGGACGACACCACCACCATCATCATCGGCCTAATTGGCAGAAACTGGGAGCATGAATACCGCAGTGAAGTCGAGAGCATCTGCAGCTGGTGCAGAGACAACAACCTTGTACTCAACACAGCTAACACGGTGGAATTAGTCGTAGACTTCAGGAGGAACCCCTCCCCCAACCTGTCCTCATTGGGGGAACCGAAGTCTCTAGGGTGTCATCTGTACGGTTCCTCGGCACGGCCCACACAAACAACCTGAAATGGGGGCAAAACACCATCAGAGTTCAGAAGAAATCTCAGCAGAGGTTATTCTTTCTGCGCCAACTGAAGCGATTCGGCATGCCCCGGAAACTGCTAACCAGCTTCTATACTGCCACCATAGAATCCATCCTCTGCTCCTGTCATTGTCTGGTACGTGGGCGCAACGGCCAGCGACAAACACAAACTGCAGAGAGTCATAACTGACGCAGAGAAGATCCCCGGGTCTCCTTTTCCACCTCTTGATCTCCTCCACTCCGCTAGGATGATGAAGAGAGCCACCATGATCTCCCGGGACCCCTCCCACCCAGGCAGCCGCTACTTCGAGCTCCTCCCTTTGGGCCGCCGCTACAGGACCTTAACATCCAAAACCACCAGGCAGGAGAACTCCTCCTTCCCCCAAGCGGTTCAGCTGCTTAACTCCAACCTTCCCCCGTCAAGGCCCGCCTACTAGCATGCCATAGTGGCGTCGTTCAGCCAGCACTCGCCGTTTGCCTGCCCTGGTCCCCAATGCCCAGGGTCCGGATGGGGGGTCACTGTCATCGTTTTCATCACCATTACTATCATTATCCTACTATCATCAGCAGTAGTACTATTGGACTAACTGATGCCTTGGGACTGTTATATGAGAAGGACATATCTATACCACTACTAGTTTGTAACCTGTATAAATTGTTAATTGTATGTGCTGTGTGTCTGTCCTCTTATACTAGGTCTATGCCATGTGTACCATAAGCAATTCAGAGTATGGCTCTGCTGTACTTGGTGAAATAAAGGGATTCTGATTTTACTTACCTGGGCTTCTTCCAGCCCCTGTAAGCTTGTATGTCCCTTGCTAGCCTTCTGTTTGTTCACATGTTTGGCCCACTTCAGCACCCAAGTTGCGCAGTACTGCACATGCACTGGCCCAGTGGCATGTGTCTTTGATGGCACTACTGTGGCTGGGAGCACTCTACGTCAACCCTTCAGTTTGCCCCCCTCCCTCTGCTGAACAGTAACATTGCCCTAACAGCAGAGTCACTTCAGCAGAAAAGGAGGATTGCAGGATGAATACACAAGACAATAATTACATTTGCCCATAACTGGAGATAAGAAAGCTTCTCCTGCTCTCTACTCTGGAAAATAAAAGATTTTTACACACAGGGAAATCGCGATGTGGGGCACGAAAATTTTAAAATCATGAAAGCAACATTTTTTTGTGTACATTTTTCCCGCGTCCCACCGCGTAAAACTACAGCGCAACTCTCTTTCCAGTCCGATTCCCCTGCAGCCTCTTCCTACTTCCTCTCCAAGGCATCATCGCATTGGTAACAGCGTCCCCTGAGATGACGTAACTGCATGTCACCACAGGGGGTGCTGGTACTAACGCGAGGGACAGCTGGGAGAGGAAGAAGAAGGAGGTTGCCAGTGTCATCCCAGAAGGTAAGTTGTTACTATACCAGCTCTCCCCCGGTTGCTACACCTACACTACCTGGCTACCTACAATGGAAGCACCTACCTAGCCATTATTAGAGGCAACGATACTGGCTACCATTCTGGAGCCACCTACCTAGCTAACCTATTAGGCAACTATACCTGGTGGCATCTACCTAGCTAACCTTTACCAGTGGCAACTATACCGGCTACCTATACTGGAGGCACCTACCTAGCAAACCTATACTGGGTGCAATGTGAATTTAGTGCTAAATCTTGATTTGAAGAAATTTGTGAAAAAAAAAAATCAAAATCACAATTTTTGACAGAAAATAAAATAGATAAATCACAATTCAATTTTTTTTTTCTAAAATTCTGCAGGCCTAGTGAGAATGCTTTCAAATGTTCATTTATGTAACTAATAGAGTAGTTACTGAAATTATAATCCCACTTTAAATGTGACACCAGACCTGTATAGGTTCTAAAGTGTACCTGGGGCTTCCTTAAGTACTTTAAGCAGACCTGAACTCAAAATGTGCTCTCTGCTCTAAAAGAATACCATTTAAACAAAAACATTTTTTGTTACAAGGTTGATACAAATCTTAAAATGAATCTGCAGTGTTTCTACTTCCTGATCCATGGAAGCAGACATACAGTATTGTTAACATTCTGTGCTTTTAAAATGAGCTTATCTGCCATCTCTGCCATGGCAGTCATGTGACACAGGGGAGAGATCAAATTATAACTTGTGATTAGACCCAAATGAGGGGGAATTAAATAGGCTAAACTCTAAATACATACAGGGTGCATTTCTCTATGGTTTCCTTATGTCTTGTGCAAGAGATCAGGGCCACTTTAAGGCCACTTGTCCTTCGCCGTCTCCCCAGGTGGCTCCGGTAACTTGCTATTCAGTCCGAAAGCCTGGCCGAGTCATGCAATGGGGGAAAAGCGCCTGGCCAGGCATGCGCGATGAAGCACGAGTCAGCCAGGCTTTCGGACTCTACTGCAAGTGACAGGAGCTACCCGGAAGGAGGGCGAGGGACGAGCGGCCTCCAGCTGCTTAACCTCCCTGGCGGTAAGCCCGTGCTGAACACGGGCTATGCCGCGCAGGAGGATTTCTCAGGCCCTGCTGGGGCGAGTTGCATACTTTTTTTTTGCAACACACAGCTAGCACCTTGCTAGCTGCGTGTGCACTCTGA
The DNA here is from genome assembly GCF_040937935.1 of Hyperolius riggenbachi. NCBI lineage: Eukaryota > Metazoa > Chordata > Amphibia > Anura > Hyperoliidae > Hyperolius > Hyperolius riggenbachi. Next base: position 198,810,848 of record NC_090652.1, on the reverse strand, counting down.
TCGCCGCCACGCCGATTAGCCACTGCCGCTCGCCCCCCCCCCCCCCCCGACCCCGTGCGCTGCCTGGCCAATCAGTGCCAGGCAGCGCTGAGGGGTAGATCGGGACTCCCAATGACGTCACGACCTCATGCCGCCCGTCGCCATTGGGGGAAGCCACCCAGGAAATCCCGTTCTTTGAACGGAGGCGATCATGTAGCGAGCCCTGGGCTCGCTACAGGATTTAAAAAAAAAAAATTTGAAAAAAAAAAAACTGCTCTGCTGCCCCCTGGCGGTTTTTAATAGACCGCCAGGGGGGTTAAGGAAGCCCCAGGTAAGTATGGAACCTGAGACTCTTCTGGTCTCAGGTTCCCCTTAAAGGACAATTGAAGTGAGAAGAATATGGAGGCTGCCATATTTACTTACGGTACTTCTAAACAATACCAGTTGCCCGGCAGTCATGCTGATGTATTTGGTTGCAACACCATCATCAAGCATGCAGCTAATATTTTCAGATCTAACAATGTCAGAAACAACTAATCTGCATATGCCTTTTTTAGGGTCTATGGCTAAATGTATTAGAAACCAAGAATCAGCAGGACAGCCAAGCAACTGGTATTGTTTAAAAGGAAATAAATATGGGAGCTTCCATATCCCACTTGCTTTAGTTGTCCTTTTAATAAAATTTGAAGCACCAGATTAGCACAGCCATACATTTACAGCACAGCTACCTCAGGAAATGCGCCGTTAATATTGGTCAACCCCTCCTGATGCCGTATTACCATGAAGAGTGGTATACTGGGAGGCATCAACCAACCATCTCTGGTACAAGATTATAGCAAAGCAAACCAGCACCTGCTCAATCATACTGGAAATATCAATACCATGGAATGTTTCTTCCGTATTTGTATAAATATACGACTGCAATAGTATTGTTGGCGCAAACAGTCCTATTATGAGTTGCTTTTTTCTAGCCATCCTTGCAGAGAAATAATTCTCCATAAGGAGGCTATATACAGAGATCTAATGATTAGGGAAGCCACTGAGATGAAAATAATTCTGAGTTGCTGCAAATATTTATGCTAACTTTATGTAAATGTAGCAACTTAAAAATGAACCAATCAAATGCTGCTGCTGCATTTAGCCCATTTTCACGCTGCTTATATTTGTACAAAAATTAGCAACAGTGTTTGTTGTATTTGCATCTAACTGACCATCCGGACTAAGTAAAGTGGTCTGCAGTCCAACTGGACTGGAGGAAAGAATTTCTAATAAACTGATGCTCCAGGTTCCTGAAACTTAAGGTAGGTACACACATCAGATAAAAGTCTTTGGAAAATGAAAGATCACAGACCAATTTTACCCCCTTCCATGTAGTATGAGAGCATAAACCAACAGTATATTCTATTGAGCTGAACTCCCCACAAGATAAAAATCTTTGCAAGAACATGTACACAAAGATGCTGTACACATGCAAAAGATCAGCATCTGCAAAATGCATTCATAGTCTATGATATCTGCAGATCTCATACACACCTTGTTTAACAGACATTTATCTGCAGATCAATCATCTGCAGATCTGAAGATCCATCCAGGTGGGGATGTTATCTGCAGATAAATATCTGTTAAACAAGGTGTGAGGTATGAGATCTGCAGATATCAGACTATGAATGCATTTTGCAGGAACTGATCTTTTGCAGATACTGATCTTTTGCATGTTTACAGCATCTTGTGTACAGCATCCTGCAAAGATTTGTATCTGAATGGGAGTTCAGCTCAATAGAATAGACTGTAGGTACAGGTAGTCCCCGACTTACGAACGACCCTCCGATACGAACGGCATGGATTCTCTGTTTCCATGGGAACAAGTCAAACATTTTTTTTTCCAAATTGGACTTGTAGTGTTTGAGAAAATCGATTTAAAAAAACAAACAAAAAAAACCCCAAAGAAAACATGGCTTTTAAAGTTGTTTAAACAGGTACACATAGCTGAGGTGACACAGAGGGATACACTGGAGGCACAGAGGAGGTACAGGGGACAGAGATGGCACAATGTTCCGACTTTAGAACAGATTCAGGTTAAGAATGAACCTACAGTCCCTATCTCGTTCGTTAACCGGGGACTACCTGTATATGCTCTCATACTATATTGAAGGGGGTAAAATTGGTCTGTGATCTTTCTTTTTCCAAAGACTTATCTGATCTGTGTACCCACCTTCAGGCTAGGTAAAAAAAAAAAAAAAAGAAAAAAAAAGGAGTTTCCAATTTTATTGTAGAAAAGGTAAAGATCAAGTGATAATTTAACACTTTCCATGTGGAATTTATCATACATTGCAGCAGCATTTATAAAGGTACATTATGTTACAATAAATCAGAGCAAATTTGGGTACCTGGAATCGGAGTCTATGGTTTCATCAACTTGAGGAGTTGATTTTTGTACCAACTCCACAGTGACAGCAGGGCTGTGGAGTCGGAGCAATTTTGGGTACCTGGAGTCAGAGGTTTCATAAACTGAGGAGTTGAGTCGGATGATTTTTGTACCAAATTCACAGCCCTGGTAAGTATTAGACTAAGGAGTCGGAGTCTAGGAGTCTGAGCCATTTTGGGTACCTGGAGTCGGATGATTTTTGTACAGACTCCACAGCCCTGCCCACAAGTAATGCCTTGCTCAACACTGCAGTTCTATCAATTCTCATTACTGTATATACTCTCGTACAAGTCGAGTTTTTGGGACCAAAAATGTGTCCCAAAAGTGGGGGTCTTGGCTTACACTCGCGTCACTAACTCGAGTAGTACTGGGGATGTGCCACCCCTGGAGCTGCATGTGGTGTGTTACCCTGTGCGCGGTGTTAACTTTTGCACCCCCCTACCGCCCGCCCGCTGGAACGGTGCTGTCTCTCCCTCCCCACCCCCAGCGTCTTGTGGTGTGTGCCATCCCCCGCTGTAGCTGTGCGCGGTGCTGTCCGTGCCGGCATGTGATTTCCTCCTTCCATGCTAAAGCCACGTGAGCCGCTGTCACCCGTAGAACCTGTGTGCGGTGTGTAAGCTGTACGCGCCGGCATGTATTATCCTCCCCCCAGCTACGTGTTCAGCTGTCCCCCGCCAGAGCACTGTATTAATCTCTGCACTGCTGCTGGCATGTGGCCCCCCTGTACGCCAGAGTGGTGTGAAATTGTATTACTGTATTGGCTTTTAATGTATTACTGCAAATTGTATTGAGAAAAGATGCCTTGGAGGGGATCTAATTAACATGTACAAATACATCAGAGAGCAATATAAAAGCTTGGCGGATGAGCCTTTTGTCCCTAGGCCTTCTCAAAGGACTAGAGGACATGATCTGCGCCTGGAGGAAAACAGTTTTAGCCATTTATTTAGGAAAGGGTTCTTTACAGTAAGAGGTATTAAGATGTGGAATGGAAGTACCGGTAGTTATGGCAAATTCTATACCTGCATTTAAAGGGGGCTTAGATGCTTTCTTTGCGTTGAAAGACATCCATGGCTACAATTACTAGGTAATGCCCAGTGATGTTGATCCAGGGATTTTATCTGATTACCATCTGGAGTCGGGAAGGAATTTTTTTCCCTTTTGGGGCTAATTGGACCATGACTTGCTTAGGGCTCTTTCACATCACAGGGTGCGTTGGAGAACGCTCAAAGCATACGTTTTGTTGTATGCTTTTTAATGCGTTTTGATATGCGTTGCACTGCAGTGAGTGTGCGTTTTTATTCCCGTTTTCAATGCGTTACAGCACATAGAAAAACGCAGGTAATTTTTTTTCTTTTAGTTTTCAACTTTCTACATTGTTCCTCTGTTGCATTCTGGGACTGATTGCCTGCGTTAACGGATTAAAAACGCGCATAGTGTGCGTTTTACATTGACTAACATTGTAACGCATAAAGCTAGCGTCGGCCGAAAAACTGCGCCTGGGTGCAGTGTAACGCAACGCACAAAAAGGCTGCGTTATATGTGAAAGCAAAAATGAAAGTCTATGGACTTTCATTTCACCTTGGGTAACGCAAACTTTACCCTTTGCGTTGAAACGCAGAAAATCTGCCCTAATGTGAAAGAGCCCTAAGGGTTTTTCGCCTTCCTCTGGATCAACAGGGATATGTGAGGGAGCAGGCTGGTGTTGTACTTTGTTCTCTGGTTGAACTAGATGGATATATATCTTTTTTCAACCCAAATAACTATGTATTATTGTATTTGCAGAGTCCTCACTCCATCTTTGCCTCGTCTGTCCGTCCGGGGTCTCTATGATCCCCTGCAGTGGCGCATAAAATGTGACAAGCCACCAGAGGGCGTCATACAGATGGAGTGAAGAGTCTGCAAATGCCGGGTAATTCAATTTCACACCGCTCTGGCGTACAGGGGGGGGTGGGGATATCACATGCCAGCATCAGCGCACAGATGAATACATCGCTCCGGCAGGGGACAGCTGAACATGTGGCTGGGGGGGATAAATGCCGGCACAGACATCTTTACACAGGTCCGGTCTGCTGATGAAACTACATGCAGCTCCGGGGGGGGGGGGGGGGGGGGGGGTTTGGGGGAGACTGCACAGCCTAAAATGCAATGCATGCAGCTCCAGCAGGGATACTGAATTCAAATATAAGGCTTAAACCAATCAACAAGCTTTACTGTAAAACTTCCTGCAGACCTGTCACCTATTGGGTCACTAGTAATGACCAGAGATGGATTAAGATGTAATGGGGCCTTAACCTCCTTGGCGGTTCAATTTTTCCGCCAAGGAGGCTGCATTGCACTTTTTTGAAATTTTTTTGTTTTGTTTCATGTAGCTACCTGAGTGGTAGCTACATGAACCACCACTAGAGGGCGCATGTGTCCCTCTAGTCCGATCGCCGCCGGCAACAAAAGTAAACAGAAGATTGCGTATAGATTGCGATCTCCTGTTTGGCTTCTCCTGTCGCCATGGATACGATCGGAATGACGTCACGTTTTTGGTATAAGGGGGGGGGGGGGGGGGGTCGGCTTATACTTGAGTATATACGGTAGATTGCATGCTAACCATGACTGACTATTGATGTGTTGTGTGCATAAGGAACTGATCAGTGATCAGAATCTTAGATTATAAATGATTGGTTAGCCACATCGGTGGAAAATTTTTAATTCTATGACCAATTTAAAGCAAACCTGTAAGGTTTGCTACTGTCAATTTGGAATACTTACCTTGGGAGGGGCAAACCTCTGGATCCAGTCCTCCTCAGCCAAGCCAATCCAACAATGAGAACCCCCGAAGCAGTACCACAGACCCACTCATTTTTCAATGGAAAAAGCCATACCTAATCTGGTCAATGGTACTGCACAGGCCACTCGCGCTTGCTCAGTAGCATAGACTTAATCAAGCTCAGCTTTTTCCACTGAAACCCAAGTAGCCCCCAAGCAATTTTTCAGGGGTCTCAGCACTGGAACAGGCGAAGCCTCTCCAGGATCCAGAGGCAAGTACCCAATGAAGGCACTTTTTTACCTACAGATACACTTTAACCTCCCTAGCGGTATGGACAGAAATGTCCGTTCAAAAAAAACATGCTGTGAACAGTATAAACATGCATACACATCAATACTCTCCTGCACTGTATACTAGACCCTTGCTTGACACATTTTGGCAAGTTACAGAGAAAAAAAAGTTTTAAAAATACATTTTATCACTGTTTGCACAGAAATCCTGGGGAAATTGAACGCTGGGTAGGCCTCCCTGGTGTTTTGATTATTTCCAGATTTAGGGTCTAACAGCCATGCAATTTTTTCACAAGCTTTTATGCTAGGTACACTATGAGATTTTTTTGGCAGATTTACTGTCAGATTGATACTTCCAACCCGCCCAATCTGATTTCCGATCAACTTCCAAAAGAAGTAAACGCAAAACAGTCGGAAATCGTTGGGAACTCAGATCGGACATGTTGGAAATAATCGATCTGTCAGTAAATTTGCCAGAAAATCTCAGTGTGTACCTAGATTTAGACCCTAAAGACCAAGAAAAAAAAAAAACACCACAGAAAGATCTGCAGCAGCTCCTGCACATAACGCACTCAGGCACAGGATTACCGTTCTGAGCTGCGGATTTCCATCCCGAGCCTGACTCGGGATTACCGCTAAGGAGATGAAGTGCGATTTACTACCATGGTCTTGTTAGAAATGTAGCCAACCACTGCTCCATTGCTAGCAAATCAAATTTCAACAGCACTGACTAGCAGCAGATCAACACAATGTTCCACTACTACTACTTGCTTGAAAAATAGAATGTAAATTTGGCAATTTCCACCCACTGATCATGTTGATAGTGTGGGAATCATCCATGACTGTGGCCTTAGTTCAGATCACACAATCTCTTTTTGCAATATCTACTGAAAAGCCAGAATTGCCTTTGAGCAGTCAATTTAACAAGGTTTACATTCTAAAAATGTATATTGGAGGCCAATCCTGATATCAATGTTAATGAACGCACATAAAATACTTCATCTCAGCTTGTCATAAACTTTCTATTATACTGGAGAATGTTTAACAGTCATTCAACATGGTTAGCATTATGTCGCAGGTTCAAGTCATGGCAAGGACACCATCTGTGTAACTGCATCTGTCACATCCCAAAAACTTACAAAAGATTAAAGGCCTTCTTCTTCTACCCTGACCCAGAAAAAAAAGCACACATTTCATCATTTTCCAGACAGCAACCCCTCTTGGATATATGGACATTAACTGACATTTCACAAAAAAAAGTAGCTGTAACGTATAGAAAGGTAGCGCTTCACACTGTTTTTTTTAACTACCCTAAGGCTAAATTCACACTATACACATTGCAAAACACCAGGCGTAACAAAATCGCACACTCTGCTATGGTAACATGTTGCAGTAAATGAACTGCAGTAAGTGAATTTGGATAACATGGACCATCACTGCACAGAGTTGGGAACATGCTCATACAATTCTACATAAACACGCAACACAGCAACGCACATGCAGTGAATGTAGCCTTAGGACACTTACTGGTGGTTTAATGTACTTTGCAAACTGCAATAATAAATGTCATTGCTAGATAATTCTATGGCCCTGAAATTCTGGAAGCATTCACCAGGGAGTTCTGACACCCAAACATTACATATTTTTACCCACATTTCAAACTTATCTACAAGGCTACATTTATGCCAATTCTGCAGGATTTAAAATAACATAATCAACATTTGTCACCTATTTATGTCTCCTATCTTACATGTCCTTCCACAACGTTACAATAGACCAAGTTCAGTTCATTCGGTCACGCATAGATCTTAAATAATTAATTTATAGCACATGACCACTTCTTACCAGAAAAAACCTCTTCACCGGCGAGCAGATCATCATCTATTGGACTAATATGGTTGAAGGGCTTCAATGACAATCGACAGCCAATAGAAAACAGGGACACCAACACACAGAATGCTAAAGTTACATTTATAATCCAGAGCCGCAGGACGTGAGCAACTCTCCCCGGAATTAAAACAAAATAAATCGTTTGCTATTCTCCTGTATTGATTTGGACTGGGAAAAAGCAGGCTTCCGGATCCGGTATGTCAAAGATCCGGTATGTGAGGGCTCCACAAGCTCCGCCCACACTTTCTGTGTAGTAGCGATTTGTTCGGTGCAGAGGATGGGATAGTGCAGGGGGCGGGTCAAGCTCACCAAACATGGCGGTGCTTTGCGTCAGGTGAGCGCGAGGTCAATTCGCTGCGCAAGCGTAAACAGCGTTGAGAGCCTCAACAAATATGGCTACAGGTGACGTCATGAGAGTCACACTGGCTGCACATCTGCCTATTTAAAGTGCACGGCATCACGTTACGTGCAGTTCTCGAATGGCTGGAGAATGGGAGAAGCAGGAATCTACTGCATATACTCTGCTACCTCTCGATTGATTCATCGAGAAGCAGCAGAGTGTCTGCAGTAGATGCCTACTTCCCCCATTCCAGGTACACACCATACAATTTTCTGTTAGATTCTTCTGTTAGATACACCTGCAGCATGGAAAAAAGGTATCTGGCAGGTAAATCTAAGAGAAAATCTAACAGAAAATTGTATGGTGTGTACCTAAGCAGGTGTAACTAATGAAAATCCGTGTTATTGTAATGTGCAGAGAGCATCCCCACAGATTTCTATATATTTGTTTTTTTTCCCCCACTGCAAAAGGAAAATAGAACAAACCTGAGAAACTGGGTTCAATGTGTTGTCCGTTCAACTAGAGTGACCAGATTTTTGTGGGTCCAACCTGGGACGGGGAGGGGGGGCGTGGGGGGGGGGGGCGGCACGCGTAGCGCTCTGCGGCGAAAAGTGGGGAGGACTGAGGAGCGCGCAGCAACGAAGACTGGGGGGGCGCCGCGGTGAAAAATGGGCGTGGCCATGACATTGTATGGGCGGAGCTAACGTAATGACGTAACAGCGAGGCATAAGACAAACGAGACTTTGCATCATGGATGTGCAGAAACTGTGTGATGCTAATAGTATACCGTAACCACAAAGCAGCAAACATAGCCATCTCTGACCAATAAATAATAAATGCAGTAACGGTTACCCCGGACACTAGAAAATAAACGCAATGTGGGCAACATCAGTATAAAATAGATGCAATGCGGGCAACATGTCAGTACAAAATAAACGCAATGCGGGCAACATGTCAGTACAAAATAAACGCAATGCGGGCAACATGTCAGTACAAAATAAACGCAATGCGGGCAAACATTTCACCAGAAAAGAAACGCAATGCGGGCAAACATTTCACCAGAAAAGAAACGCAATGCGGGCAAACATTTCACCAGATAAGAAACGCAATGCGGGCAAACATTTCACCAGAAAAGAAACGCAATGCGGGCAAACATTTCACCAGAAAATAAACGCAAAACGGGCAAACATTTCACCAGAAAAGAAACGCAATGCGGGCAAACATTTCACCATAAAAGAAACGCAATGCGGGCAAACATTTCACCAGAAAAGAAACGCAATGCGGGCAAACATTTCACCTGGAAAAAAAATGCAATGCGGGCAAACATTTCACCAGAAAAGAATCGCAATGCGGGCAAACATTTCACCAGAAAATAAACGCAATGCGGGCAAACATTTCACCAGAAAAGAAACGCAATGCGGGCAAACATTTCACCTGGAAAAAAAATGCAATGCGGGCAAACATTTCACCAGAAAAGAATCGCAATGCGGGCAAACATTTCACCTGGAAAAAAAAACGCAATGCGGGCAAACATTTCACCTGGAAAAGAAACGCAATGCGGGCAAACATTTCACCTGAAAAAGAAACGCAATGCGGGCAAACATTTCACCAGAAAATAAACGCAAAGCGGGCAAACATTTCACCAGAAAAGAAACGCAATGCGGGCAAACATTTCACCAGAAAAGAAACGCAATGCGGGCAAACATTTCACCTGGAAAAAAAATGCAATGCGGGCAAACATTTCACCAGAAAAGAATCGCAATGCGGGCAAACATTTCACCAGAAAATAAACGCAATGCGGGCAAACATTTCACCAGAAAAGAAACGCAATGCGGGCAAACATTTCACCATAAAAGAAACGCAATGCGGGCAAACATTTCACCAGAAAAGAAACGCAATGCGGGCAAACATTTCACCTGGAAAAAAATGCAATGCGGGCAAACATTTCACCAGAAAAGAATCGCAATGCGGGCAAACATTTCACCTGGAAAAAAAACCGCAATGCGGGCAAACATTTCACCTGGAAAAGAAACGCAATGCGGGCAAACATTTCACCTGAAAAAGAAACGCAATGCGGGCAAACATTTCACCAGAAAAGAAACGCAATGCGGGCAAACATTTCACCTGGAAAAAAAAACGCAATGCGGGCAAACATTTCACCTGGAAAAAAAACACAATGCGGGCAAACATTTCACCTGGAAAAGAAACGCAATGCGGGCAAACATTTCACCTGGAAAAAAAACCGCAATGCGGGCAAACATTTCACCTGGCAGAAGTCTCCGGCCTCTGGCGCGCTGCTCCCGGGACCATCTTGCTGCTGAGCTTCTCTCCCGCGCTGACAGGGCTACGGCAAGATGGCGCCCGAAGCCCTGTACTGGAGACACAAATAGTCTCCAGTACAGGGCTCCGGCAGCCATCTTGCCGTAGCCCTGCTCGCCTGCCAGTGTCGGAACAGACACCGGAAGACGAGGCTGGAGCGGGGCTGCGGGCAATGAACTGGCATGGCGTCTATAGACGCCGCTGCCAGTTCATGAGTATAGAGTGGCCAGAGTCCCGAGGCCGGGACGTCCCGCTGCTGAAAGCGGGACGTTTCCCGGGACCTCATGCTGCCTGGGACAGCGGACCCCGAATCCGGGACGCGTCCCGGGTAATCCGGGACGTCTGGTCACTCTAGCTCAACCCTGCTGTCAGGAACAGAGCTGAAAACCAGGCAACTCCTGCCCCAAACCATGGATAGTTGAAGGATGTGAAGTTCCGCTCGATGTTTTAGAACACTTATAGTGCCCATACATGGTACGGTAAAAGTTTGCTGCAAAAAATCCCATGTATACCATGTATGGGCACTATAAGTGTTCTAAAATGATAATGTACAAATAATATCTAAGTAGCTATGTAAACATTTTCCTACTTTTCATGTTGAATACAGGCAAAAGCTGTAATTCATTGTGTGTAGATTTTAGTTGCGTTTGGAATGTCTTGTTTCCAAAGATGAATTTCTGCAGTCTGACATGCTAAGAACAGTGTAATATTGAAGTAGAATTATATGAAATACTTCTGGTGTCAGGTTTCACACAGTATTACAAATGTTTATGTTGCACATAAGATACATTTCCTCTGCTCTCTGCGAGCTTTCTCACTCACAGGTTTAACAGATGTATTATGAGGGAATCCCCCTCCCTCAAAGGCTCACTCAAAAAAAAATAGATTAGATATTTCTCCTCGGAAGTCCTTTAAAGAAAAATAGGAGTGCAATTTAAAGTGGCCAGTTACTTATCTGGGGCTTCTTCCAGCCCTCTGAAGTTTTCTGGTCCCTCTCCATTATTCTGCGCAGCTCCAGTACTCCACTGTCCCCCTCGAGGCTGCATGCGTGGACCCGTGCCACGCACCTCCTCCATTGTGCTCTTGTGGCCGGGAGTGTTTTGCCCTTGTGCAGTAAGTAAAAATTGCTACAGCGTATGTGCAGAATGTTCCCAGCTATGGGAGTGTGAACGAGGAGGCATGTGGCCACACATGCACAAGTGGATGGTGACTCATCAAGTCATCCAAAATACTGAGGGGGAGCAGAATGTCAGCGATGGACCAGAAAGGACTTCAGGGGGCTGGAAGAAGCCCCAGGTAAGTAACTGGCCACTTTAAATTTTGCTAAACATTTCCTTTAAGGTTAAAATGAATTACAACACTAGCTCAGGCTTGGTTCACATTGGAGCCAGATCTCCGATGACCAACTGGAGCAGAGAGTGCAGCATCCACCATAGGTTTCTGTGAGAAACACATCCACTTCTCCGGAAAAATCGTGCAGGTCAGGACTTTGCATTGCACTGACAAATATGAACGGATAACAACATAGGATCTATAGAATGTCAGTTTTAGGACCCAGAAAAACATACTAAAAAATCTTAGGTTTGTGGGTTTTTTTCAGTTTGAATCAAGCATAATATTTTTTTTGTAGTTTTCATGGTTGTAGAAGGTCTGGTAGATTCTTTATTTTTGTCTTTATGTTAGATACATCCCAGATTCTTGCTATCTCAATGACACCTGCCTTTTGAAAAAGCAATAATAAAAATAGGTTTATTCCCTTTTCTATGTGAAGTCTATGTTTTAAAAAAAACTTGAAGCATTAAAAAAATATCCAAAGAGGAAAAAAACACCTCCCCAGAAAGCATACATTCTAAATCACCGCAGACAAATTTCAGTACAGGGTAAGCTGAAAGATGGCTCACCCTGCCCCTGCTGAAACTCCCGGGTGGCGGTAATGGTATTCCCCCTCCAAGTTGTCACAACTCGTGGTGGGGGACATAATTGGGACCCTGGCTATTGCTATTGGACATGGTGCAAAGGGATGCATGTGAATCTGCCATTTGGGTTCAAGGTGCGTTTGTAGTTCCTGGGGGGGCTCAGCGCATCTCTGATTGGAGGCCATTCGGTGGCGGCCTGGTGTTGCGCTGATCCACCTTTTGCGCAATTTTCAATTTTACTTGATTAGCCGCACCCAGGCTATGCATATACATAGGTTAGGATTTAGTTAGTGTTAGGCCCTTCCCATGGAGGATTGACTTCTTCGCAGTGGGAGGGACGAGTACTTAATAGGTTGCATGCAAGCTGTTACAGGAAACCAACATCCTCCAGTGGTAGACAGGTCATGTGTATGCTCGGTGTCTATTATATCCCACAAGTGGGGCTTGCACTCTTTTGCAGGTAGGCACTTGCCTGTTTTTAAGTAGCGCTGTTCATTTCCTTGCTATGTACTAATTTAATTTGTTTTTGGTCAGCTGCTCCCACTTAACAGCCATGCTTTTGGTGTATATGCAGAGCTTCTGTTTGGGTTCAAGGTGCATTTGTAGTTCCTGGGGGGGCTCAGCGCATCTCTGATTGGAGGCCATTCGGAGGCGGCCTAGTGTTGCGCTGATCCACCTTTTGCGCAATTAGAAAATCATTGCTGGCTTTTAACCCATCTCTTTTAAAGAGTACACAAGGCAAACAAAAAGCAGATACTAAACTAAGAAAAAGGATGCCTCCGTTTCCTGTAGAGGCTTCTCACGCCATCCTCCAGACTACCGTTGCCTCCACTTGTTGGATTTTAGATCCAGGCCACACTTTTCTTCATGACCGTACTGCACTTGCGCCACTTTTAGACTTGGAGATGTTCTGAATGTGAGGGGCGAAGGAGAGTGCCAAGTTAAGGGGGAAATCCAGGCAATGGGTTTGAGGGACTGGGTAGATGAATGTGTTGTTAATAGATATGTCAGGGAGAGGGCTTGCAAATTTTTGTGAAGATAATGAGTTCAATCTTTTCCAGTTTGAGTTTAAAAAAATCTGTCGGATATCCAAGTGGAAATGGCGGACACACAAGTGGAGATTTTATCCAAAGTGCGGGGCAGGAGAGTAGAGATAGATTCAGAACTTTTGTACTTTTTACCGCACAAGGCCCACTAACTCCAGCTGCCCCAAGACAACAGTGGGATTCGATAGGGTTATCAGGCATAGGAAAGAGGGTAGGTAAGAAATACTGATAGATCAGTATATATCGCATCCAGGACTTTACACGAGCATCAGCCCTTATCTGGAACTCTCTTCCACAGCCTGTACGTCATGCTCCAAACCTGGACATCTTCAAACGCACTCTTAAAACACACCTTTTCAGACAAGCTTATAACATTCTATAGCCCTTTATTTACTTATTTGTCACAATGTAATCAGAGGCAAAGAATCACTGCCTCATCCATCCTCCACCCCCTTACCTAGTGTGTCCCCCACTACCCATTAGATTGTAAGCTCGCAAGGGCAGGGTCATCCTCCTAATGTTTACTGTTTTTGTAACAATATTTGTGCTGCTTGGAACTCTGCTGTATATTTGTTAGTTGTATCTATGTTCCCCTTGTCGTCTTATTGTGCTTTGTAAAGCGCTGCGGAATATGTTGGCGCTATATAAATAAAAAATAATAATAATAATAATAATTAGGGTTAGGTATTTACAAAAAAAAAAAAAATATGGATAGTGGTGCCCATACATGGTACAATTTTTTTTTTTTAATCAGATAATTTCTTTCAGTTGTTTCGTGACCAAATATAAAGATTTTTTCAACCTGTCCGATCGGATTTTTATAAAAAAAAAAAGGGGGGGGGGGGGGATAATCATTTGTTTCTCTTGATCGAAAAAAATTTATTCTTTTTGACTTTGATTTGATTCGATTGTTTTGGTCGAATAAACTGGAAAATCAAATGTTTTGTATTGTACCGTGTATGGGCACCATAGGGGAGGTTAAAGGTGAGGCCTTTTAGCAATTTAGGTTGAGGCTAGGAAGTGAGACTAGGATTATGGGAAAAGAGTTAAAATTAAGTATCAAGTTAGAGTTAAGCTGGCCAATCAGTTATAGATTTCCACCCAATATCCCAAAATGATCAATTCCTTTCAGAAAGGGATTGATTCAGAAGGAGCTGATTCCTGCCACGCACAGCACATTCATTTTTAAGAGATTCCAGTAGTGGCATAACTATGTACTCTGTAAAGTGCTGCAGAAGATACCAGTGCTATATAAAAAACATAATAATAATAATATGATAGTACATTACACTATGACCGAACATGCTGAAACCAGCGCAGGAGATTTGGGCGCCGCCGGCGCCACCATAGGCCGTAATAGGAATTACGGCTATAGCAGGCACAGGGAGTAACTTCTGCGCCTTCAGAAGATGGAGCTGAAGTTACTTAAAACATAATAATTCGGCTTCCAGCAATTGCTGGAAGCCGAATTATTTCATTCCCCACTATCAATGGTTGCCTGGAGGGGGAATAGTATTTAACACAGCCGGGACTTGTGCGGCAGCAGGATCAGCCATATACCGGCTGAATCCTGCGCCCAAGTCTCCAGCGCCGTTATCTCTCATATGCACTATGACTGTGGTAGGGATTAGAGTGTGAGCTCCTCTGAGGGCAGTCAGTGGCATGACTATGTACTCTGTAAAGTGCTGCAGAAGATGTCAGTAGTATGTAACCCTAAAGGCAAGCTGGAATGTTTAAACCACGTTTTGTCATTGGGATAGAGTTTGAAGGTTTTTGTCGGTATACGGTGGACCTCACAGAAATTGATGAACGACATTACATTGTCCGCCCACTTGTCCAGGTTTGGTGCTTTAAGGACCTCCCAGTCTATACAGTCGAAGCAGGCCTAAAGTTGTAGCTTAGCCTCACTTGCCCATGCTTTGGTGGACTTAAGGACTGATTTTGCAGGTGGATGAAGCAGTGATCAGATCACCTTAGTGCAGCCCACGGGATGGCTTTGTATGCATCTTTCAGAACCATGTAGCAGTGGTCGAGGGTATTAGCATCCCTGGTGGGGCAAGAGACGTGCTGATGGAAGCATGGCAGCTCTTGGCGGAGGTTGGCCCTGTTGAAGTCCCCAATGATAATGAACAGTGAGTCTGGGGGGGATGTCTCCCACTGCGTGATGGTGTAGTTGAGCGAGCACAGGGGAGTTTTGACTTCATCATCGGGTGGAATGTACGCCCCAGCATGGACGTAGGAGAACTCCCTGGGCGAGTATGCCAGCCTGCAGTTGACAAGCAGGCGTTCTAGTTCAGGGGAGCATATCCTGGCAAGTATGGAGGTGTTGAGACACCAAGTGGAGCTGATATAGAGACAGATGCCCGTTTCCTTTTCCCAGAGAGGGAAATCAAACCGGGAAAAGGATAAAGCCCATCTAGCTTAGCGGGGTCTCAGACTCTTTACAGTATGCAGTATGAAGATACTCCAAATTGTTATGATCGGTAATGATGGGTTTTGTGTTTCTCCCTCTAATGGATAGCGCCACTCCTCCAAAGCGGGCCTTGATAGCCAATAACTCACGATCCCTGTCATAATTCAATAATAGAGTTTGTGAGAGAAAAAGGCTCTAGGATGAGGCAGAGACTGAGGCCCAACTTTCTGAGATAGTTTTGTCCCGGTCGCCTTTTCAGAAGCATCTTTCTCCAGGACAAGGTGTAATACAGGATGTATTCACATGTCTAAGTACTAGAGTGGAAACAATTGCTCAGTTTATCAAAGGCTAATTGACCCTCTTTAGTCCATTTAAAGAGAAACTCCAACCAAGAATTTAACTTTATCCCAATCAGTAGCTGATACCCCCTTATACATGAGAAATCTATTGCTTTTCACAAACAAACCATCAGGGGGCGCTGTATGACTGATATTGTGGTGAAACCCCTCCCACAAGAAGCTCTGAGGACCGTGGTACTTTTGTCACTTTGCCACAATGTAACAAGCTTCACAGACAGGAAATAGCTGTTTACAGCTGTCTCCAACAGCCAAAACAGCTAGCAGCAGCTACATAACCTGCCCACAGTAAAAATGTCACCATGTAATAAATGTCAGAATGTAAATCGGGGAGAGGAAAGATTTTACAATGTGCAAACACTGACTAAATCATTTATACATAATTATTGTAAAAATGAAGCACTTTTTTTTACTACACTATTTTCACTGGAGTTCTTCTTTAAATGACAGACTTTTCTTGGTAAGTTGAATGATGGGAGCCACAATTGATGAGTTTTTGATAAAAATTGGTGAAGCCAATGACGTTTTGAACGCCCTGCTAAACTCCAGTCCTCCTGTCAGAAATTCCCTCTGGGCGGGACTCTAGCCCTTGGAAGCTCAACATTATAGCTATCCAGCGTAACACCCCAGCCTGTGGCACCATAGTCCCTTGCACAGCTAATTCCAGCAGCCCGATTGGTTCCTCCTAGCACCTCGGAGACATACACTAATGTATGCTTGCATAGTTTTTCTTTGCCTGTCTCATTGTTTTTCTTTGCCTGTCTCATTGTATTTGTTTATCTCTCTTGCTGGCCTCATTATGTATGTTACCTGCTTATAGTCATAGATACTTCTGTCTTGCTCTATTGCAATGTGAACCACAAATAATTCCAGGTACAATACTGTCGTACTTGGTGAATAAAGGTGATTCTTCTTCCTTTTTACCTGAAGGGGCTGGCCAGTCCAACACTGTAGACACCTGCTGAAGATCCATAGCCAGGCCCTCTGGGGAAATGCAAAATCCAAGGTACTAAATCTTCTTCTTAAACTCACATTTCTCTGCGTTAAAGTTCAACCCACGTGTCCTGAGTCAGCCGAACACCTTACTGACATGATCTCTATGTTCATTAAGAGTTAACAAGAACATTAAACTATTGTCTAAACAGACCACCAAGAAGTCGTCAAAGTCCTGGAAAATATAATTCACAAAATGCTGAAATGTGGCGGGAGCATTGCAGAGACCAAAAGGTATTACCCTGTGTTCAAAATGACCAAAGCGGGGACGCAAAGAGCCATCCTTTTTCCCTACAAAGGAAATTCCCACTCCAGCAGGAGAGGTGGCGTGTTTATTTATTTATTATTATTGATTTAGAAAGCGCCAACATATTCCATGGCGCTGTACAAAGTAAGTAACATGGGGTACAAAATAATACAGACAGACAATTATATACACCAATATACAGAGTAGGTACAAAATACAGAATCAGTACAAAGTACAGAATCGGTAATAACAGTGACAGAATTAATATGATTAAAATGTGTAACAAAATACAAAAGGGTGAGAGCCCTGTCCTTGCGAGCTTACAATCTAAAGGAATGGGGGGAATCAAGAGGTGGAGTAGTATACAATATTCATAACTAGAGGCAGTGTGTTTTAGGTTATCTGGTAGGAAGTACAACTTGGTGAACTGGCCTTAGGTAGAGCGTATGCTTGATGGAAAAAGTGAGTTTTGAGGGCATGTTTAAAGATATCAAAAGTTGGGGAGCGATGGATGTGTTGTGGCAAAGGATTCCAGAGGAGGGGTGAAGCACGTGTGAAATCTTGTACGCATAAATGCAAGGAGGTGATTCTAGAGGAGGACAATAGAAGGTCGTTTTAAGAACTGAGATTGTGGTTGGGTTGGTATCCGGAAACTAGCGAGGAGATGTACACAGGAGAGATATTGTGGAGAGCTTTGTAAGTTAGAGTTCAGAGTTTGAACTGGAGCCTCTTTAAATTCTGGTTCGGATGATGGATAAGTGCTTCTATAGGAAATCTTGGTTTCAGGCAAGGGTTCAATGGGACAATCATATTTATGATGAGGTGGAAATGTATCAGCTACCCTCTCATTGAACAGGTCTAAGAACTCATGATATGCAGATGGAACCACTGCTGCCTTATCAGAATTGGTACTTAACATTACACTATCTTCAGGAAAACAGAAAGCAAAGTGGGGTTTTAAACCCCAATGGGCAGAAATCACATTATGCACAGCTCTGGGTGTCAGTGGGCTGTGGAGTGTCTGACACAGAGAGATACAATAGTACTATCAGAATACAGTGAAATAATAATGCATTGGAGTGGTTCTGTACCTGCAACTTAATGAGGAAACAGCAGTGGTGTGCACACAGCTCTGGGTGTCAGTGGGCTGTGAAGTGGTACACACAGAAAAAACACAGGAGACCGATGTGCTTGCCCTCAAAAGGCCTGTTTGGAGTGCTTTTAAAGCAAATAAGGAACAAGAACACAGGCCTAGCTAATACTTTCCCTACCTATCTGCAGAAAGTCTGACCCTGCTCTCACTGTTAGCAGCCAGCAGAGAATTGATATAATATGGCCTCCGCAACTGCTTTTTGATAGGGTGGATGGGGGGTCCAGGAAGGGGAGCTAGCCGATTGGCTGCCATGTGTCAGCTGACTGTGAGGTAGGGGGTCAAAGTTTAGGTCAATGATGATGTATAGGTGGCGAATCAAACACGCCAAATTTGCAGAATACTACTCGCTGGCGAACTGTTCAGGTCATCTCTAGTTATAAGTCCCTGTAAAGTAAACATGAGGTAGACATATGTTGCTGCCGAGGATACTTCCTTACCCTCCGTTATTCCTGGTGTCAGTAACTTACCTCCCTATGGGATTGGACAGGCAACAATGAAATGTCCAGACTCTCCACAGTAAAAGCACAAATTGGCCGTGCGGTGTCTCAGATGTTCCTTATCGGACAAGCAAGGTTTGGCTGCTTGGATTTAGGCTCACCATCTGTTCCTATAGTAGTGGAGGGGACAGGGGCAATAGACAGACAGATTCAATTGTCGCAGGACCGTATTCCCTTTCTCTCCCGAGTCCTCTACTGGAAATGATGATCAGATTGAATTACCAATTGCTTGAGATCTTTCAAATATTCTGGACTCCAACTCCAGCTAACTCATACTTAAAGAGACGCTGTAATTTAAAAAAAAAACCCTCTGAGGGATACTTACCTCAGGAGCGGAAAGCTTCAGGGTCCCAATGAGGCTTCTCCGACCTCTGAAGCCTACAGGAACCCAGCGCTGGCTCCCCGAGACCTCCCCCGAGAAGCTTGACAAGGCTTGATATATTTACCTCACCGGGATCCAGCGCAGGCGCAGTAGCAGCGCTTCTTTCGGGCTAGGCAGAAATAGCCAAGCCCGATTGTATCTGCTCAACTGCGCAGGCGCAAAGGTATCACGCCTGCGTAATATTGCGTATCGATCATTTTAGCATACTTTGCTTTAGAAAATGTATACACCACTGGTAGTTTGATAGGTGATGATTTTTAACACTTGAATAGGCACTGTTGTTTAGCATAACTAAGGAGATCAGAATAGCAGAACAATGAAATGGCAGATACTATTAAGATACACACCCTGTATAACAATTATAAGAGGTGTTTGTTATGTGTCATAATTGACAGGCGCTCTTCAAAAGCTTGAACTTGCAGCTATCCCCGGAAAATCATCTTGGGAGTGGCACCTGAGGATCAGGAACTGTAACGGGTCCCAGGGCTGGAGGCACGACTGGAGCAGAGATCAGAGTCGGCTCTAGATTTTTTGCTGCCTGGGGCAAACTTGTGGGGTCTGGCCCACCTCCCTGCCACTGGGTGCCCGCTTCTCCTCCTTCCTGTGCTGCTACCCCCTCCTGCTCACAGCAGGGCCCCCTTCAGTGCGAGGAGTGGGGCAATCGGGACGCCACACTGATGTATAAAGCCGTCTGAATAAGCGTCTGGCAGGGCCGGACAGGGAACCTAAATCAGCGGAATTGGACATTCTGTGAATACGTTCCCCCAACAGCAGAATCTGCTGCTGCTGATTCTGAATAGTCAACTTATAAGTATCCGCAAACTCCGACAGGTGAAGTCCAAAAGTTTTATCAGGCAACAAGACGAGATAAAATGGCCCGACATGTTTCAGACAGCAATGTCCTTACACATAGCCCATTACAGACATCTGCTCACACTTTTATACGCTAAGACACTCCCATCACCGGTGTGTCTTTCAAAAAGCTTTTTATGCTCTTTAAAAGACATCATGTAGCTTGAAAAAAGCCAATCAACATTAAAACAATTTATTACAATACATTAAAGTGATCCCAAGCCGATGCTCAGGAACAAAATCGCATACATACCTTAAATAAAGATAAAAAGAGAGCATGATCAGTAGATCAAGTTCAGATCCCACCTAGTATTCAAACCATCTGTGTTTCTAACTGCATGATCCAGTACACTTCCCTGAGACGCAACTTGTGATACAAAACGCCCCCCCTTAGGGGGGCATGCCACCCTCTCTCTATCTTGAAAAGCAAAACTGCGCATGTCACCTCCATGCACGCTTCGAAAGTGCTTGGTAACACTTAGAGATGTTGTCAGTATTCCAGGAAGCCCCTCTATAATTTTCCGTTATCCTTTATTATTTATTGATTGTATTTGTAAAGCGCCAACATATTACATAGTGCTGGACATTAGTTAAAGAGAACCCGAGGTGGGTTTGAAGAATATTATCTGCATACAGAGGCTGGATCTGCCTATACAGCCCAGCCTCTGTTGCTATCCCAAACCCCCCTAAGGTCCCCCTGCACTCTGCAATCCCTCATAAATCACAGCCACGCTGCTGACAAACAGCTTGTCAGAGCTGGCTGTGTTTATCTCTATAGTGTCAGTCTGCTGCTCTCCCCGCCTCCTGCAGAACTCCGGTCCCCGCCTGCATCCCTTCCCTCCCTGCTGATTGGAGGGAAGGGACGGGGCAGGGACCGGAGCTATGCAGGAGGCGGGGGAGCAGCTGAGACTGACACTACAGATGTAAACACAGCCTCACAGCACGGCTGTGATTTATGAGGGATTGCAGAGTGCAGGGGGACCTTAGTGGGGTTTGGGATAGCAACAGAGGCTGGGCTGTATAGGCAGATCCAGCCTCTGTATGCAGATAACATTCTTTAAACACACCACGGAGTCTCTTTAAGGTTACAGACAATATAAACAAATGTTGCAGGAGCCTTTATGGGGAAAAAACCGGCACCACCATAAGGTCCATTATAAAAGCTGCAATTTGCGTCAAAGAATAGAAATTTGACTTTCTTTGCCTCAAATCGCAGCTGTTATAATGGCCTCAATATGCATTAAAGAAAGTAAATTTCAGCGCCCAACAGTGCACAATCAGCAAACTAAAATTTGGCGGCTGGAGGTGCCCAATAGAATCGTGGGTTTGCCGATATACAAATTGCGGCATTGCATAGTGAGCCCAGAGTAATATGATCACAGCTATGGGGGGGTGGCACCTAAATTGACTATCTTGCCAAAAATCTGCGGCTTTGGTGGGGGAGGGTTTAGGCGCTGGGGAAGGATATGGATAGTCACCACCAGGGGGTTCTTAGGGCTAGGCATTGGTAGAGGGAGAGTTCTGTGTGAGAGTAGGTTTATCCATATTAAAATATTGGTTAACATTACTGATATTTTACTATCCGAAACTAGCAGTAGAATATTGCTAATTCTAATAGCGGCAATCTCCTGCACCTTTTTTTTCTAGGCGCCTTTTTTTCCATGTATGCTTGAAATTGGCGTCTGAGCCAATGTTTCTCTCTTATGAACACATAGGCCTCGATTCACTAAAGGGTGCTAAGTGTTAGCACACCAGTGAAAAGGCACTTAGGACGCGAAAATGAATATGTGCTCAAGCATTTGCGTGCGCAAAGGTTACCGTTGCGCGGTGCGTGCGGAACGTCGTACCGTTCGCACACAAAATAGCCTGAAAAGCTATTTTACACGCAAACGGTGCGATGTTTGGCACGCACCAACTTAACACACGATCAGTAACAGCTTTGGACGTGCAAACTACTTAGCACCCTAGTTTTCACGTTCAAAGCTTTTAGGCGTGCTAACTGTGCACCCTTTTGTGAATCAAGCCCATAGGCTTCTTTCACTTGCCAGTGAAATTTGGGTGCAATTTAAATGCAGCTGAATGGCAGAGGTTGTAACACCAGGCATGTCTAGTGCCTGTACCGAGCACTACCAAGTGCCCAGCCGATGCAGGAGAGCAGCTGACAGGAGTCAAAGTTAAAATGAACTTACGCGCACTCATGCAAATCCATTCACAAAAATCATGCAGCAATCAATGCTGTCCCTACAGCTAAGTTAAAAGCTGGGATCTTCGTTACAAGAATAAAGTCTCTTGCATAGTCACATACACCACGCACAGGTATCCCAGTGTCTTATGTGTCCTAACTCTGGCCCTGTAACATGCATAGCACAAACAGGCACACATTCAGCGCATCAACGCCTATCTAAGAAATAGAAGCACATATCCTTACCGTCCTCCCTGGGACAGATAGTGCATGTAACTAATCCTGCAAAGGAGCTGCTAATACCTACACATGTACCATGCAAACACACCAGCAAGCTGTCTGTGCTAAGATCACTAAGGGCCCGTTTCCACTATCGCGAATCTGCATGCGTTTCCTGCATGCAGATTCGCACAGCCAATACAAGTGGATGGGCCTGTTTCCAATTGTCAGTTTTCCTGAGCGTTTCTCTGTGCAGGATTTTTCTGCACGGCAGAGCTCTCAGGGCTCATTTCCACTATCACGAATCCGCATGCGTCCAATGCATGCGGATTCGCACATGGTATGTAAGTGAATGGGCCTGTATCCACTGTTGTTGGTGATGTGCGTTTTTTTGAGCGATGAAAAACCGCACAAAAGAGCCAACGAATTCGCCTGAGAGTGGAATGCATGCGAATCGCATGCAATGTATTTAATAGGGAAATCGCATGCGTTTTCCCCATGCGTTTTTTGCCGCGATTTCGCATAGGTACCGATGTAAATTCACACAGGCAGTGACATGGTTAAAATCGCATATACCCTCACCTATGCGAATTCGCGGCAAAAAGCGCATGGGGAATCGCATCCGCATGCGATTTCATCAGCGGTGGAATCCAGGCGATTCCGCACCGCAATAGTGGAAACGAGCCCTCAGAATTCGCCTGCGTGTGGAATGCATGCGAATTGCCGCTAATGTATTTAATAGGGAAATCGCCTGCGGCTTTGGTATGCGAATTTTCATGCGAATTTGCATGGAAATCAGTGGAAAAGCACACCGGCACTGCCATGGTTAAATTCGCATACAGCGTCATCCATGCAAATTTTCATGCCAATTCGCACGAAAATTCGCATACAACCGCATGCGAAATTCGCATCCGCATGCTATATGTGTGCTTATTAACCCTCCCCCATGGATCCGCTGTATGGTTTCTACCAGCTGCTGCCTCGCTTCTATCTTCCACCAGCTTCTGCCTCACTTCATCTATCTGGGCTGCTACGTAGCCAATGTACCCACTGTTATGAATATGCCATCTTGGCATTTGCTCCTGCTCTTTGGTCAAATTTACTTATTTGGAATTAAATCACTGCGTCCGACTTGCTGGGATTACTGGTAGTAAAGCAAGCCCTAAGTAGAATCACTAAAGGGGGAGAACACCAGTGCACCGGTCTTGAACAATCATCCAGTGGAGTGCAGCCTCCTAAATTGCAGTCACTCACAATGTATAGAGTAGTGGGAGCATAGACACATGAATTGAATAAAGCCTTTTGCATATTGGATGAGCCCCTAAGTCTATACCCTGAGTAGTATCACGTGAGCTGTATGCCGTGATGTCAGCTCTTCTATGCTGCATATTCCATATGTAAGGAACGAGAAGACCATGAGATGGGTCTTGTTCTGTAAGGCTGGAAGCTGGTCTTTTAAGGAGGGCCAATATCTTTGTTAATGCCTGTGTAATCCAGGTGATACATAAGGACTAATGCTGAGCATACACGGTTCATTTTTTACACTCGATTCTCCGCTCAATCGATTTTGCCACTCAATTCTCTGCTCGATTCTCTTATCTTCCGTTCGTTTTTCTTATCTTTTTCCATTCACTTCTATCAGGAATCGAGCGGCAAAACAATCGAACGGGAGATCGGGCATGTCGGAATTTATCTAACCATCTAATCACCTCAAAAGCAAACCGTGTATTCCCAGCATAAGGAATGTGGACAGTGTTTGCAGATTTGGATGGATACTTGGACGTTCGTTGAGTCTGTGACATTGCTGTCTGCTGTTACTATGAAGTCCATGATAGAAGTAACTAGCTCTTCTAGCATATCCATGTAATAAAGGAGCCTGGAAAAAACAGGCGTAGGGGATTGCCGCTAGCCGAAGATCTGAAACATTACAGCTATTCTCCTCCTTAATTCCTATAGTAAAATATCGGTAATCTTTACCGATATTTTGCTATGACTTAAACTACCCCTACTCTCACACAGGACCCTCCCTCTACCAATGCCTAAACCTTAACCCCTCCCCCGCTGCAAAGCCTTGATTTTCGGCAATATGCAGAAATTTGGTTGCTCAAAAGGTAATATAATAGCAGGGGGAGTCTTGTATGTAAAGCAGTAATTTGCATAGCGTAAAGACTTGCCGCCGGCTATTTTATCAGGTGTCTCCAGGTGCCCAAACTTCTGCAGCTTTTATAATGGGTGAAACGCTTCTTCAGATTAGAAGTCAGTGATAGGGTCAATAAATACTTTATGATTAGCTCCAATTTTTTCTTGGCATTTCCATTCCCTATTTCTTCAAATAGACCTAATCTTTAAGCCACATTTGGATATGACTTGCATGCCTAATATTGTGTAGGTCCCTCAATGCCATCTAAACTGTTCTGACTTGTTGAGGCATATACTCTACATGTCCTTTGAAGGTGTTCTGTGATATCTGGCACAAAGACATTTGCAGAACACTAAAGGTAGCCATACACTGGTCGATTTGCTATTAGATCGACCAGCTGACAGATCCCTATCTGATCGAATCTGATCAGAGAGGGATCGTATGGCTGCCTTTACTGCAAACAGATTGTGAATCGATTTCAGCCTGAAACCGATCACAATCTGTGGAGCCGCCGCTGCCGCCTGTCCCCCCCCCCCCCCCCCCCCCGAGCATACATTACCTGACGCTGGCTCCCGGGCGTCTTCTCCGCATCTTCTCCACGCTGCACCCGCTCCATCCCGGCGCTTCCTGTGTCACTCCGTGACCAGGAAGTTCAAATAGAGCGCCCTCTATTTGAACTTCCTGGTCACTGCAGTGACAGGAAGCGCCGGGATGGAGCGGGTGCAGTGCGGAGAAGACGCCCGGGAGCCAGCGTCAGGTAATGTATACCTGATCGGATCGGCCGCCGCTAGCGACGCGCTCCCTACCCCGCGGGCGATCGAGGGTAATTTCCCGCACGGCGCGATCGACGTACCGATCCGATTTCGGGAGGAAATCGGATCGGCGGGTGCGTTTAGCGCGAACGATTGGCAGCAGATTCGATCCCAGGATCGAATCTGCTGTCGAAACGGCCGCGAATCGGGCCAGTGTATGGCCACCTTAAGGTTAAACATTGCACCTCCATGTATCAGACTTGGTTTTCCAGCTCCATCCCCAGATGTTTTATTGGAGTGACAAATTAGGAATCTTGAGATCAAAGAACATGTAATTCATCATACCACCTACCTTCTTCCATTGTCCAGTTCTGACACACCTGTGTCTACTGTAGGCACTGTAGGTAATGGGCAGGAGTCCGTGTGGACACATTCTTCCATTGCTCTATGGTCCAGTTCTGAAACTCCTGTGTCTACTTTAGGCACTTCTGGCAATGGGCAGGAGTCAGCATAGGTACTTTTTCAGTTCTGCCTTATACACACAACATTAAGGGCTGGTTCATACGAGCTTTTTTAAAAGCTAGATATTTTAAAAGCTCTTGCTAATGCATTGTTATGGGGGATTTTTGCAAAATCACATTGCTCCAGTGTGAACACTCACAGAGGATAACATTAACAAGGGCTTTTCAAATCACAAAGCACTTAGAAAAGCTCTAGTAGTGTAAACTAGCTCTAATGCCTTGTTTCAACCTCTGCAGCAATGCAGTCAGCACTCATACGTCTACTTACAAGTTACCCTCTGGATATGACGCTGAGCATGTGCACTCAACTTCTTTGGTTGAGCATGCCGAAGCCTGTTCTGAGTGAAACCTGTCCTGTTAAACCATTGTATGGTCTTGGCCACTGTGCTGCAGCTCAGTTTCTGGGTGCTGGCAATATTCTTAAGCTCGGTTCTCACTGGATGGATCAAAAACTGATCCGTGTAAAAACTGATCTGCAAAACGCATCAGTTTTTGATCCGCACTATTAGGATCCAGTCAAGTTAGCTCCGCTAAACTGACCGTCCTTAAAACCAATGTAAACCGTGCCCAATAGGCTAGGCAATATTTATGTAGAGATAAAAAAAATAAAAAAAACACCAGCGTTGGAACTATCAGATGGGCACTATGTTACTCCATGATGCAAACAAACACACAATATCTGTTGTCTGCCACAAAGTTAACTCAAAATCTGTGTGCAAAAATCCTTATAATTAATCAAGCATCAATCCATAAGCAGTGGATGTAGATCAGAAATCCTGTGAAAACAAGAAAGACAACTACGTGCCTCCTGGCGTGAGAATGTTTAATAAAAAAAAATAACACATTACAGTTGCACCCAGAGCCGGGACAAAGTCCTCCAGCACCCTAAGCTGAGACACCAAAGTGCGCCCCCCCATCCCTCCCACCCGTCACACACTGTTTGCTATTAGAGTAAGGGGCACCCCAGGGCCTCCAACACCTTAATCTCTACTTATCTGTCTTGCAGTCACTGCTGTGTATCCACTTTTCTTATTTCTCTTTGCCTCAAACACAATAGGGGAATGATAGAGGAGTGAGTTGTGAGCCCCGAGGCTGAAGCTTCTCCAGGCTCTGCCTCGGCCCGGGTTGCATTTACCGTATGAACATTGGAGTGATGCGCGGGCTTACGAAAAACAAACCAGAAGCTCTTGCCGTTGGCAGCAGGAAGAGTCAACCCGCGGTCGTAAAAAATCTTTGAAAACAAATATATGTAGCTATGTACAGATTTTGATAAAAACATATTTTTATACATTTTATATTACCCTTTCCTCTATTAGAGGTGTTTCCATAACGGTTAGTGAAACAGTAGGCACAAAATTGATGGTTCTAAAATAATATGGGATTGAGCGCCAATTTATTTACATATACAAAATATATGTTTTTATCAAAATTTGTACATAGATGCATATATTTATTAGTTTTTTTTAAAAAAAATTAACATTTATTCTTCATAACATAATAATTGTAAATTAAAATTGTAGTTGTCATTACGTTTCTCCTTTTCTTATGGGATTAGGCATTTATCAAATTTGGCCACAAAATGGCAGTACCTCAAGCCACAGTATTGGAGCAACGCAAACTGAGCTCCATATGAATTGATTTATTGCATAAGGGATATGTCACCTGATGATGGGGGCGGCCCCCAAAACACATAGTGACACGTGGTCCCGTTTGTAGTGGTGGGACACGCTGCTGCAAGCTTACAGACCGGGATACGACCCAGGGTTGACTCTTCCTGCTGGTCACAGTGAGCACTCCTGGTTTGTCTTTCTTAACCACATACCGTGCGGCGGCAAAGTGGTAGCTGGAGGACCAGCGTCGCACATCTGCGTCGCCAGGTGCCTCCCTAATTAATCAGGAAAGGTTTCCTGTTAGATCACGGAGCGGGTCTCCGTGAATAGCCTGCGAGCCGCTGATCGCGGCTCGCAGACTAAATGTAAATGCAGGAGACATTTGTCTCCTTTGTTTACATTGAACGGCGCTGCTGCGCAGCAGCGCCGTAAGGCAGATCGGCGATCCCCGGCCAATCAGCGGCCGGGGATCGCCGCCATGTGACAGAGGACATTCTGTCACAGGCTGCACAGGACAGATAGCGTCCTGTGCAGCCCCGATCACCAAGGGGGACAGGTAGGAGAGGGAGGGGGGGATTTCGCTGCGGAGGGGGGCTTTGAGGTGCCCCCCCCCTGCCCCTCCCGCAAACCTCAGGCAGGCAGGAGCGATCAGACCCCCCCTGCACATCATCCCCATAGGGGGGAAAAAAGGGGGGCGATCTGATCGCTCTGCATGCACCCTGATCTGTGCTGGGGGCTGCAGAGCCCACCCAGCACAGATCACAAAAAACAGCGCTGGTCCTTAAGGGGGGGGTAAAGGCGGGGTCATCTAGTGGTTAAGCCTGCGAATCACTCCAATTTTCATAAGCGCAACTGTAATGTGTGTTTTTTTTTTCAAATGCACGATATCACGCCATGAGGTGTGTACTTGTCTTTCTTGTTCTCATCTTTTTGTAGAGCAACAATTTTTTTAAGATCCTCAGAGAGTTCTCTGCTATGATGAACTTCCAGTGACTAGAGTAATTTGCCTACTTAAAGAGACTCTTTATTTCAAAAACCTCTAACATGATAGCCCTAACTAAAACGCCAGATCCCCGCAGCTGAACACTAACTAAATCCCCCCAAACTCCCCGGGGCACACTGCGGGGAGCGCTTCCGTGAGAGGCAGAGCTTTCAGCTGCAGCTCTGCCTCTCCACACGTCTATCAGTGCGGATCGCCGTCTCCGCCCGCCCCTCTGTCTTTCTTCACTGAGAGGGGCGGGGGAGAGGCAGAGATACGCGCTGATTGACGCATAAGGAGGCAGAGCTGCGGCTGAAAGCTCGGCCTCCTCCAGCAGCAAAATTCACAACCAAGAAAGTCGTGGATTTTGCGGGGGAGAGGTAGGGGGGAGTTGAGGGGGATTTAGTTAGATTTCAGCCGCGGGAATGCGGCGTTTTCGTTAGGGCAATAACGTTACAGAGGCTTTAACAATAAAAAGCTGATTTTTAGGAGACTTCAGGGTCTCTTTAAAACAGAAGGTATTTGTAATCATTTAGCTTAAAGTGAGCAACTTTGGTTTCCCACAATACAGCGTTGCCTTTTAGTAGGAGGACTTTTCGGTCCCCTTTAGTCCCCTATACTTTCCTAGTGGTTCTGGGTCACCCCAAGCTGCATATGTAATCCAGTGACCAATATAAGGTGAGTGTGAGCACGATAACACAAACACCTGCTTCCCATGCATACCTGAAACCTCGTAACACTAATGAGAAACATGGCCCTGGGGAGGGAAAATGTCTAATTGGGCAGAATTTCGACATTCATCAAATTGGGGTATAGTCTGTTTTGTTGGCAGTTGTTTAGACATTAACGGCTGTTTGCTCAGTTCAATTGATGTGTCAATCAATTACACGGTTATCAAAGCTGTACACAAATTACTTTACATTGCATCAAAGTTATTACCCCAGTGTTTCCTCAGTGTTGAACCATGAAAAGATATCGTATCGTATATCACTGTGGATAGGCCAACTTTTTGACTGACAAATTTTGAGTATAAAGTTGGGGGACAGTCTATCCACAAGGGATATACCGCAGGGTGATGTGCATGGGACCCCCCATATGCAAAGTGCGCTGCCACTAGAGCTCCTTGCTCACTCCAGTCACATGACAGTGAGCCTGAAACTCTAGTGGCCAGGTCAGCAGCTGCATAAGACACTAAAGAAAGCAAGCCAGAGGGAGGACAGGTAGCTTTAGATACTAAAGGATGCTTGTACGCGCACTCGGCACCCATCAGCACCCTACAAATCGGCACTCGGCATGGGGGGGGGGGGGGGGCACAGTTGCAATTAGTTTTCACCTGTGAGACACTAGGGACTATTTGCTCACTAGTGTAACTAATTTTGCCACTATGTGTAATGTTTACAATTAACACAAATTACAGCAATTTTGTGTTCCAGTGGTGCACACTCAGGAACAGGCCCATAGCTGTTTGGAGTTCATACAAATGCAAGGAAAAGCACATAAACGCTGCATACTGTCACATCACGCTAGGTGTTATGACAGGTCTGCGAGTGCACCACTCCACTATCATCTGCGTGAATATGGCTTAGACAAGACACTGAACATTTATAGTGCACTTTTCTCCTGGCGGACTCAAAGCGCCAAATTAGGCACATAGCATTTAAGGAATGGTAAAGCAGGCAAACCACCTGATACTACAAACACCTCAGTGGTCAAGTGCAGAACTAGCATAATGTAAAGAAAGCAGCCAAACATATCAGATGCATGGTGATAAGGTTTGAAGTCCTACATTTTTACATTGCTAGAGTATGTCAATATTTTAAGCACATCCTTGCTTTTTCATTTCACAAATTTCAACTGAGGCAAAATTAAAAAAAAATAAGTACAATGACAATCGTGGGTTTAAGAATAGCCTTGACAATGCACTACACCAAACAGATATCATTCACAAGTGTATGATCATGTAATAGGTAGGTTTCTATAAAACCACATCACTTTTTACGTTGTTACAACAGCTGTATGTTGTTCTGCTTTCTTAAAGAGACACTTAAGCCAGAAAAAAAAATGAGTTTTACTCACCTGGGGCTTCTACCAGCCCCCTGCAGCAGTCCTGTGCCCTCGCAGCCACTCACTAATGCTCTGGTCCCCCGCTGCTATCTAGTTTCGTTTTTGCCGACAGGCCCGTCAGGACTGGCCACGCGTAGCTTTTTCCGCATTCCCGACTGTAATTAGTGCTATTGCGGGCCGCAACGCGTACAAAAATACGTGTTGCCGCATTACGCACGCATAGATATGCTGCAACGCGTACTTTTGTACGCGTTGCGGCCCGCAATATCGCTAATTACAGTCGGGAATGCGGAAAAAGCTACGCGTGGCCAGTCCTGACGGGCCTGTCGGCAAAAACTAAACTAGCTGGCAGCGGGGGACCAGAGGATTAGTGAGTGACTGCGAGGGCACAGGACTGCTGCAGGGGGCTGGTAGAAGCCCCAGGTGAGTAAAACTCTTTTTTTTCTGGCTTAAGGTTCACTTTAATGTGATTTCAGTTTGGCTTTATAATTCAGGACTATACACCTTTCCATCATAAATTGAAAGTCAAACTGCTAATAGCTTTGTTTAACAAACTTGTTTACTATGTTCTTAATATCATTAGAACTCAGAATCTCCCAAATAATTGCTTTTTTGGCAGATTTCTGAAGCAGGACATGAAGTCTGAAGTAGACTGGCCATTATTTGCTGTGAAGCCTACTACAGGTCCTGCCTAACCCTACTACAGCTCAGGACAGGCAACTCTCTGTATAGAGAAGGAAAAAGGGTTAACGCTTGTAGACACAATGACCCAGTCATGGATGTTTCTGATAGAAAAAAAAATAATTATATGATCTTTGGTCCTGTGCTACAAAGCCAAGGATAAGTGCAGAAAAAGAATTAGATTTTGCAAGATACATTTCTCACTGGAACCAACTGCAGTCAGTTACAATGCAAAGTTTATAAAGGAGTCACAATAACCAATGTAATAAACCATTTAATATGATTAGTTTTTACACGCGTGAGCTCTGATCTCTAGGGTGGCTTTAAGTACAGTAATGAAATAATGATCGTAGATGTTTCCAAGTCAGCTGAAATAAAAGGCCAAAGTTCTTCCAAAACTGACGGCGGAATAATGCAAGCCACACACAACAATGTAACTGAGCAATTTTACAAGCATCTGTGAAGTGTGAGGGCCTACCTAAGAAATCAATTTAAATTATATTCAACCTGGTTAACCCTCACATTATACAGTTGTTGGTAAAATAGTCCAAAAGACAGTTTAAATAAGGACTCCAGCAATGTCATATAATGGTCCAAGTGGGTTTTATGTTTTATATTTACCCCGACTGAGCCATTTGTCAGAACTCTACACATCCAGGTATCTGGCATGGTTCTACCACACTTACTCTTGCATGAAGTTTGTATTGTACATAGACATTTACCTTAGATTTCTACATTATAAGAGTCTATATACATATTTAATTAATGGCAGCATGCAAAAGGAAGCGCAGCAGGAGTTCCTACACCTTCCTGGTGTTTGCAAGTGGCCCAAAGTGCCAAATTTTAGTGAAGCATGCTGATAGCCATGCCCACCTGGGTAAACTAAGATGGAAGCCTCCCTCCTCCATTTTCTGCTCAGGTCACATTTCCTACAATCATATTGCAGTTGCAGTGTTTGGCCAGCATTAGAATATATCTTTTCACAAAGAGCACTGGTAGCAAACAAAACACAGAAGTCTGAGGTTTGTTTTAACTGTTTCAGCATATCGATGGTTCGTCAACTGCTTGTGCACCTTCAGTTACAGCTTTAACACACTTGGCCATGGTCTGAGATGCCCGGGTTATTGGATCTATAAAAAGGAATTTTAGAAAAAAACCACAAATATTTATGTTGATACAGCTAACAAATACAAAAATATAGAAGTGTAATGTAAGTTCATTATTCCCATTGTGGAGACTTCTTTTTACAATTGGCACTGGCAACGGAAATATCTGTTGGCTGTCAGAGGAAATGTCCCCAAATGGAGGAGAAATACCAAATGTAACATTATGCCCTGTGTATGGTACAGTAAAGGAAAGGGGATCTTCCTATTAAGTACACAGCCAACAGAGAAAACTGACGTAGAAAGTAGATAGAACGCTTCCAACTCCCTCACATACGAGAGGCGCCTGGCGATTCTTACACAGGGCAATAACACAGGAAGAGCACAAGACACTGCAGTACACCAAGATAAAGTAAAATCCAGATACTTTTATTGGTACATCGAAAAAGACAGATAGGGCAGATAATGCTTTTCAGACTGGTCATAGCTCAAGATTTTGTCTGAAACACATCAAATGACTTATCTGTCTTCTGATGTACTAATAAAAGTATCTGGATTTTACTTACCCGTATATACTCGCAAGCAAGCCGACCCGCATATAAGCCAACCCCCCAACTTTTGCCTGAAAAACCAGGAAAAAAAATGATTGACCCTCATATAAGCCGGGGGTAGGAAATGCTGGCCGCATGACCCCCCCCCCCCCCCCCAGTCTGTTCCAGTATAGCTAATATAGTGCCCAGTATGGGAAGGTAGTGCCTCAGTATAGTTAGTAAAGTGCCCAGGATAGCTAGTATAGTGACCAGGATAGCTAGTATCATGCCCAGTATAGCTTGTAAAGTGCCCAGGATAGCTAGTATAGTGCCCAGGATAGCTAGTATCGTGCCCAGGATAGTGCCCAGTATAGCTAGTATAGTGCCCAGGATAGCTAGTATCGTGCATTAGTAAACAAACACACTACCAGTATATGCCGTTCAACCACCTGATATTTATTGAGAATCAAAGGGTTTCTTTTAAAAACCTTGATTGATAATAGTTAAGCTTGTAAAGTGCCCAGGATAGCTAGTATCGTGCCCAGGATAGCTAGTATCGTGCCCAGGCTAGTGCCCAGTATAGTGCCCAGGATAGCTAGTATCGTGCCCAGGATAGCTACTATCGTGCCCAGGATAGTGCCCAGTATAGCTAGTATAGTGCCCAGGATAGCTAGCATCGTGCCCAGGATAGCGAGTGTAGCGCCTCCCCCCGCTCTCCCCGTGGCTATTACCTTAGCTCCGCGGCTTCCTATTCCCCTGTCCTGCTCTTAAACAGCAGCTCGCCCCACGGTGGCTGCTGCGTGATGACGGAGGAAGTCGCAGAGAGCGGCTTCCTGGTTACTATGGGAACCTCTCTCTGCACTTCCTCCGTCATCACGCAGCAGCCACCGTAGGGCGAGCTGCTGTTTAATTAAGAGCAGGACAGGGGAATAGGAAGCCACGGACCTAAGGTAATAGCAGCGGCCGCGGGGGGAGCGGGTGGGAGAGGGCGGGGGGACGACCCTCAGGCACATCACTCGCAAGCAAGCCGATCCCCCAACTTTTGACCCACTTTTTGTGGGTCCAAAATTCGGCTTGCTTGCGAGTATATACGGTAATCACAATGTGTTGCAGGCCCTTGTGCTTTTCCATAGAAAACTGACACATATATAGAATATATAACACATTTTTACTATGTTCATAAAATTTGTGCATTGATTTCCAGCTAGTATACAATGTTCATGAAGTTTGCGCATTAATTCCCTGCTAGTATACTATGTTCAAGAAGTTTGCGCATTCTCCCACTTCTTTCCTCTACATTTTTCAATCCATAATCAACAGATTACAGTGATGTGAAAAACTATTTGCCCCCCTTCCTGATTTCTTATTCTTTTGCATAATTGTCACACTTAAATGTTTCTGCTCATCAAAAACTGTTAACTATTAGTCAAAGATAACATAATTGAACACAAAATGCAGTTTAAAATCATGGTTTTTATTATTTAGTGAGAAAAAAAACCTCAAAACCTACATGGCCCCGTGTGAAAAAGTGATTGCCCCCCTTGTTAAAAAAAAATAACTTAAAGTGGATCTGAGGTGAAGATTTGCACCTTTCATTAATGTGACTCTTAAAGATAATTTTTAGGGCAATCTTCTCCTCAAAAAGTTTTATTTTTTTGTTTTCTTACTTAATTGCCTCATAAATTAATAATGCCACTCCCCCAGCCCTTCCAACGCCTCGGCGTTCTCAGTCCCATGACCCACATGCTTATGGGAGCTCAGTCTCGGCAGGAGGAGTCTTTCGCTGAAGTAGGAGAAGGGGGCGTTCCTAGCCAGGAGCAGCTGAACTCACGCGATGCTTGTGTGAGTTCAGCACTTGTCAGCGAGTCAGCCTGGTTTCTTGTTTATTTATATTTTTAATTGAAGTCTGTGAGTAATTGGAGTCTGTGAGCTGTGTGTAACAGCTCAATACAAGATCCCCTCCTCTAAACTCCACTGACAGTCGGCACTGTCTGCAAGTAACTCGATACCTCCCCCTGCACTCACATCCACACTTCCTCTGCATTACGTCCCTTATTACATCTCTTCACCTGCTGGGCTCCAGAAACAAAACGGGGAGTAATGAGCTGGAACGTGATGTGCAGTTTCACTTTCTTGTGGTCACTTCCTCTCTGCACAATGATTGAAGTTTTGTTTATCTGTGCCTGCATTCCATCAGACCAGCTAATGTCCACACGCAGTGCAACACTAAGTTACGATGTGTAACTGAGCAGTGAGCACAAGATGTACTCCTGTTGTGTGATCTTATGATGAATGAGGATTTGTCAGCTGGCTGCAGTGAAGATGGCTGTAGCTGGCTATAAAACGCCTGTGGCACTACAAATGACAGCATGCCCCATCAGTAATTATTAGCAACAAAGGTTTAGTAATATCTGGTTTCCACAGCTCAGTTCAGCATTCCCTGAATTACAGTTCAGCATTCACTCAAATTACACCCCAGCACACACTGAGCATGCACGAGATTTCATGGGCAAGGGGGCGGAGAGGGGAGGAGGGAGGAGATGGGACAGGCTGAGGGCTGGAGATGCAAAGCAGATTTGCTTGTGTGTAATGTGAACATGGCCGCTCTCATTGTATCACAGGAAGAAATTATAGTTTACTTTTGAAGCTGTTTGCTGCTAGATGGCCTGAGTAAACTATCTAAACTTAAGATAAGATATATAGATAATTTACTTGCTATAGTTAGTTTTTCATCTCAGATCCGCTTTAACTGTGGTTTATCACACCTGAGTTCAATTTCTGTAGTCACCCCCAGGCCTGATTACTGCCACACCTGTTTCAACCAAGAAATCACTTAAATAGGAGCTATCTGACACAGAGAAGTAGACCAAAAGCACCTCAAAAGCTAGACATCATGCCAAGATCCAAAGAAATTCAGGAACAAATGAGAACAAAAGTAATTGAGATCTATCAGTCTGGTAAAGGTTATAAAGCCATTTCTAAAGCTTTGGGACTCCAGCTAACCACAGTGAGAGCCATTATCCACAAAAAGCAAAAACATGGAACAGTGATGAACCTTCCCAGGAGTGGCCAGCCGACCAAAATGACCCCAAGAGCGCAGAGAAAACTCATCCGAGAGGCCACAAAGGACCCCAGGACAACATCTAAAGAACTGCAGGCCTCACTTGCCTCAATTAAGGTCAGTGTTCACGACTCCACCATAAGAAAGAGATTGGGCAAAAACGGCCTGCATGGCAGATATCCAAGGCGCAAACCACTTTTAAGCAAAAAGAACATTAAGGCTCGTCTCAATTTTGCTAAAAAAAAACATCTCAATGATTGCCAAGACTTTTGGGAAAATACTTTGTGGACCGACGAGACAAAAGTTGAACTTTTTGGAAGGTGCGTGTCCCGTTACATCTGGCGTAGAAGTAACACAGCATTTCAGCAAAAGAACATCATACCAACAGTAAAAGATTGTGGTGGTAGTGTGATGGTCTGGGGTTGTTTTCCTGCTTTAGGACCTGGAAGGCTTGCTGTGATAGATGGAACTATGAATTCTACTGTCTACCAAAAAATCCTGAAGCAGAATCTCTGGCCATCTGTTCGTCAACTCAAGTTGAAGCGATCTTGGGTGCTGCAGCAGGACAATGACCCAAAACACACCAGCAAATCCACCTCTGAATGGCTGAAGAAAAACAAAATGAAGACTTTGGAGTGGCCTAGTCAAAGTCCTGACCTGAATCCTATTGAGAGGTTGTGGCATGACCTTAAAAAGGCGGTTCATGCTAGAATTCAGCTTTATTTGAGGGTTTCAAATAAAGCTGAATTACAACAATTCTGCAAAGATGAGTGGGCCAAAATTCCTCCAGAGAGCTGTAAAAGATTCGTTGCAAGTTATCGCAAACGCTTGATTGCAGTTATTGCTGCTAAGGGTGGCCCAACCAGTTATTAGGTTCAGGGGGCAATTTCTTTTTCACACAGGGCCATGTAGGTTTTGAGTTTTTCTTCTCACTTAATAATAAAAACCATTGTTTAAAACTGCATTTTGTGCTCAATTATGTTATCTTTGACTAATAGTTAACAGTTTTTGATGAGCAGAATCATTTAAGTGTGACAAACATGCAAAAGAATAAGAAATCAGGAAGGGGGCAATTAGTTTTTCACATCACTGTAACTGGCTTTCCCCAAATCTAGGGCTAGAGTCAGACTGTAATAGGGACATTAGCATGTTAACCACATTGGAAAAAAAGGTACCGTAAGTCTTCCACATCTCTGTAAAGCACTGTGGAACTGTGTCACAACATACGTATAAAATAAATGAACTCCACTGCTGACCTGTCATGTAGAAATCCTTAATGCTGAGTTGGAGTGGAACCAATGGATCAGGAAGCAACTGTTGATTAGCAAGCTGAAAATTAAACAAAGTTTATGTCATTATCCATCCATATATACAGAAAACATTACTACTACAGGCCCTTATCAACATACCTTTGAAAGCTCAGCTGCTTGCTTGAAATAATTTGCTTCTTCCACGTCATCATATCGTACTAGATTTGGAGAAACCTCATGCAGTCTTGCTCTCACAGCATCTTGGTCATCATATGGGAGTGTAACACCTGCCAGCTATAAGCAGCATTGTATCATTAATACAGCTCTTACATGAACATAGCTAGCATCATTCCAGCCAAAGCAAGCAAGATAGGAGATTTCATTCTTGCCATTTATGTACATCAAAACCACATTACGAAAAGCTGTCAAAAAGCTGTGCTCTGCATCACATTTCTAAGTCCATGGAAACTACTGTATATGATCCTGCTAGTTAAAATGTAGATGTACAGTACACAATAATTAAAAAAACCACAGTACCTCCGATATGGCTCGGATGATTTTCCAATCTTCCCTTGCCAGTCCAGGTGGATTCACTGCTGTGAGTGTTCTTTGAGCTCTGCCTTCCGTGTTGACAAAAGTGGCAGACTTCTCTGTGTAAGCAGCTCCTGGAAGGATCACATCTGCAATGGGTGCTCCTACATCTCCATGATGGCCTAAATGCAAAATGCAACAACAAGATTATGTAATTCCCCGCTGCATCTCAAATAAATTAGAATAAAGCTAGACAAACACCTCACTCATAATTTCTGTTTTAAAGGTAATGTCCGAGCTGCAAAGAAAAAAAAAAAAAAAAAGACATCTACATACCCGGGGCTTCCTCCAGCCCCTAGAAGCTGATCTGGTCCTCATATGCTGCTCCGGTGTCCTGGGATCCCCTGGCGAGGTCATAATCGTGAACGGAGGGGATCCAAAAACGCCGGAGCAGTGAAGAATACCAGATCAGCTGCTAGAGGCTGGAGGAAGCCCCAAGTAAGTAGATGTCTTTTTTTTTATTTTTATTTTTTTATTTTACAGCTCGGACATTTCCTTTAAGGAGCATATACCATTATTATTACATAGTTCAACAGCTAGACTAAAATCTGAAACTTTGTAGCAATGTTACAACAACGTTACCCAAATGCACACCTCAGCAGGAAAACAAAAAGGTAAAAAATAGGTAGCTAGAACTACTGACATTCCAGGTGTCACTCCTGCTTGTGGTAACACAAATCTGAATAATTCAGATGCAGTTAGGGACTAGCTAGTACTGAGAAATATTACTTTATGTTAGTACCCAACAATTATTACCAGTTTAAAAATAGAAAATGTATTCTGACTTTATGGGTAATCAGCCAGGAAAAGGGGAAGGCAATCAATGTGAACGCAGAGATGGTTGTATGCCAAGAACAATTATGACTTCTTAAAAGAGTATGTGCAAATTTATCTTTCACATGGCCTAGAACCAACACCCTTAATTGTTTTCATTTATACTGTTTGACTGGAGTGATCAAATACCTCATATTGGCGTTGAATCAGAACCTGAACATAGAGCAAGAAAACACAAGCTGGACCATCTCTGACCAGAATCTAGCACAAGTACAGCTGCCCTGATGCATCGGCAAAAAATTTGGAAAGGCGGATAATGTCCACTCAGTGCATAGTTTTCTCCCTTATCTCACTTACCAGAAGTCACTCTGTTATACCCTAAAAGTTATTC
Source organism: Hyperolius riggenbachi (assembly GCF_040937935.1). Lineage (NCBI taxonomy): Eukaryota > Metazoa > Chordata > Amphibia > Anura > Hyperoliidae > Hyperolius > Hyperolius riggenbachi. The sequence goes on along the minus strand of NC_090652.1, from coordinate 198,772,144 downwards.
CTCCTCCCCTCTCAGTAGCAACAGAAGGTGTCACCAGGCTGTAGCCCAGTCATTCCCAACCCGTGTGCCGGGACACATTCATGTGTTGCAGCCGCATCGGATATGTGTCCCCACTGTCCGCCCCGCTATGTCTCTCCCCGTCTTTGCTCGGTCTGTAGTTAGAGCAGGGTTACAAGAAAATCGCCATTTTTTGTTGCCCTGCTCTAATTGCAGACGGAGCGGAAGCAGTGAGAGAAGACTGACGTCAGCACTGGAAAGCGTGGAGCTGGTGAGTGACCCACTTCCCGCACATGGCACTGGGGGCACCTATAGATGACTACCTATACTGGAGGCACCTACACTTGGCTACCTATATGGGTTGCACCTACATTTTACTTCCTATACTGGGGGCACCTATGCCTGACTACCTATACTGAGACACCTACACCTGACTTTCTATACTGGGGGCACCTAGGATTGGCTACCCATACTGAGGGCATCTACACTTGACTTCCTATACTGGGGGCACCTATGCCTGTTACCTATACTGAGGGCACCTGCACCTGACTTCCTATACTGGGATCACCTATAGCTGGCTACCTATACTGAGGGCACCTATACACTTGGCTACCTATACAGAGGGTACCAACACCTGGCTACCTAGACTGGGTGCGCCTACACCTGGCTACCTAAACAGAGGGCACCTAAACCAGACTTCCTATACTGGGGGCACCTATACCTGGCTACCTACCTATACAGAGTCTAAGGGGTTTTTTGTTGGGAAGGGGGGACACGCACTGCGGCTATAACGCGCAGTGCAAATTGTCGGTGATGTGTGATCATTTGAAACTGGGGAGGGAAGGGGGCCCCAACTGTCCCACTGATCGTTTTTATTAATATTCCTGAAAGGTTCTAACCTTCATTTTAAGTGTATTTAGGATAATGCACTCTTTCCATCCATTTCATGGTTATTATTAGTATTTTTCTATTACGCATATGTGATGTGTCACGGAGATCTGAGAGTTTGGGGTGATGTGTCGAGACTTCAAAAAGGATGGGGACCACTACTGCAGCCTCACAACAATCAAGAATGATTGTTGCGGCTGAGGAAAATCTATTCTCTTTTACCATGCTTCACAATAATCGTATCTCATTCCTTGCCATACACTACTTGACTGTTTCAATAACAATGATAATTATAATGATAGATGCAATGCATACATATTTTCAACAAACTCGACAATGGATTTAACATAAGCATGCCCAGAACGCTCATAGCCGCGGCGGCTGTGCACAGCTGTTCAGGAGCATGACCAAAGATGGAATGTATGCATTTTGTACTTGCGATGATAGATGCTCTGATTGATTGTGCAGCGGGTAGCAGCGGTGATCGGGCACTGCACGCAGCTAGCAAAGTGCTAGTTGCGTGTAATAAAAAAAAAAAATTGTGCAAATCGGCCCAGCAGGGCCTGAAAAATCATCCTGCGCTGCATAGCCCGAGCTAAGCTCGGGCTTACCGCCAGGAGGGTTAATACTATTCTCCCCTTTTCCGCTCCTATTAAGTTTTCTATACAAGGAATCTGTTACACTATCTACTGCACTATATCAATGTAGTACAGATTCACCAAACCCCTAAAATAATACACATATGGCAAAGTAACTAATAACTAATACTGGCTTCTTGAAGTTCCATCTTTAACC